>NC_092003.1:4156969-4456969 GCF_044704955.1 Pristiophorus japonicus
CCTCTCCCCTTCCCCCTCCCTCTCCCCTTCCCCCTCCCTCTCCCCTTCCCCCTCCCTCTCCCCTTCCCCCTCCCTCTCCCCTTCCCCCTCCCTCTCCCCTTCCCCCTCCCTCTCCCCTTCCCCCTCCCTCTCCCTCTCTCTCTCTTACATTTGCCTTTCATATGACCACCTGTTTCAGGCATCAGCTCTGAGGATACTCTGGAAGCGCGTGGGGACCCAGTGCAGCAGGACCACCCCTATTTCTTCTGCTTTGCCCTGGAAAATTCTTGCTGGAATTTTCATTGCAGCCCTTGGAATAAAATATTGGTTACTTTATTCTGAAGGGAGTTTTGCCAAGATCGAGCAATGGATGTCTGCTGATGAGTGAAGGGTCATAGGCAGTGGGCAGGGAAGTGGAACTGAGCCCAAGATCAGATCAGCCATGATCTTATTAAATTGCGGAGCAGACTCGAGGGGCCAAATGGACGACTCGTGCTTCTATTTCTTATGTTCTTATGTCGAAATTAATATGGTATTCATCATGTTTTATGTTGGTGCTTAACGAGGCAATAAGAGATCACATATGAGGAAATACAACAGTTTATTTGATTGGTTTTGTTGAACCATGATGTTCACTGCTACAAGTATCCTTCATGTGTGAAGTGGCGTTTGAAAATCATATCAGCACTTCAACCTGATCAGCAGTGCAGGGTGCTTATCAGTGCTGTCAAGGAGCCGAAATGTGCCAAGAATGTGTACTATCTGCATGGTAGCGTATTGTTTCCATTGATTTTGATACCTCTGGTTCAAATCTTCAGCTTTTTCAATTATTTATTTACCCCCTCTCACTCTGTTTATTCTGGGAATTGTATAAGTTCTAATAAGTGCAATTCAACCATGCCCTTGGATCGAGAGCCGCTCCACTGAACTGTCTCTTGCTAACACTTCAGCTCAAGAGCACGAGGGAGAAAGCAGACTCCGTGTGGAAAGTAAATACTGTTATAAATTAACACGGATCAGAGTACAATTCAATTAATTGCATATAAAAGAAGCTCTATATAATTTTTTTAACTACTTATGATTAAATTCAGAATGGACACCAGCTTTAACATTTATATAATCACCCCACCCATGTGAACTTTTATATCAATGGGCAATAAAGAAAGGATTTCACATAAATGCTTGTAAAGTGATTTAGAATTTTATTAAACCCCTCAATAAAATGCAAAATGGCCACCATCTTTACCACTTACACACACTTGTACCACTTGGTAATAATCGTGAGGCTTGCCACCGTTTCGCAAATGTTACACCAACACGTGCAATGACATTATTAATTTGATTAAATTGCTAATGGAAGGCTTAACAGAAGCCATTAGAGGGCCATTCAGATGTGAAGTTTTATTTTATTGTCTCGTAATCGAGAGGTTTCACAGTTCAGGAGGTTTAATGCACCTTTAGGAATTAAAGCTCTTGTTCTTACAGAATTATCCTGTCTGCTGCTGCCAACCCTCGTGTGCAATCGTTTCATTTGGAAATGGTGCTTTTAGAAACATAGAAAATAGGTGCAGGAGTAGGACATTCGGCCCTTCGAGCCTGCACCACCATTCAATATGATCATGGCTGATCATGCAACTTCAGTACCCCACTCCTACTTTCTCTCCATACCCCTTGATCCCTTTAGCCGTAAGGGCCACATCTAACTCCCTTTTGAATATATCTAACGAACTGGACTCAGCAACTTTCTGTGGTAGAGAATTCCACAGGTTCACAATTCTCTGAGTGAAGAAGTTTCTCCTCATCTTGCTCCAAAATGGCTTACCCCTAATCCTTAGACTGTGACCCCTGGTTCTGGACTTCCCCAACATCGGGAACATTCTTCCTGCATCTAACCTGTCCAGTCCCGTCAGAATTTTATATGTTTCTATGAGATCCCCTCTCATTCTTCGAAATTCCAGTGAATATAAGCCTCGTCGATCCAGTCTTTCTTCATATGTCAGTCCTGCCATCCTGGGAATCAGTCTGGTGAACCTTCGCTGCACTCCCTCAATAGCAAGAATGTCCTTCTTCAGATTAGGAGACCAAAACTGTACACAAGACTCAAGGTGTGGTCTCACCAAGGCCCTGTACAACTGCAGTAAGACCTCCCTGCACCTATACTCAAACCCTCTCGCTATGAAGGCCAACATGCCATTTGCCTTTTGGGGAGCAGAGCTTTTTATGTGGGTAGCACAATAGGTTGATATTCTGGTGCGCCTTGTTGCAAGTGGTAGATTACATGTATTAATTCGCCCGGGAACAATTATCACATCTTCGCACTTGTTTAATGTCAAAATAAAATTAATTGCAAGATGAGATTTAGATCTGACATGTAAATTGTAAATAGGAGGGGTGCCCTGGCCAGAGGCCAAGTGCATTTAATTTCTTCACTGTTGATTGCCCTGTAATTTCCACACTCATGACTTCCTCACTTGTGAGTTATCTGGTCACCTAAACTTAAAGGTGTTTCACGTGCAGTTGCAAGTTTTTGACAAAGCAAAGATAACTTCAGTCACTCTTAGTGAAATGTTGATTAATGCTGTCTGTTTAAAAAGTATTAAATTATTTTTTTTAAAGCTTTCCTGCTGGTTTAACTAGTTAAAGTAGTGAGTAGCTGAGCTACACAGATGAGAAAGGTCCCAGGTTATCTTAACGAACAGCAGTAGGAGCATGCTCTTTGCTTCAGTGCCCATGGGCTACACGGGTGGGATGTGTGGGGGGGAAAATCGGCCTGATACTGACCTCAGTGCAGAGACCCCTGTTGGAAAGTACGGACTTGTAGAATGGGGCGGGGCAGCAGGGCTGTTATTTGGTCGATAAGAATTGACAGTGGAATGTTTTAATCACTGCTATGTGTTGCAGTTCCATGGTACACCAGCAGATGTCACCTTCGAGTGCTGGGAACATAACTAATTTTGTATGAATTAAACAGAGCGTGTCTGGATGTGTGTCGCTGTAAATTGTTGAATACTTTGATAAAGTCAAATTTGACTCCATTTTGCGTGGAACACGTTTTCTAGGCCGCTTTTAAGCTGAGGAAGGTTGCAGCTTCAAGCCCAAGTCATAACGCTTGAGCACATAACCTAGGCTTGCACTTCAGGCTTCTTTCATATGGTAGCAGCAAAGCAAATCAAGCGTCAATATCCAAGTTGGATATCCAGGCCAAAGCTCCGGTGTAACAGCGTGGATATCTTGTAGGCGGTCTGCAAATATCCTCTGCGGGCAGTGCTCGATGATGTGCTCCAGAGTCTGATTAGGAGTTCCAAAGTCGCAGGATGGGGACGCTTTAATCTTCCACCTATGGAGAAGGTGGCAGCAACTACCATGACCCATGCACTTCAGTGCTGTACCGTTGCAGGAGCAGTCTTTCGGACGGCTGTCTTGCCCGTTCGTAAAAGAGCCACTATTTGAGGAAGAGAAGGCACGTTCTCCTAATGACGTGGCTAACATTTATCCCTCAAACAACCCCACTGAAACAGATTAGCTTAGAAATTGGATCCAGTGCAGTGCAGGCTGTGTGTGCCTAATGAGGCTGCAACGGCAAATTGGTTGCGCCGGCCTCGTTTTCTGATTACCGGCTAACTATGGCCGCCAGTCACAGCCCCAGAGGCAATTCGCCGAGTCCCAGGAGGTAGCAAGGTCATGGGGAGCGGTTCAGGGGTGGGGAGGGGAGGCAAGGCAATTGGGAGTGGGCTTAATAAGACAAGTGAAACAGTCCAGACCTAACCTTTCGGGTGGCAGCCTCAAGCTGCCTTTAAGGATCGCTGGTTTGGCTGCCAAGTGGCTGAAGATACTGACTGCAGCATGCATAGAGCATGAAAATTGAATTTTGCGAAGGGGGGCTCACAGTTAAAGAAAGAAAGACTTGCCTTTATATAGCGCCTTTCACGGCCACTGAATGTCTCGAAGCGCTTTACAGCCAACAAAGTACTTTTTTGGAGTGTAGTCACTGTTGTAGTGTAGGAAACGCGGCAGCCAATTTGCGTACAGCAAGCTCCCACAAACAACAATGTGATAATGACCAGTTAATCTGTTTTAGTGATATTGATTGAGGGATAAATATTGGCTCCAGGACACTGGGGAGTATTCATCTGCTCTTCTTCGAAATAATGCCATGGGATCTTTTATGTCCATCTGAGAGAGCAGACGGGGCCTCGGTTTAACGCCTCAACGGAAAGACGGCCCCTCCGACAGTGCGGCGCTCCCTCGGCACTGCCCCTCCGACAGTGCGGCGCTCCCTCGGCACTGCCCCTCCGACAGTGCGGCGCTCCCTCGGCACTGCCCCTCCGACAGTGCGGCGCTCCCTCGGCACTGCCCCTCCGACAGTGCGGCGCTCCCTCGGCACTGCCCCTCCGACAGTGCGGCGCTTCCTCGGCACTGCCCCGCCGACAGTGCGCCGCTCCCTCGGCACTGCCCCTCCGACAGTGCGCCGCTCCCTCGGCACTGCCCCTCCAACAGTGCGCCGCTCCCTCGGCACTGCCCCTCCGACAGTGCGGCACTCCCTCGGCACTGCATTGGGAATGGTTGGCCTAGATTTCTGTGCTCAAGTCCCTGGAGTGGGACTTGAACCTACAACCTTCGGACGCAGAGGCGAGAGTGCTGCCCACTGAGCCACAGCTAACACTGTAAGGCCTTTCTCTTTACAAATGGAAAGGGCCTAATACCTGTTTCAAGTGTGGGTCCCAGTTGCCTGCGGAGGAGCCGCTACCGAACTGGCGGATGGTGCACTTCCGATGCGGAATGAGCGCATGCACGGCGCCCGCCATATTGGACCCTGATGTACCCGTTGTACGCCTATAAGACTTATGCAGCATAATCCGATTTCTTGCCCATTATCTGGTCATTTATCTCATTGCTGTTTGTGAGACCTTGCTCTGTGCAAATTGGCTGCTGCGTTTTCCTACAATTTTAAAAGTACTTCCTTGGCTTTCAGATGCTTTGGGACGTACTGAGGAGTTAAGACAATTCCATTTTCATGCAGTTACCGTCCAGTTACGTTGTTAGAAGGCGTCGGAAACGAATGTCCTGTTAAGTTGTTCTGGTGAAGAATGGGGCTCATGTTCACTGTCTTGGTGTTTGTACCCAGAAAGGTGCTTTGTGCTCCCAAAAAAAAGGTTTAGCTTTGTGTCGGTTCTGTAATGATTTTGCCTACATTTTGTTTTGCAGAAGAAAAGTTTAGACAGCCGGTATCCCACTACAAGAAGGACGATGTCATGAATGAAAAGCTTTCACTCTTGCAGGAGGATATCACCAAGTTAGAGATTGATGTAATCGTCAACGCAGGTTGGTACATTGGTAGCTACCCGACAGGCAAACGTACAAAAAGGATGCCTAGGAAAGGAATCAAGCCTGCTCCATCCAGTCGATGGTGCAATCCATCATCCTTTCGAGGCAAAAAAAAGTAGGAAGAAAACCTTACACAAATTCAGGAAAACTCTGGGCATTTGCTCTAATCCCAGACTTCACCCTCAGTTTCTAGCAATCTGGCTTTCAAAGTTGAGGCAATTCAGTCCTATTTTTCACTTGTGTATCTTTCTTTCTGTTTTTGTCCTGTTCTTAATTTTGTGTGCCTGGAGGTTTGGAAAGAGCCATTTTGAGTGCTGTTGCTTCATTGTTGGATGAAAAAGTGTGCTAAATTTGTTTGTATCAACTTGCGATATATGTAAAATGAATGGGAATACAGCTTTCAACTATATATGTGGCCACCAAAGCTCTATGTTGCGCATCTATTTGATACACGAAGGTGAATACCTCCCCGTCCTAAAATAACCAAGCAATGGTCAGGAGAATGTAGTTGCCCATCATTCACGATAGTCTCTGCTAACCAGCAGCTTGCCCCTTGAGATGAGGAGAAAATAATTGGAAGCAGCCCAAGATAGATTGCAGAAAGGAAGATTGTGCTCGGAAAAACCTGAAGCATTAGATAAAAGAGTTCTCTGACATGGTGACGGATGTGACGGCTGAAGGAAATGAGGTGAATGCGGTGTACGTGGACTTTCAGAAAGCCTTTGATGAGGCACCGCACAGAGGAGTATTGGGAGAAGATGTGAAGGGATTTGGAATCAGGGTGAGGGTAGCAAATTGGATCAAAAACTTAGGAGGGACTAAATGGAGATTCGAAGTTAAGGGCAGTTTCTCAGAGTGCTTGAAAGTATGTAGTGGTGTCCCATAGGCATCTGTCTGCGACCGCCTCTGTTCACTGTGCACATAGGGCTCGAGGGAGTGCTGCGCAAATTTGCAGATGACACTAAAATAGGAGGCATAGTAAATAATTCTGAGAACAAAAGGAAGCTACAAGATGGTGGAATGGACAAAAACCTGTGTAATGTATTTGCTTCATGGGCTCTTTGCTTAAGAATTCATAGCAACACATTGCTATTAAGAACTAGTTGGTTTATTAGCAAAGGTTTAACAATCACACGACACATTACCGGTTCACCCACCAGGCTCACAACCATCTGCCTCATCGTGGATCCCTTGAACCCAACTGGCCGTGGTTTTATTGAGTCTTATGAATGTCACGTGACTGGCTGAGCCACTCCCAACTCAACAGCTCGACTACTATTTTGTTGTGAACAATTAAATCATTAAAACAAGTGCCCCCTGATTAAAGGGGTGGTTTGGGGGAGGACACTCCAAACAAATGCCCCCTTGTTTTTTTTTTGAGGGTGCTAAAAACACAAATTATATAAGTGACCCTGGTTAAGCGGGGGAGGGGGGGCACTAAAACCGGCACAATAAACAAATTAAACTTTCGACAAAAAACATCAAATTCAGTCCCTCCGGTGCCCACCTCTCGCGGAAGGCCACAAACGTATCGGTGATCACCGCGTGCTCCATCCCCAGGGACACCCTGGCTCGGATGTAACCGCGAAAGAGAGGCAGGCAGTCGGGCTGAATGACCCCTCGACCGCCCGCTGCCTGGAGTGGTTGATGGCCCCCTTGGCCAGGCCCCAGAGCAGTCCTACGAGGAGGCCTTCTGACCTGGCCGCTCCCCTCCGCACAGGGTGCCCAAAGATCAGGAGCGTGGGACTGAAGTGCAACCAGAATTTGAGGAGCAGCCCCTTCAAATAATGGAATAGGGGCTGCAACCTCGTACGTTCAATAAAAACATGGAACACGGACTCTTCCAGCCTCAACAGCTCTACAAACCTGTGAGCATACTCGCTGGTGCATGCATTACAAGGTGGCAGATGGAATTTAATATCCGCAAATGCGAGGTGGTTAAAAAGGAGGGAAAGCTGCGTGACGTGGAACAGCAGAGGAACTTTGGGGGTTCAGGTTCGCATTAAAAAGTGGCACCTCAAGTGGATAAGGCCATAAAAAAGCTAGAGGTATACTCGATTTTATGACGAGAGGTATAGAATATAAAAACCAAAATGTAATGGTGGATCTATATAAAACCTCGATGATGAAAGTTGGAGTACTGTACAGTTTTGGCTCCGTGCTACAGGAAGAATGTTGAGGGTGTAGTGCAGATTTACGAGGATGCTGCCGAGTACAGCATGAGGAAACACACACACAGAAAGACTTCTAAAAATGAGAGCTGTTTGGTTAGAGCAACAGAAATTACAGGGTGATTTAATAGAGATGTTTTAAATGATAAAGGGATGGGGCAGAGGTGGTAGAAACTGTTTCACATGACGGGTCTAGAACGAGGGAACATAGATATAAGATTATTTACAGATAGGGGTCAAGAGCACCTTTTTGTTTTAACAAGAGGTTGTGAGGCTGTGGGATGCAGCACCAGAATTAGCGATTGAAGCAGAAGCCAGGTCAACATTCAAGAATAGGGTAGATAGGTGGTTGAAATAAAGGGATTTGGAAACAGAGGGATTTGGACTACTGCTCATGTGGTGGTTAAACATCAACTGGATTGTATTGTCATTTCTGTTCATTCTATATAACTTAGGCACTTGTTAAGTTGCATTTTTAAGGACTGTAGCAATTTCACATTCACCAAGTCTTGGCACTTTATTTCAGAGGGCAATGCCTGGTATCTAACCTAATTATTTTTTTATTGATTTTATTGGCATGACCTCGATTCCAACCAGACCTATCCATTTCAAATAATCTATCCAACTAGGGTGTCTCCAATCCCCACATCATTTACAAAACTTCAATCACATTCCCCTAAGTTGGTTATTAATTGTAAAGCAAACACCTGTCTGCTACCATGGACAGCGCTGATCAAATTTGTTCTGTAACAGTGAGTTAACAATCCATGCACATTAGGGGAGTAGTGAAGCTGGAAGGGTGATATTTGCAATACTTAACATTGTACATTGTGACTGAAATATTGGCGAATCGTTTAACTTTTGGGATATTTATGCTGATACGGGTTTGGCAGCCATGCACTTGTGTAACAGGCTGTCTAATTTTCTGGAATTTCTAAAACAGAGACCAGATACAAAGCATGCCTCACGATATAGAGGCATCAACTAGTTATTATGATTTTCACCAAGTTCTCATCAACAGCAAAGAAAATATCTTTTAACTGGTTTGCGACTTGGCAAAAGTCCTATAAAAGAAAAACAGATTTGCATTTCTACAGCGCCTTTCACAACCTCAAAGCGCTTTATAGCCAATGAAGTACTTTTGGAGTGTAGTCACTATTGTGAATGTCGGAAACGCGGCAGCCAATTTGCGCACATCAAGCTCCCATAAACAGCAATGTGATAATGACCAGATAATCTGTTTTTTGTTATGTTGATTGAGGGATAAATATTGGCCCCAGGACACTGAAGAACTCCCCTGCTCGTCTTTGATACAGCGGCTAGGGGTCTTTTATGTCCACCTGAGAGAGAATCCCGGAGGCCTTGGTTTAATGTCTCGACCGAAAGAAGGTGCCTCTGACAGTGCGGCGCTCCCTCAGCACTGCCCCTCCGACAGTGCGGCGCTCCCTCAGTACCGCCCCTCCGACTGTGCGACACTTCCTCAGTACTGCCCCTCCTACAGTGCGGCACTCCCTCAGTACTGTACTGGAGTGGAGTGTCAGCCTAGATTTTTTTTGTGCTCAAGTCCCTGGAGTGAGACTCGAACCCACAACTTTCTGACTTAGAGGTGAGAGTGCTACCTACTGAGCCACACTGTTCTTTGAGTTCAAATCCAATCTTCTGACAAGGTAACTTTTAGCTTCAAGACATCCAGAATTTAAAAAAAGTATCTGAGCTGTGAGATTGTGTGAAAATTGTGAATTTGATAGATTTATTTAAATAATTTGTGTTTTTTTAATATATTAAAATGAATTCAGTTTAATATCTTGAAACCTGTCCATCAGGCTTAAGACACCTTTAAAAATTAATCAGTAGAACATTTTCAGTTCAAGGAATGTGCTGCATTCCATTACCGAGATGCCTTGGTTGAATTGATTATTTGTAAGATATGCCCGCTCCTTAGTTTTACCTTTTGCCATTTTTATTCCTACTTCCCTGAAGCCACTGGTGTATAGCTCCATGGATCCCAGCCCTCTGGTACTTAAGTCGCCCTTCTTCATGTGTGAACTTAGCCAGTAAGGCTATTTGACAATAGGGGGCATCGCAGCTGAACTTGATCATAAGAACATAAAAATTAGGAGCAGGAGTCGGCCATTTGGCCCCTCGAGCCTGCTCCGCCATTCAATAAGATCATGGCTGATCTGATCTTGGCCTCAACTCCACTTCCCTGCCCGCTCCCCATAACCCTCGACTCCCTTATCGTTCAAAAATCTGTCTATCTCCACCTTAAATCATGTTCATGCATGTGGATATCTGAGCAGGAATGGGAATCCCGGACAATTTTTCCCCCCTTGTTTCTGGCCCAGGGCCATGGAGATGAATTGTAGTACACTCTCTGCTGTCCAAGCTGACATCAGCAAACTCCACATCGATTGGGAATAAAATCTTGCTTGTGCTGATTTAATTCTGGACAGCAGTTGCTTCGTGACACTAGCCCGTGTGTCCCTGGGTTAGGAAAGGGAAAATTCAGGCATGATTCCCACTCCTGAATGCTTTACCGTGACCTCCTTCCCTAAGCTGAGCCACTGAGACTAATTGTGTCACCAGCATAGACCAGGAATTGAACTTTGGATCCTCCTGATAGATTGGCACCATTACGACTGAACCATTGAGAGCCAGCCTCATAGTTTTGGAAAGTCATCTGATGTAGATTGGAAAAATCAAAGGGATTTTGAAGTTAATGTCGGCTGTGGCTCAGTGGGTAGCACACTTGCCTCTGAGTCAGAGGTTGTGGGTTCAAGTCCCACTCCAGGAACATTCGCACATAAATCTAGGCTGACACCCCAGTGCGATGCTGAGGGAGCGCCGCACTGTCGGAGGTGCCGTCTTTTGGATGAGATGTTAAAGTGAGGCCCCGTCTGCCCTCTCAGGAGGAATAAAAGATCCCACGGCCACTATTTGGAAGAGGAACGGGGAGATATCCCCAGTGTCCTGGGGCCAATATTTATCCCTCAATGAACGTAACAAAGAAACAGATTATTTGGTCATTATCACATTGCTGTTTGTGGGAGCTTGCTGTGCGCAAATTGGCTGCCGCGTTTCCCACATTACAGCAGTGCTGACACACCAAAAGTACTTCATTGGCGAAAATGAGAAAGCAACAAGAACCTGAGAAGGGTGAATACAATAATGGAACAAACAACACCGGAAACATACCATAAATAGGATAAAAACACGGAGAACAGGCTAGAAAATATGGTTTGTGAGAAAGGGTACCCGGAGGAGAAGAGAAATGGACAATGGTTGCTGGGCTAAATTGGAAATAAAAAGAAAAATGACACAGGCTGAAAATCTGAGATGAAAACAGCAAAGCTGGAAACAGAAGGTGTTTCAATCTGTCCGAAACTGGCTCCCATCTGAAACATTGATCTCTCGCTCCCTCTATTTCAGTTTCTTGACTGACTTATCATTTCCAACATTTTCTGTTGGATAAGATTCAAACTAATACATGAGTTGAAGCACATAGATATTTCTGTGGAACACTGCTACCTTGACCAGAAATAATAATATATAATTGCGATCGATACTGTCACAGAAAGGAGAAATTGTGAGCAGTAATGAATGCGAATGACAGTATTTCATTAATTTTGCTATCAGTTGCAACATCCATCACTGTTTTTCTCAACCCAATGCCATTTGTCAGATCTTCGGTTTCACTATTCTGTGGCTGTACCAATCTATTACTGCTTGTCAAGGTAGCAGATTTTTCGAGAAATGGTGGCTCAAGTCCGTACAGGTTGAACCTCCCTTATCTAGAACCCTCTGGACCTGGCCTGTTGCGAATGAGGGATATTTCCGGATAAGGGGAGGTCACGTGTTTTCAGTGTGTGTGCCAATTGGCTCAGTCAGACAGTCAATCAGTGTGGTGTTGGCGGGCCAGCGGGCCAGCGGGCCTGAGGTGTCGGCGGGCTGTCAGGCCCCAAGGTGACGGCGAGGTGTCGGCAGGTTCTGAGGTATCGGCAGGCCATGCGGGCCTCGAAGTGTTTCAAGTTGAGGGGGCTTTTGCTGCTGCTGATCACTTTCTTTCTAGTAAGTGTGGATTTTCTGTTTAGGTGAATGATTTAATTAAATAATAAAGGAAAGGTATCACTGTTGTGCCTAAAAAGGTAATGGGAAACATTGAGAGGGGCGAGGGGGGTGGCGGCGGTCAGAGTTCTGTGCATGCACCACCCAGCGGCTGGGAATGGTACCGGACGAGGGGTGGTGCAGGATAAGGGAGTCCCGGATAAGAGAGATTCAACCTGTACTTTTAATGAGGGGATTTCCCTATGAGGAGAGATTGAGTAGACTAGGCCTATATTCCCCGAGATTTAGAAGAATGAGAGGTGATCTGATTGAAACACACAAAATTCTTAAGGGGCTTGACTGGGTTAATGCTGAGAAAATGTTTCCCCCTGGCTGGGGAATCTCGAACATGGGGGTCACAGTCTCAGAATAAGGGATCGGCCATTTAGAACTGAGATGAGGAGAAATTTCTTCACTCAAAAGAGCTGTGAATGCTCAGTTATTGAGTATATTCAAGACAGCGGTCGATAGATTTTGGGGAATTAAGCGAAATAGGGATAGTGCAGGCACGTGGAGTTGAGGTAGAAGATCAGTGGTGATCTTATTGAATGGCAGAGCAGGCTCGAGGGGCCAAATGGCCGACTCCTGCTTGTATTTCTTATGATCTTAACATTTTTTTTAATTGTGAGGGTGACACTGTTTTTCTTTCCAAGCCACGTGGTCAAGAGGCTGACTGGGCAATCTGGTCCCAGGACTACTCCTGTGCTGCCCTAAAACTGGTCACTCGGAGGTCCACAGAAGCAACACCTCGGATGACCATGGTCTTGAATTTTACTCTCCTTTCCGACAGCAAAGCACCAGGCCTCTCCTGGGCACTCCAACCTGGGAATTCTGCATTGCCCGACAATCCATGTAACCCAGGACTGCCAACTCACTCATTTGAAACAAAACTTTAAAAATCTTAATTTTCAAATCTTAATCTTAAATCTCTGTAAACTTGAGGTCATCCAAAACTCTGCTGCCCCGTGTCCTAACTTGCACCCAGTCCCGCTCACCCATCACCTGTGCCCGCTGACCGACATTGGCTCCTAGTCCGGCAACGCCTCAATTTAAAAATTCTCACTCTTTTCAAATCCCCTCTCTGGCCTCGCCACTCCCTATCTCTGTAACCACCGCTAGCCCTACAATCCTCTGAGATCTCAGCGCCCCTCGAATTCTGGCCTCTTGCGCATCCCCCGATTTTCATCATCGATGGCCGTGCCTTCAGCTGCCCAGACCCTAAGCTTTGGAATTCCTAAAGCTCTCCACCTCTCTTTCTTTCTATTGCTACCTCTCTTTCCTCCTTTTAGAACATTCTTAAAACCTACCTCTTTGGTCACCTGTCCTAATATCTCCTTATGTGGCTCGGTGTCAAATATTGTTTTATAATGCTTCTGTGAAGCACCTTGGGACATTTTCTTATGTTAAGGTGCTATATAAATACAAGTAGTCGGTTGTTAATTTAAAAAATCTACACTATTTTGATGTACCTAACTCTGAAAAGCAAGTAACGACCCCATATGTAACAGATTGAGCTGTTTTCCGTTTCCAGAATTGTCATTTTTATTTCAGATTTTCATTCTTTGTGGGTTTTCTTTTGATTCCAATTCTGCCGAATACTGCCCAGCATCTTTTGTTCATTTCTCTTCCCTTCTCTAAATACCCTTTCTCGCAAATCATATATTCCAGTATGCCTGCTAAATTTCTGTCTGTGGAGCTGGACTATTCAGGAGGGAAATATTTCCACACAAAGGCTAGTAGAAAACTGGAAAACTTTCCCAAAAAGGCTGTGAATGTGAGACAATTGGAGCTTTCAAGATTGAGATAAATCGATCTTTGTTAGGCAAGGATATCAAGGGATATGAAGCACAGGCAGGCTGAGATGCAGATCAGCCATGATCGAATTGAATGGCAGAACAGGCTCGATGGGCGAAATGGCCTCCCTTTGTTTCGCATGTTCCTACCCCATTTGCAACCCTTTCAGCTTTTTCCGTCCACTTTTTCACCCCTCTCAGGTTCTTGTTGCTTTCTGGCTCTAACTGTAGAGGTTACCTTGCTTTCACGTCTTTCAAAAAGGAACTTCAGCATCGGTTGCCCATATGTCATATGCTTAACATCTGGTCCAGACTTAATCTCCAATTACCCAAATTTTTTTATACTTTCTGTTCTGTTTATTACTATCTCGCTTCTCCTTTGGCACCCATTTTCAATCCTTTTTCATATGAATTAATTTCAGAAATGCTTTGAATATTGTTACAAATTGTGGAAATACTGCCAAACGCCTGCTGGTGGCACTATTGAACTGACTAAAAAAAGCCAGCTCCCCTCTGGTGTTCCTTCCAAATTCTAAACCATCCTATTCTCCAGATCATTATTTTTGCAGTGATTTTTGAAATGCAAAATGTCAAGACACGAAATGAATCAAGGTCTGCTATAAATCACCACCTGTATAAATGTAGAGTGAGGTGGTTGCATAGTAATTGGCATCCAGACTCCCTCACCATTTGGGGAAATTAAAGGCCAGGTTCTAAGAAACAGAGCCTTTCAAGAGCATTTCATTTGATTAATGCTTTTAAAGATTCTTTGCAGAGTAGCCCATGTCAGTTGCTCTGTAATTAACAGCCCAGAATTACATTGAAAGAATGGGCCCTGTGCAGTCCATGTACACACACAGAGAGCTCTGCTCATCCTGCTTTGCAGACACACACGCACATACCAACACACACACGCCTATGTACAGCACACGCGCCAACGCATCATCATCATCATAGGCAATCCCTCGAAACGAGGATGACTTACTTCCACGCCAAAAAAGGGATGAATTCACAGGTGTTTCAATGAAGGACCGAATATTCCAGGTCCTGAACTACATAGTGTAGAATGGAAGATGCCTCTGCGTGGCACACCAGCCACCACACAGGCTTGACAGAGCTAGGTCTTGGTTCAGTGGCAAGGATTAACCAAGACGACTGGAGACCAGCTCTGCTGCACAGAACTAGTGCGCACACACATCGCCGCTCCTGCTGTACCTACCCATGCTCCAATCACCGACTGGACCTTGATGACGTCGCCCTCCTGCACCAGCTCGCGCTGTACAGCCAACGCATATGCACACACACGCACACACACGCACACACACACACACACACACACACACACACACACACACACACACTGGCCCAACACACACACACGGGCCCAAAACACACAAACACACAAACAAACACACACACACACACACACACGCTGGCCCAACACACACACACACACACACACACACACACGCTGGCCCAACACACACACTGGCCCAATACACACACACACACACACACACACACACTGGCCCAACACACACACACACACACACACACACACACACACACACACACTGGCCCAACACACACACACACACACACTGGCCCAACACACACACACACACACACACATGCCCAACACACACACACACACACACACACACACACACTGGCCCCACACACACACACACACACACACACACATACACACACACACACACACACACACACACACACGTACTGGCCCAACACACACACACACACACACACACACACACACACTGGAACACACACACACACACACTGCCCCAACACACACACACACACACACACACACACACACACACACTGGCCCAACACACACACACACTGGCCCAATACGCGTGCGCACACAATACACGCGCGCGCACCAAGTTTTGCCTCGGGCATTTCTGATGGGGCGGTGGGTGGAGACATAGAGGGAAGAAATGCTCAACATGATGTATTGGCATGTGGAATGGAAATGATCAAAGCGTGTGATAGTACAACTGGTACTTCACTGTTGTAGTTACAGGAATATTTTTGTTTAAATTGTGAGTACTGATGACCTCAACGTGTGTCAGTTGGGATCATTCCCCAAGACTTGCAGTATGAGCATAAAGGAATTAAATTAACGTTGGTAATGATGTAGGTGGAAAGGGGAGGCCTTCAGCTTCAGCTATTAGCATTTTAGTAACTGCTCCCAGTTTCCCGATCTTATTTAAACACCATTTCCACCAATCCCACCACCTTCACCACCTTGTCTAAGGTTGTTAAAGTTGAATTTCAATTTTTAAATAAGAAATAGGTTTGGGAGTAGGCCATACGGCCCTTCAAGCCCTCTCCGCCATTCAATAAGATCATGGCTGATCTGATCATGGACTCGGGTCCACTTCCCTGCTCACTCCCCATAACCCATTATCCCCTTATCGTTTAAGAAACTGTCTTAAATTTATTCAATGTCCCAGCTTCCACAGCTCTCTAAGGCAGAGAATTCCACAGATTTACAACCCTCTGAGAGAAGAAATTTCTCCTCATCTCTGTTTTAAATGGGCGGCCCCTTATTCTAAGATTATGCCCTCTAGTTCTAGTCTCCCCCATCAGTGGAAACATCCTCTCTGCATCCACCTTGTCAAGCCTCCTCATAATCTTACATGTTTCGATAAGATCACCTCTCATTCTTCTGAATTTCAATGGTAACTTTTTTTAAAATGGATTTCTTGGTGGAATTAGATTGAAGGGATCTGTGTTCTCATCTGCTGCGTTATGTCAATGATCTTTAATTAGCTCTCACCATTATCTCAGTCCGAATTACTTCTTTATGTGTTTTGTGATCATCAAGTTGAGGGATGTTCGTGCTGAAAATCTGGAAAAAAAAATACAAAGTTCTGGAAATTCACAGCAACATCGACTCTTACAGCACAGAAGGAGGCCATGTGTCCCATTGTGTCTGCGCCGGTTCTTTGAAAGAGCTGTCCAATTAGTCCCACTCCCCTGTTCTTTTGAATCTACTGAATCTGCTTCCACCACCCTTTCAGGCAATGCATTGCAGATCAGAACAACTCATTGTGCAAAAATGTTTCTCCTCGTCGTCCACTTGATCAACATCTGAAAGATAAAGTCTGTATGAAGCTGGGGACCTCTCATGCACTTTCATGATTATCAAGTTTTATTTCTTGACTACAGATGTGTGTCTCAGAAATGACGATTTGAAAATGATTATTCTATCCCAAAGTTCCTTCGCACTTTCCCTCGGCTGTCATGTTTTGCCTATGGCCACGAGACTTTATGACGATGAATATTTTTGAGTCTGCTTGGATAGCTCTGGGACTATTTACAATACCTTTTATTCATGTATTTTTCCATTTGATCTGTTAAGAGTTTTCACTGAACTGCTGAGACTATTACCCAATTCTCCTTTCTGCAACATGTCTGTAAATAGGATTTGACATTTGTATTAAGCCTGCAGTGTGCCAGATGCATGCGTCAAGCCTCCCCTGCTTGAGGTAGTGAGTGGCTGCACTATCCAGACCAGGAATGGCCCAGGCTCGATCAACAGTCTGTGCTGCGTTAGCCAATCTCAACCGGAATGGTAGCAAGTGCATTACACCTGCCTTCTGCATTACTGGACAAGTGAGAAATTCATTTCGGGTCCCTGCTTTCAGGCAACTTATACTTCACGCCTGCTATAGTCAAGTGAGACCTGGCTGAGACCTTAAACAATTATTTTGCTTCGGTCTTCACAGTGGAAGACACAGAAACCATGCCAGAAATTGCTGGTCACAGGAATGTGGGAAGGGAGGACCTTGAGACAATCACTATCACTAGGGGGGTAGTGCTGGACAGGCTAATGGGACTCAAGGTAGACAAGTCCCCTGGTCCTGATGAAATGCATCCCAGGGTATTAAAAGAGATGGCGGAAGTTATAGCAGATGCATTCGTTATAATCTACCAAAATTCTCTGGACTCTGGGGAGGTACCAGCGGATTGGAAAGCAGCTAATGTAACGCCTCTGTTTAAAAAAGGGGGCAGACAAAAGGCAGGTAACTATAGGCCGGTTAGTTTAAGATCTGTAGTGGGGAAAATGCTTGGAGCTATCATTAAGGAAGAAATAGCGGAACATCTAGATAGGAATAGTGCAATCAAGCAGACGCTGCATGGATTCATGAAGGGGAAATCATGTTTAACTAATTTACTGGCATTCTTTGAGGATATAACGAGCATGGTAGATAGAGGTGTACCGATGGATGTGGTGTATTTAGATTTTCAAAAGGCATTCGATAAGGTGCCACACAAAAGTTTACTGCAGAAGATAAAGGTACGCGGAGTCAATGGAAATGTATTAGCATGGATAGAGAATTGGCTGGCTAACAGAAAGCAGAGAGTCGGGATAAATGGGTCCTTTTCCAGTTGGAAATCGGTGGTTAGTGGTGTGCCACAGGGATCGGTGCTGCTCCCACAACTGTTTACAATATACATAGATGACCTGGAAGAGGGGACAGAGTGTAGTGTAACAAAATTTGCAGATGACACAAAGATTAGTGGGAAAGCGGGTTGTGTAGAGGACACAGAGAGGCTGCAAAGAGATTTAGATAGGTTAAGCGAATGGGCGAAGGTTTGGCAGATGGAATACAATGTCGGAAAGTGTGAGGTCATCCACCTTGGGAGAAAAAAAACAGTAAAAGGGAATATTATTTGAATGGGGAAAAATTACAACATGCTGCAGTGCAGAGGGACCTGGGGGTCCTTGTGCATGAATCCCAAAAAGTTAGTTTGCAGGTGCAACAGGCAATCAGGAAGGCGAATGGAATGTTGGCCTTCATTGCGAGAGGGATGGAGTACAAAAGCAGGGAGGTCCTTCTGCAACTGTATTGGGTATTGGTGAGGCCGCACCTGGAGTACTGCGTGCAGTTTTGGTCACCTTACTTAAGGAAGGATATACTGGCTTTGGAGGGGGTACAGAGACGATTCACTAGGCTGATTCCGGAGATGAGGGGGTTACCTTATGATGATAGATTGAGTAGACTAGGTCTTTACTCGTTGGAGTTCAGAAGGATGAGGGGTGATCTTATAGAAACATTTAAAATAATGAAAGGGATAGACAAGATAGAGGCAGAGAGGTTGTTTCCACTGGTCGGGGAGACAAGAACTAGGGGGCACAGCCTCAAAATACGGGGAAGCCAATTTAAAACCGAGTTGAGAAGGAATTTCTTCTCCCAGAGGGTTGTGAATCTGTGGAATTCTCTGCCCAAGGAAGCAGTTGAGGCTAGCTCATTGAATGTATTCAAATCACAGATAGATAGATTTTTAACCAATAAGGGAATTAAGGGTTATGGGGAGCGGGCGGGTAAGTGGAGCTGAGTCCACGGCCAGATCAGCCATGATCTTGTTGAATGGCAGAGCAGGCTCGAGGGGCTAGATGGCCTACTCCTGTTCCTAATTCTTATGTTCTTAATGCCTCCCTATCTCTGTAATCTCCTTCAGCCCCACAACCGTCCTGAGATGTGTGAGCTCCTCAAATTCTGCTCTCTTGAGCATCCCTGATTATTGGCAGTCGTGCCTTCTGTTGCCTAGGCCCCAAGCTCTGGAACTCCTTGTCTAAACCTCTCCGCCTCTCTCCTCCTTTAAGATGTTCCTTAAAACATACATCTTTGACTAAGCTTTTGGTCAGTTGCCGTAATTTCTTCTTATGTGGCTGTGTCAATTTTTTAAATTATAACACTCCTGTGATGCGCCTTGGGACGTTTTACTATGTTAAAGGCGCTATATAAATACAAGTTTTTGTTGTAATGCCCTTCTCTCCCCACCCCACCCCCAAACATGGTAATCTCTCCTGCTGATGCTCAATGTCGAGGCTTACCTGCCAAAAATGATGTCTTGGACAAGGTACTGGAAACCGGATGACTCCATGGAACCATAAGCCAGAAAAGGCCGAATTGACAGGAAAACGATTTTTTTTTTAAAGACGAGCTCAGTTTTTACCAGGGTCTTTTTAGAGTTCTGCGGTCCCTCAAGGCTAGATTGTGTGACTGCTCAACCAAGCTCCGCAGAAAAAGAATAGGTCGATCCAATTTGAGGCACATTACCGTGTGGTTCCACACATTTATATGTTAAAGAGATTGTAACAGTGAAGAGTGACAGGAAAAATAACAAAGAAGCTGATAACAACCTCTGGGTAGCATATAATTACAATTGACATATAATAACAGATGGGATACTGACGTAGCATAATTCTGCAGCAAAAAAGCAAACAAAAAACTTGTCAATTTTAATATGTATCCTCTTATTACACCCACAAATTTCTATCACCATCCTTAGAACATTATCATAAAAGAAAAACATGTTCATTGAATGATCAATTTCCTTTCTGTCATGTATGTAACCTTTATGTAACAACACTGCAATATTGTATATACCTAAGAAATGCACACCTTGACCACAGGAGGTGAACTTGTGGGAGACACACTTCACCTGTTCATCCAAGTATATAAAGGGAGGTCCCACGCAGGGTCATCCCTTCTTGGTCCTGTGAATAAAGGTTCAGGTTATGGAGTGACCTTGTCCATAGAATGTGCCTCGTGTGGATTAGTGGTATTTTGTAAGGACTTTACACTTTCCATCATCGGCGGAGCATCTCCAGCACTGGCTTCTCTTCCCACCCCCGTAATCCGCCAGTAATCAAATCCTGGCCTCTTCCTCTTCTTTATCTATATGCTGCCTCTTGGCAACCTCATCCAAAGACATGGGTGAGTTGAGCTTCTGACCCCCATATCCTCTCCGTTACGAAGACTGCGTACTTCCACCTCTGTAACATTGCCCACTTTACCCCCCACCTCAGCCCATCGGCTGCCGAAGTGCCTTTCCATACCCTTTTCACCTCCAGGCTCGACTATTCCAATGCTCTCCTGGCCGGCCTCCCATCCTCCATGCTCTGTGAACCTCACCGCAACCAAAACTCTGCTATCCGTATCCTATTCCACACCAAATCCTTCTTATTGGCTCCCTGTCCCCAGTGCCACCAACTCTCAACTTCATTTTTAAATCCCTTCATGTCTTTGCTCCTCTCTACCTCTGTAGCCTCCTCCAGCTCATCAACTCCCCAGAACTCTGCATATTTCTGGCATTGGCTTCTTATGCCCCCTCACTCTGCCCCACCATTAAATATATTTAAGGCGGAGATAGACAGATTTTTGTGCGATAAGGAAGTAAAGGGTTATGGGGAGTGGGCGGGGAAGTGGAGCTGAGTCCATGATCAGATCAGCCATGATCTTATTGAATGGTGGAGCAGGCTCGAGGGGCCAAATGGCCTACTCCTGCTCCTATTTCTTATGTTCTTATGTCTTATGTTCTTATTGCCGTCTGTGCCATCAGCCGTCTGGATCCTATGCTCTGAAATAATCTCCCGAAATCACTCAACCTCTCAACCTTTTAAGACCTTCCTGAAAACCCACCTCTTCGACTAAGCTTTTGATCATCCCTCCTAATTTCTCATTCTCAGCCTCGGCATCCAGTTTTGTCTGATTACGACTCTGTGAATCACTTTGGGATGTATTTTCGATGTTATAATTGCATGTTGTTTTTTTAGAGCACGACATGAGAAAAAAATATTAAAAACAAAGTTAAATGGTATATTGAATCACATGTATATGAAACAGATTTGTAGGAAGTTAAATTAAACAAAAATTTGCATTTATTTAGCAGCTTTAAAATAGTAAAGCATCCCTTAATTTTTTTTTAAGTACTGTTAGCAGTAGAACAGTAATCTTTTGTAGATGGTGCTGTTGAGTCAGTTATTGTAATCTTGCGAGCAGTGGTAGAACTGTATGAGAGCCGGCCTTTTATATGCTCCGCAGAGCTCACCAAGCCTTTGTTATTTTCCCACTGTTCTTTGCTGTGCTGCGATCTGATTGTTTCATGGATATCAAATGCTATTTTGAAGTGCAGACAAAGGAATTCTAGAATGCAACGGCCATTTTGTGTTCTTTATTTAATTAAAGTCCAAAATGGGTTTTCCATTGTGAGGGCAGAAACTCTGAGGTTAGTTCGGCAAGCAAGAGCACGAGGGTTTTTTGTTATTGTGGTAACTAAAATAAGAACATAAGAAATAGGAGCAGGAGTAGGCCATACGGCCCCTCGAGCCTGCTCCGCCATTTAATATGATCATGGCTGATCCGATCATGGACTCAGGTCCACTTCCCTGCCCACTCCCCATAACTCCTTCTTCCCTTATCGGTTAAGAAACTGTCTATTTAAAATGAGACAAGGTAACACAACGGGTTGAAATTAGGCTACTTCTCTCCACAGTTGCTGCCTGACCGGCTGAGCATTTCCAGCATTTTCTGAGCAGCCTTGGATGTCTCACCCTCCCGAGGGGCTAATAGTATTCAAATAGCCCGTAAGGGGATCGAACTAGTGATGATGGCGTTATTAGCACCACGCTCTAACCAACTGAGCTAATCAGCCACAAAATAATGTTCAACAAACCTGTGTGCATACTCACAGGTGCATACATTACAAATATCAGTAAATGTGAGGTTTACATGTTTTGGTTTAAAAAAAAAAGAAATAATATACTTTGAATGGGAGAAAGCTGGGTGATGTGGAAGAGCAGAGGATTTGGGAGGATTTCTATGGATAAGGCCATAAAAAAGCTGATGGAATACTGGGTTTTATGGTCTAGAATTTTAAAATCAAGATGTAATACTAAATCTATGCAGCTTTTAGTAAAACGAATGTTGGCGTACTCTGCAGTTTTGAGCTCCCTGCTCTAGGAAGGATGTTGAGGCATTGAAGAGGATTTGGTGCAGACTCACTTGGATGCTGCCTCGTATGCGGAAATAAAAATATGCATGACTTGGGGCTGTTTTCTTTGGAACCGTGGAGATTATGAGGTGGATATGAAGCCAAATGAACAGAGCAGATGGAAAGTGACTGTTTCCAGTGATTGAGGAGGTGAAACCTTTTGTACACAGAGGGTTATGAGGCTGTGTCAGCTGTGGCTCAGTGGGTAGCACGCTCGCCTCTGAGTCAAGATGTTGTGAGTTCAAGTCCCACTCCAGGGACTTAAGTATATAAATCTAGGCTGACACTCCCCAGTGCAGTGCTGAGGGAGCGCTGCCCTGTCAGAGGTACCGTCTTTCGGATGAGGTGGATGTAAAAGATCCCATGACGCTATTTTGAAGAAGAGCAGGGGAGTTATCCCGGGTGTCCTGGGAAATATTTATCCCTCAATCAACATAACAAAAACAGATTATCTGATCATTATCACATTGCTGTTTGCCGTGAGCAAATTGGCGTTTCCTACATTACCACAGTGACTACACTCCAAAAGTACTTTATTGGCTGTAAAGCGCTTTGGAACGCCGTTCTTTCTTTAAAAGCGCTTTGAGAGAGCCGGTGATCGTGAAATTCGCTGTATAAATGCAAGTCTTTTTTCTTTTTTGTGGAATGTTAGTGGTTGAAGCAGTGACCTATTTCAACATTTACAAATAGGTTAGATAGGTGGTTGAAGGACCCCCCGACCCAGGACCCGCTTACCTGAGGGCCGCTGCGATGTCTGCAGCGCCCTGATCACGCAATCCTCTTAGCCAGCAGGCTCTCGTCGCCTTGCTGGCCGCCTTGAAATGATGCCTTGTATCGCTGGAGCATCGGGCCTCACTGTTCAGGCACAGGGAGTGTATTCTGCAGTCTGCACCCCATATTTCTGGCCATAAGGTTGTTAAATGTGTGGAAAAGGAAAATCTGGAATATTAAAATTAAATTGTGATTGCAGGACAAAGTTTTTTTTAAACTAGCAAAAGGTAAATTTACGACAGATGTCAGGAAATTATTCTTCACACAAGGAGTGATCAACAGAAGGAATGGACTCTGAGATGGAATAGAGGAGTTGCAAACTACAGTTGTACAGGACTTTGGTGAGGCCACACCAGGAGTATTGTGCAAAGTTTTGGTCTCCTTATCTGAGGAAGGATATACTTGCCGTAGAGGCGGTGCATCAAAGGTTCACTAGATTGATTCCTACGATGAGAGGGTTGTCCTATGAGAAGAGATTGAGTAGATTGTGCTTATACTCTCTGGAGTTTAGAAGAATGAAAGGTGATCTCATTGAAACATTTAAGGATCTGAAGGGGATTGACAGGGTAGATGCTGAGAGGTTGTTTCCCCCGGGCTGGGGAGTCGAGAACCAGGGGGCACAATCTCCGGATAAAAGGTCGGCCATTTAAGACTGAAATGAGGAGGAATTTCTTCACTCAGAGCCTTATGATTTTTTGAAATTCACTATCCCAGAGGGCTGTGGATGCTGAATAGTTGAGTATCGATAAATTTTTGGACTCCAGGGGAATCAAGGGATGTGGGGAATCAGGCAGGAAAGTGGAGTTGAGGTCGATGATCAGCCATGATCTTATTAAATGGCGCAGGAGGCTCGAGGGGTCATATGGCCTACTCCTGCTCCTAATTCTTAAGTTCTTAAAACCTTGGAATCTTTCAAGAAACAATTAGTTACCGTAATTGGGTGACTTTAGGGTCTTTCTAGCTGGATGAATTAAGATGGTCCAAAGGGCCCTTCTCGTGAGTAATTATCGTGAGCTTTTCCCCAAGTGAAAGAGAGAAACACAGGGAACCAGAAGGAAAAAGAAGCAGAAACAGCAAGAATTATCTGGCTGAGAGGGCAGGCAGACAACATGTTTCTGTTGATGGGGGATTTCATTTCCTCCCTGCTTCAGTGGAAAACGCAAAAGAAGACAATGCGGATTGACGTCTTCAGATTTTGTTTTCTCTCCCGTTCTGTGGGGAAGTGCCTGATTTTTCAGTGACATGGCTGAAATTGAGAATCAGTCTACGAGGAACCACGATTGGCAACATTAGTACAAAAATTTGCTATTTGTTTTTCAAGCAGAAGTACATTCAGTCATGGGCAACGCAGATTTTCTGTGTGTGTGATTTAAAATTTAATATATATATATATATATGCGTGTTTAATCATCAGCTTCAAAGTTTACTTATCTGGATGAATCATCATGGTACTTAAAAGATCACAAGGCTTGCTATGCTGATGATGTATTGAATATGCTTATTTTGAATTGTAACTTGAAATTTAATCTTTGATTGGTCTTGCTTCAACAGTTCCCCATTCCTATGTCCCCGTCCCCGATTCCAAGGCAGTTTAACCCTTTATCGCAGTGCAATCTAAATGAACTGTGACCGTGTTTCTAATTGAACAGCAACCAGAATTTCCAGCTCATTTACACTAAAGGGAAAGTTAAGTAAGTGTTCGCTGCATTCTCGTGTGAAGGGAGGCTGTCGAGCAATGTGCTTCCTGCTCTGATAATTTCAATTGGGAGTTACTAAAACGGTTGAAAAAGAACTAAATTGGGACTCGAGATGAAAGGAACATTCATTTAGTTCCCATATCCATGGGCATTTTAGTAGACGAACACCACTATCGCAGCAGTCTCTAAATAAGTAATTTCTTCTTCGAAGTCATGAAAAAAGGCATGTCCTGGGCAAATAAAAACTCCTCCTTTCGTTGCTGAGCTGGGCATGTTTTTAAAAAAAAAAATTGCTGATGGCAAACTGTGAGGGATTAAAAGTTCAGGGGACCTTGGACCTATAGTCCGATGAGCCGGGTTCAATTGGTTGAATTTGAGAAAAGGGTTGTAGCAAAATAATGGGCATGACGGGGCTAATGCTATACAGATGGTTAACGATGTGATGGCTATTGAGGGGACTGAAAGACTAAGTGCAGATGTCACTGCATTTAAAGCCCTTTTAATTAAAAAAAAGAGATGCAGTGGGTTGCGCACAATGAACTGAGAGTGCGTTCAGCTTCAGCACATCACAACAAAGTTCCCTCTTCCGGTGTCAGTCAGGATTTATTGGACCCCCTACTCTTTAACAATGTGTGCGACTGACTTTAACAGGCATGTATTTGTAGTTAAACTCGAAGGCCTTTGTAAGAAGACAAAGTAACTGTTTTGCCTATTGCTGTCTATTGAGAAAGTGTCTTTTTTTAAAAAAAGAGTTAGTTATACTTTTATCAATTTTTCCTTTCGAATTTGTTGAACTTTGCGATTATAACGAGTACCTGTACTGCAAACCTTATTTACAATTTTCTCGTATTGGCAATTAGAAAAAAATAACTTTAAAAAAAAAAGTGGATAATATATAAATTAATTTGCTGAATGATGGACATGAAAATTCATTTGATGCCTATTTTTCATTATCACCAAAAAGGAACGATTTTCTTGGGTTGGGGGGTGGGGGGGAGGAGGAGAGGTGTTGGATAAGCAATGCAGAGATTCTTGAAGTACAGAAATATGAAATCTTTTAGTGAGTGTAACATGTTATTTGCTACTCTGGTTATTATTTCTAACAGTGGTGTATTACTCTTTGAACTGTATATATGGGAGGTAAGCGGACAGCCATGAGTCAGATTGTTTGGCCTGGAGAATAGTTCCGACTGTTGGGCCACAGTAAGAACTTGCTAGTATTATCTGAGAGGCAACCAAAGGAGTGGAATCAGTCCATATATATCTTTTTATAGTAAAAACAGAAAATGCTGGAAACACTCATCAGGTCAGGCAGCATCTGTGGAGAGAGAAACAGAGTTAACGTTTCAGATCCATGGCCTTTCATCAGATGTTGGAAGGTGGTTGATCAATCTTGATATTAAGTGACAAAAATAAGGGAGATGAAATCATTTTTACATGATCTCAACCCAAGAGAATGGATCAAGGAGCAGCATATGTTTTTTTTTATTCGTTCAAGGGTAGTGGACGTCACTGGCAAAGCCAGCATTTATTACCCATCCTTAATTTCCCTTGAGAAGATGGCGGTGAGCCACCTTCTTGAACCGCAACAGTCTTTGGAGCGGTTTGTTACAACTGAGTGGCTCGCTGGACCATTTCAGAGGGCAGTTAAGAGTCAATCACATTGCTGTGGTTCTGGAGTCACATATAGGCCAGACTGGGTAAGGACGGCAGATTTCCTTCCCAAAAGAACATTAGTGAATCAGATGGGTTTTTATGATAATCCGGTAGTTTCATGGTCACCATTCCAGATTTATATAATTAACTGAATTTACATTCCCTAGCTGTCGTGGTGGGATTTGAACTCACGACTCCGGATCATTAGTCCAGGCCTCTGGATTTGTGTCCTGTACATAACTACCATGCTATCGTACAGATGTTGCATACTGTATAAAGCCAACAAGTCACAATTGCAAATGCTTAAAAATGCATATACAAAATGGAACAAACAAGGATAGGCATACTGAGAGAGAATGATAGAAGCTGTATGAGACATACAGAATAGAGGCGATGAGCAGGAACATACCACTTTAAAGTACAGTGCGTGCTGCAGAGCGACGACTGTGAAGAGGGCGACTGGATTGGACGTCACCAAGGTCCAGGTCGCTGAATGGAGTGTGGGCAGGTGCAGCAGGAGCGATGAGGTTGGGGCGCAGGAGTGGCGCGTGATCGTGGAAAGAAGTGATCAGGGCCCAGGAGAGACGTGAGTTCGGGGCCCAGAAGAGGCGAGGGCCATGGGGCAGCACAGGCCAGCCCACACTGCAATATGTGTGCGCACTTGGTCCGTACAGCAGAGCTGGTCTCCAGTCGTCTTGGTTAACCCTTGCCACTGGACCAAGACCTAGCTCTGTCAAGCCTGTGTGGTGGCTGGTGTGCAACGGTCACCACACGTTAAAAAAAATTCACGCACAGTTATCTTCCATCCTTCAACATGCAGTTCGGATCCTGGAATATTACGTCCTTCATTGACCACCCGTGGACTCATCCCTTTTTGGCGTGGAAGCAAGTCATCCTCGATACGAAGGACCACCTATGATGACGATGAGAGCGTTATCCCAGAGGGAGCGAGTCAGAAACAAACCCAGTTTTAATTGGCAGCATGTTTTTAAATGCCCATGGTCTGCCTCTCAGCCCGCCTGATACTGAATATTAAATTGTTAGCAGTTGGAGCACGCATTATAGTGCTCCAAAACCTCTTCCTCAGTTCTGCTAGAATTCAATGAACACTCTCCTCAGACTGCGCCCTCCCATTCCCAGATTGTAGGGCTGCCTCCAGACCTTGAGACCTCCTTCTCCAATTCTGCTTGATCCCAGGAATCATCACTCAATGATCCCAATACTTATCCCACTGATCATCAAACCTCCCTCTTCAATGTTTCCAAAATCCACCCGCACCATCCCAGTGCTCCGAACCCGAGGAATGCTTGTATGGAAGTTGTCACATCTTTTCACATGTCATCACAGTAGAGTTGAGAGGCATAGAGGTTCTAACCTTAATGTGGGCCATTTGATGGACTAAGATTCACAGATGCAATAAAAAAGGAAAATGTTGCTCATAGATTGTGGGTTCCTATTTAAGCAGTGGCCTTCATGGAACCCAAGCACCAATGTAAATGTGCCCATGACTGCTAAGAGCAGTGCAAAACTGCCTTAGATTATGTGTCTCCAGTTATTGATTTTGTATGAGGAATGCCCAGCCTTTGGTGTCTCTCCAGATGGCTGACATCTGAAAAAAATCAAGGTCACGAATTCACCCTGTTTTTACGACAAAGCAGATTCAGCATAACTGGTGTCTGCACCAGTGTTTACAGAGTCGTGTTTGCAACTTTATTGTTGGAGCGTGGCCTGTTCAGGCCAGTGATGTCAAACATGTAGCCCTGTCTAGGACCAGATCAAAATGTAGATCCAGCAGCAAGTGTCAACACCAGCAACAATTTACCTGCTCCACCAAGAGCGCTTTTACTCCACTTTAGAGTGAAATAAGCTCCTGAGGAGGGGCGGGGGGGGGGGGGGGTGGTTGATGGCACTGTTGCTGCATAGTTTATGCTGTGCAAGTTACTCCTGTAAGATTAATGTGGTATAAAATTAATGACTGAGCAGCTTATTGCACATTTACATTTCTGAATTATCTTGTTCCTTTTTGCACAGGTAAGAAATAATCCCTGAAAGGCTTTGCAGGCCACTTTATATTTAGCAGTTCCTCAGAAATCCTCCTGTGTGTTAATACAATTTCAAATTGTGTGCCGACCACGTCCCCATTGCCTGTACAAATTATTTGTGGAGCTTTGCTCTGTGTGCTTAGAAGCAGCTGTTGATGTGCATGCCTTAAGCACTCCTTGTCGGTAATGTATGCTTGAGATTAAATTAAAGGTTTCATTTAGGATTCCACAACTAATCTGTTAGAGAAGGTGGGAACTTCAGCAGCAGCCTAATTGAAGTGCTCCATTTATTTCGGCATTTCCTTTGAAGTGAGAGATGTACTCACTGATCTCGGAGGCATTTGAACTTTGAATACATTTTTCTTCATTTTTAAAAGTAACAGCAGTGGTGACAAGGGCTCGAGTTTGAGTGATTATTTAACAATGAACTGGAGTTCTGATTATGTCAAAAAGCATGTTATTTTTCTTTGATTTTGCACATTAGGGCAGAAATTGTGAGGCTTTGTTGCTGGTGCATTGTCATATGAATTGGGTGCAGACCCTATTTTAGATCTGCGCTCTGGTCTAATGAAGATGTGCACTGGCAACAGAGCTTTGCATTTTCTGCCTTTATATTCTAGTCTTCATTACCTCAGCAAGTGTACTGTAAATGTTTTTATAATTGGGTAACCTACTGAAGGACCCAGGCATATAGGGCCCAAGTTTCAGCCTCAGTTGCTCCTGATTTTTTGGAGCAACTGGTGTAGAACGGAGTATCGTAGAAATTCAAATTCTCGGCATTTAGTTTGCTCCAGTTCTTGTCAGTTGGAACAGTTTCACTTTGGAACAGAATTTTTTTTTCAAAAGGTGGCGTGTCCGGCCACTTACGCCTGTTTTCAAAGTTTCAGCAGTGAAAACTTACTCCAAACGAACTTAGAATGGAGTAAGTGAAGATTTTTGTACGCTCGAAAAAACCTTGTCTACGCTTTAGAAAATCAGGCGTAGGTTACAAATCAGGAGTAGGGAATGGGGGGTGGGGGGGGGGGGGTTTAAAGGGAAGTTTACAAACATTAAACACTTCAGTTTTACAAATAAAGAGCCATCATCAATAATAAATGATAAAAACATCAATAAATCAACCAATAATTCAATCAAAAAAAATTAATAAGAAATAATTTTTTATTTAAATCAATAAATAAAACATTTTCTACTTACCGACTGCAGCACCGGGAGCCCTCCAACAGCATGCTGGGATGCCTCCACCCCCCCCCCCCCCCCCCTCAGTGTGTCTCTGTCAGTGTCTCTATCCCTCTGTCTGTCTGTGTCTCTCACTCTCTGTCTATCAATGTCTGTGTTTCTGACAGGGAGGGGGAGGAGGGGGGTAGAGGGAGAGCGGCGGGGGCAGGGGGAGGGGAGGGAGGAAGGGGGAGAGAAGGGGAAGGGGAAAGGGGGGGAGAGGGGAAGGGGAAAGGGGGGGAGAGGGGAAGGGGAAAGGGGGGGAGAGGGGAAGGGGAAAGGGGGGGAGGGGGGAAAGGAGGAGGGGGTGGGGAAGGAGAAGGGGGTGGGGGGGAGGAGAAGGGGGGAGGGAGGAGAAGGGGGCAGGGGGGGAGGCTGAACGGGCCGGGCCCGGCCGCAAGACTTCGGGCATGGCCCAGTCCCCAGCACCAGATTTACAGGTAGGTGGCGTTGGGTCGGGTCCGGGGTCGGGGTCGGGAGCGCGGGTCTGGTCGGGTCCCGGGGGGGGGGGGGGGTCGGGAGCACGGGTCGGGGTGGGGGGATGGAGGTCGGGTTGGTTCGGGTCGGGGGTGGGGGGGGGGGGGGGGAGGAGCGCGGGTCAGGTCCAGTCTGGGGAGGCGGGGGGGAGCGCGAGTCGGGTCGGGAGGAAGCAGGAGCTGGGTGTGGGAGGAGCCTTATGCACGCAGCCCCAGTGAGGCCATTCGGCCAGGGCTAGGGGCTGCATGCTTTGGGCCCCTCCCACACAATTTTGGGCGCCTGGAGCTGCTGCACATGCGCGCCCACTGTAGTGCGAATGTGCAGAGGTCCCGGCACTGTTTTCAGCGCAGGGACCTAGCTCCGCCCCTTACAGCTCATGCTGTGCCGCGCCCGGCCCAAAAGGACCAGCAGGGAGTCGGAGAATCTGGAAGTTTTTTTTAGGCGCACTTTGTGTCTAGGTCGGGGCTGCGCCGTTCTAGGCGCGGCCCGAAACCTGGGCCCATAGTGTGGGACATGACCAAGATTGAAAACTAATACAGGATAGAACAAAAAGGTTATCAGAAAAATAGTGATTAGATGACACCAAGATCAGATCTTAACTTGTGGGGTGGGATCAGATTGTACAGTTTGGGGCTGTCGTGTACTGTGACAAAGAATGGTCGGTTTACTCTTGTTTCCCTACAACAACAATTCAACTTGTATTTATATAGCTTCTTTAACATAGTGAAACCTCCCAAGGTGCTTCACATGAGTATTATGAGTTAAAACATTTTGACGCTGAGCCGCATAAGGAGAAATTAGGGCAGGTGACCAAAAGCTTGGTCCAAGCGATAGGTTTTAAGGAGCGTCTTGAAGGAGGAAAGAAAAGTAGAGAGGTGGAGAGGTTTAGGGAGGGAGTTCCAGAGCTTGGGGCCCATGCATCAGAAGGCACGGCCACCAATGGTGGAGCGATTATAATCAGGGATGCTCAAGAAGGCAGAATTAGAGGAGTACAGACTTCTCTGGGGAGGGCAGGTTGTGGGGCTGGAGGAGATTGCAGAGATAGGAAGGGGCGAAGGCCATGGAGGAATTTGAAAACAAGGCGTTGCTTAACCGAGAGCCAATGTTGGTCAGCGAGCACAGGGAGTGATGGATGAATGGGACTCGGTGCGAGTTAGGACATGAGTCAACAAGCACAGGGGGTGATGGGTGAGCGGGACTCGGTAGAGTTAGGACGCTGGGTCAATGAGCACAGGGGGTGATGGGTGAGCAGGACTTGGTGCGAGTTAGGACACGGGGCAGCGAGCACCGGGGGTGATGGGTGAGCGGGACTCGGTGCGAGTTAGGACACTGGGCAGCAAGCACCGGGGGTGATGGGTGAATGGGACTCGGTGCGAGTTAGGACATGGGGCAGCAAGCACCGGGGGTGATGGGTGAATGGGACTCGGTGCGAGTTAGGACACGGGGCACGTTCACAGGGGGTGATGGGTGAGCGGGACTTGGTGTGAGTTAGGACAATGGTGAATTACTGATGTTGCTACAGTTGAGGAGCTGAGGTACTTGCTGAACAGGGGTTAAGTACTTTCCCACAGGAAAGGAGAAGAAAATCAAGGGATTGAGTTGGCCTTGGTCATCCTTGTGGTAAAAATGGAAGGTGATGGAAACACTGGGTTGTTCACTTGACATCTGAAAGAGAAAAGACAGATGAACATTTTACGTGAGACCTTTCTTCAGTACTGGTTTCAGATCCCGCCTGAAACATTAACCTGTCTTTGTGATGCTGATAGACCTGTGCATTTTCAGGATTTCCTCTTATTTCAAATACAAAGCCAGCATTCATGTTTTTTTTTTCCCGTTGCTCTCATGTGCCTGTGGCTGGATCAAAATCGCTGGGAGCAGGTTATATCCCACCCTCTCTTCAGGATAATGGTGCATTTTATTGAGAATCGTCGTCTTTTTTCTGCTCTCCGGGAGCATGGCTATTAAGTCCGCATGTCAAATCCGTTGATGTCCAGCTGAATTCTACTTTGCCAATTATCACTGGTAAGCTTTTATCGGTACCAACACCTTGGCTGCCCATGCGTGCAAACATCGTACCACCATACCTATGCCACGAATTTGCAGTCTCCAGAGAATATAAGCGCTACACCAGCAAAGTCATGCTGATCCAGGCCGACTTGAACAACCTACCACCCCCCCGTCTCAAATCTGGAAGGCCATTTTGGACCGTCACCGAAGCCCTTCAGCGATCTCCCCTTAGCCTCGATGACCGACGGCGAAATGCTTGGAAGAACTGCGACATACGGAATGGATTCCTTATCGAGGACCACACAGTACAACCTGAAGGATCAAACCTTCCTCGCAAACAGTGAACAACCATCAACCGCCTGAAACTGGTCATGGTCGATGCTGCCACCTTCTCCATTGGTAGAAGATTAAAGCATCCCCAGCATGCGACTGTGGAGCTGCTAATCAGACCCTGGAGCACATCATTGAGCACTGCCCTCAGGAAATTCACAGGCAGCCTACAAGATAACCCACGCTGTTACACCAGCAGCGTTGGCCTGGGTATCTGACTTAGATATTGATGTTTGATTTGCTTTGCTACTACCATACGAAAGAAGAAGAGTCTCTTAAAACCTTGAATAAACACTCAAAATTGTTTATTTCTTAAGTATTTGCCCAGATCTATGATCAAAGATAAATGAGCTTCACCATGTGGCCTCCCACGACAGAACAGAAAACATTGGTCGATCGATCTTCTCTTTCCATTGAAACCTATAGTTTCCCCCCCTCCCCCCAGCACCCACATCTTTCTGCAGTGATATATCATCGTGATTATAAAGAATGATGGCACAATCTGATCTATTCCCCTTCAATTTTTTTTGGCTTTGCTGCAGTTTTTGATACACTGCTCTTAATGATTTTGTGCTAAATGTTCGTCTGAAGACGACAGCATAGTTAATAAAACAGTATTTTAAAGTTGTTGGTGACGTAATTACTGCAGATTTATGAAGGAATTATTAGCCACGGAGTGCAAGGAAATTGTATGCTAAGAATATGTTATATTACTTTGGAGTTGTGAAATTAACTGGGGTGGAGCCCTCTGTCGTAATTTCCATTGCCATTATGATTTACTGATGTGTTCAGTTCTGAAATATTGCCAACTAATCTGCAGGCACTTTCATATTATAAAACTGCAGCCAATGGCATTGCATGGTTCCCTTGCCATCAGCTGCACTTAGAAATATAAAACTGATTGACTTATCTTGTTTGGGCAGCAGCAGAGACTCCGTTTTTTGGCAGGTCTTGGAAATGGCTCTCAGATTCCTCGATACTGGTCTGGCTGTAGAGACCGGCTCCGGGTGAAAATGCGCACTGGGATGCCGGTACTGTCACTGTTCTTTCGATGCCTTCCTGGATAAATGCGCAGCCCACTAGGAGGATAAGCTGTGTAGACCGGTAAGACGTCAGGTTTCAATCACCAGTCTGCGCTGATTTAGCCGACATCAGCAGAGCCACAGTTACAACAGTGCAGTTGGTCTCTGTGCCCCTGGTATCGGGAGGGGAAAAAGTGAATTAGGCTCTCGATTAATAACCAGTGACCTTTCCTAGAAGTGTGTGAACACATGAAGTGAAGGGAGTTGGGTGAGATATCTACGGAACTGTGAGAAAAAAAAGACTTGGATTTATATAGCGCCTTTCATGACCACTGGATGTCTCAACGCGCTTTACCGTCAATGAAGTACTTTTTGGAGTGCAGTCACTGTTGTAATGTGAGAAGCGCGGCAGCCAATTTTCACACAGCAAGCTCCCACAAACAGCAACGTGATAACCAGATAATCTTTTTTGTTATGTTGATTGAGGGATAAATATTGAGGTGTGTGGTCGAGGCCATGGAAGGATTTGAACACCAGGATGAGAATTTTAAATTTGAGGCTTTGGTGGACCAGCGGGTGAACGGGACTTCGTTTGAGTCAGGACAGCAGAACTTTGGATTAGCGGAAGTTTATATAGGGTGGAAGATTGGAGGCCGGCCAGGAGAGCATTGTAATAGTTGAGTCTGGAGGTAACAAAAGTATGGATGCCTGTTTCAGCAGCAGATGGGCTGAGGCAGGGCATGGGTGATATTATGCAAGTGGAAGTAGGCGATCCTGGTGATGGAGAGGCTATGTGGTCAGATGTGTGGGGTCAAGTAGTATGCCGAGGTTGCGAACAGTTTGGTTCAGCCTCAGGCCGTAGCCAGCGAGGGGAATATAATCAGTGACTAGGGAATGGAGCTTGTGCCGGGGCCAAAGACAATGGCTTTGGTCTTCTCAATATTTAAATGGACAAAATTTCTGCTCATCCAATACTGGATATCGGACAAGAAGCGTGAGACCATGGAGGAGCCGAGAGAGTTGACGGTGAGACAGAGCTGGGTGACTTCAACATTCATGTGGAATACCTTCTGATTTCAAATTATGTCGCCGAAGGCCAGTGTGTAGATGAGAAATAGGAGGGAGCCAAGGTTGATGGTGCAGGAGCAGGAAGAGAAGCCATTGCCAGGAGATTCTCTGGCTACGACTAGATAGATTTTTTAAAAACAGGCGCGGGCAGCTGGACAATGGAAGAGAGATGTCGTCAGCCATGTCACAGGATGCAGAAAGATTGACAAGGATGAGGAGGGACGGTGCACCAATGCCACAGCCTCTGAAGATGTTATTTGTGACATTTATAAGGGCTGTTTCAGTAATGTGGCAGGGGTGGAAACCTGATTGGATAGTTTTAACCATGGAATGCGGGAGAGATGGTTACGGATTTGGGAGTCGACAACATGTTCAAGGACTTTGAAGAGGAAAGGGAGGTTGGAGATGGGGCGGTATATTGCTCGGACAGAGAAGTCGGTGGATTTTTTGAGGAGGTGGGTGATTATGGCAGATTTGAAAGTTGAAAATGCAGTTATAGGGAGATGCTGAGTTGAGGCCAGGCGTTTCTTACAGGCAAAGTAGAAGCTTCAACAACAACTTACATCGATATAGCGCCTTTAATATGGTTAAACATCTTGAGTTGCTTCATTTCAGTTGAAGAGTCACCTCATTTTACTCTCAAACATGTCATAAACCCTAGTCATAGAGCGTTGTTGGCAGAGCCTGGAAACAGGTCTCAAATCTTCTGACCAAGGGAGGTTGGGTGGTGATTCAGGAGACTTTGGCGTAAAGTATAATTCACAAGGTTAAGTTGTTAGTGATGGCAGCAAGCACCGAGTCTTTATTTCTTAAATTTTATTTTGAAGAGAACAAGGAAATTTTCACATTTGTATGTACAAGAGAAAAAGTCAGCATGTTTCAGTCGGAACACACACTTAACATTGAAATTTCAAGGCACCTACAAAAAGAGGCCAAAGGGCTTCACAATGCACTTTGGTTTTGTTTTCTGAAAATCCTTATTTCTGTGTAGTAATTTTCATGATCAAAAACACAGCAAGCCAACCCTAAACAATACAACATCTAGCAAATGAAGAAGGAATGACTATATCTTTTTGTATAATGGCTATTGAGTTTCACTAATTAACCTGTTCCCCTTGATTTATTGTCTTGTGCAGAACGCAATTATTCACATTATACAACAGATGCCGGAGCTGATGATAATAGTTCACCTTTTGGAAGCAAGTGTAGTGCATGAAACTCTGTATTTTTGCAGGGCCAGTATTTGCCCCCATGTTCACCGAAGTTTCTTGTCAAGTGTCCCGCAACCTCCCCTTCCCAGCTTTAAACAGAACATTTAGAAAGGTGGGTGCAGGCAATATTCACACTGACTTTTCGACCCTCTATGATATATTGTGCACAGTGCCTTTTAACTAACTTCAGAGAAAAAAAAATCTCAGGGCAGTTCTCTGCAAAGATATGAGGAAGGATTGGATAGGCTGGGTCTGTTTTCTTTGGAACAGAGGAGGCTGAGGGGAGAACCTGATTGAGGTGTATAAAATTATGAGGGGCCTGGATAGAGTGGATACGACGGACCTGTTTCCCTTAGCAGAGGGATCAACAACCAGGGGGCACAACTTTAAAATAATTATGGAGAGGTTTAGAGGCGATTCGAGGGGAAATGTTTTCACCCAGAGGGTGGTAGGGGTCTGAAATTCACTGCCTGAAAGGGTGGTAGAAGCAGAAAAACCCTCACCGCATTTAAAAAGTAATTGGATGGGCACTTGAAGTGCCGTAATCTACAGGGCTACGGACCAAGAGCTGGAAAGTGGGATTAGGCTGGATAGCTCTTCGTCAACTGCGTGGACATGGTGGGCCGAAATGGCCTCCTTCCGTGCTGTAAATTTCTAAATGCATTTGTCGAGACCAGCCTGAGAGTGGTAAATAGTGCTATGCATCATTATATTGTTCCTGCAGTCAGCCGCCCTTGCCAATAATGACCACCACTTCTTCACATTCTCACTGGACTGTTCTGCTATTTACGTCAGAGGCACATCAGTCTGTGCAGCTCATGATACCAACCAAGAGAATTATTTTATTTGATAAGCAGGGTGCCATGTACATTTTTCACAGTACAGTGTACGCCATAAGACAAGATTTTGATCTTATTTAAGTGGCTGCTTTCGGATTCTTAGGTAATTACTTAGTCTGGGATTTGCATCAAGCGGAGAACATAACTATTCTTTTTACTGCAATTAAGGAAATGTTAGTGCAAAGAATACTTTGCACATTGAACCAAATTAATTTTGATGAGCAGCAGTTGATTCTGAACGCGAGATGGTGTGAGTCTGAACAGAGTTTAGATACAATCATTTTAAATTTGTAACAGCCCACGCCTACGAGAATATAGCAAATTTTAGACATCAGTGCAAATTTGCTGATTTACAACAGTCCCTGCAGATGGTGTTCTGGTGATGCTATTATCCAGATAAATGCGGCAGACTGTCAGTAGCTTTTATTACGCTGAAAATGAGAAGTGAATTGTGGTCATCTTTAGCTTCTGCTAGGGCTGCCTCCTTTTTGCCAAGTGAAAACCAAATGCGAAGTAAAACATGGGGGGCAGGTTAGGGGCGGAATCAAGGCTCGAGTTCTGAGACTGGCTTTGCTGACGGTAAAAATAAATAATCAAAACTTTAAATTTTAAAAATTTGTGAGGATGTGGGCATCGCCGGCATTTGTTGGCTATCCCTAGTTGTCCTGAGAAGGTCATTGTGAGCGGCCGGTTTGCCAGGCCAGAGGGCAGTTGAGAGTCAACCACGTTGATGTGGGACTGAAGTCACACAAAGGCCAGACCAGGTAAGGACGAAAAACAAAAAATGCTGGAAATCTCAGCAGGTCAGGCAGCATCTGTGGAGAGAAAGCAGAGTTAACGTTTCGGGTTGCTGACCCTTCGTCGACAGCAGGTTTCCTTCCCGAAGGGACATTAATGAAGAGCTTGGGATTTTACAACGATCCAACAACTTCATGGTCGCTTTTACTAATACCTGTATCATTTTTAATTGAATTCAAATTTTCAAATTGTCATGGTGGGATTATTCATCCAGCTATTTAGCCACTATACTACTGCACCCTTGCCACCTCCATTATTAATTCTTCCACATCAGGAGTCACTGAAATATATGGATAAATAACTTTTATTTTAGAAATAAAACATTCGGTGTCTGATTTACCTCCCAGGAATGTCCAGATAATCTGCTCAGAAACTGCACTGTCTGGTGAAATTGGTCGATGGCAAACCTAGATTCTCCCTAGTGCTTTTTGGTACATGCACTGAGATGTTAAATGACATATTATTATTGTTTTTATTCCAAAGTAAGTGGCTCCAAAAAAATATTCCTCGGAAAGGTGAAAAATATGTTTCCTTGTGTAATGTTGACACCGTATGTTGTGAAAAGATAGACCTATGCCGGGCATCACCGATTCAGCTGGGTCTACCCACAAAAGCTATTGTAGTTATGGCCCCATATGGCTGTATAAAAATAAATCAGTCTGCTCACCATGGGCACAAGATCATTGGCTCATGTTTCAAGAAATGAAAGAGGACAAAAAAAAGTAATTATTTACATAAGAACATAAGAAATAGGAGCAGGAGTCGGCCATTTGGCCTCTTGAGCCTGCTCCGCCATTCAATAAGATCTTGGCTAATCTGATCATGGCCTCACCTCCTTCCCTGCCTGCACCCCATTACAAAATAGGATTGTTATATTTGTGTGAATTATTTCTTGATTTTGTGTCACCTCAGGGTGGATGGCCCTGAGTTCCTGTGAAGTAAGTTTTATTTATTTCCAAGTAATTGAGAGCAAAGCGACATTGTTGTTAGCAGGTGAACTAAGCTGATGGGGGAAACGAAGGGCCAATGTGTTTACCCTCTGATTCTTTCATGATATTGGATTGCTGACCACAGCAATGTTTTGACATGATGAGATGGGATTCAAGATATCAGAGAAGAACATCTACATTTTTGTTTGCAGGTCAGCAATGCTGCGCTGTTGTAGAATGCACAAGTACATTGGCCACCACATCTGGTCAAAGAGTAAATATTGCAGTCTGCTTAAGGAGCAGATTGAAGAAAAAAACATTCCATCTAGAGACTGACCAGCGCTCAAGTATATTTATAAATTAATAAAAACATGCTTTGGGAGTGGAGAAGAGCTTTTAGGGGTGTAATAGTCAATGACAGGAGAACAGCGACGGTTGGATTGTGTATTCCTTTAAACTCAACAATCAGGGAAAGACGAGTGAAGGAAACAAATTTTGAGAACACCAGTATTGTCATTACGATTTCATTGAAACAGAACGGTGAGCGTGTGACAAGTTTGTGCTACATGAAAAAATGAATCGTAATATGAAATACATCCCGCTGTACACTATAGATTTTTCCCTTCCAAACCCGAGTTGTGTATGAAGAGAGCATTTTAATCTGTATACCATTTGGGTGATGTACTGGTGATGAGTGGTGGTAATAATTTGAGGTGATGAACTGAAAATAAGTACCTTTACTTGCTTTAAATGTGATTTTTTTTGTTGTTATAATGCATTAGTGTACTAATTATGGCCAGTAATAATATTTCGGGTAGGAGTAGTCATTATGTTGCATATGGTTACAGTCGGTGTTGAATCAACAGGTCAAAACTCAAATGTGCTGAGCTTGGGAGTGTTTGGACATGGGTTTAGTTCCTGATCTTGGTTGTGCTGCCCGGGGTGGGTGCTAAATAGATGAGAGGGAAGGAAGATTGGAGAGGACAGTAGAATCCTCCTATGCAACACACGTCCTGGCTGCAGGACATGCTAGGAAATAAATGAGCTATCCATGTTTTTTGAGTGCAAAGTGATGTGCTGCATTGGAGGAACGCGAGAGGAGTAAATGTCAAGTTGACCAAATTCAAGTCTAGTTCCAGCCTGTAATGAGACCTGTCGTTTTGAAGTTAGAACTCCTCATACAAGCAGAAATTAAAAACAAATCCTCCCCTTCAATTTTCTCCCCTTTCCTGTTGAGAGTCCCTTTTGCTTCGTTAGATGCAGTTGCAGCCGTGCCAGGTACCTTTTGCTACCTTCGCCGAGTCTCCCGGTGCCAGCCGAGAGAGCAAGCATCAGTCGGCAAACTGACTGTGCGGCACATTGCAGCTGCGCCTCACCACTTAATTTCTCTCCCTGTGATAGGGCTAGCTTGGGATCATCTAGATTTGTATGGTTCCTTTAACCCGCTGGGACATTTGAGAGGGTGGAGCATTTACTTTCCATTTATTTAACTAACATTGCACCAAATGCTGTTCATGACATGAGATTTTCAGAATGATTAAGCTGAAGCGTGGATGGGTGAGACAATGGATGCTTACAGTTCTTGCACCAAAAATGCCTTTGTTCTCTGTTTGTCAGCCAATATTTTTAAGACATTGCCTTCATGGTCAATGTTATTGCACTCAAGGTCTAGGATGCTCAGGTATTCAAGTAATATTGGTGCAGATTATCATTCACGCTTGGCTGCGAGGAAGCATCTGGCAGCTTTGCTGTTTTGGTGGAGCGATGCTGTAAAGATTATTAGTGGCTCATTTTTCTCTCTCGTTTTTTATTCCCCGCTTTGAAAATGGACCACACCACATTCAGATGTGCTGCCAGTTTAAAGCTGCAAATTCACATCTCTCAAATAATGATGCTGAGAATTGGGATCAATATTTTATTTCATATACGACGCCTTGTGACATTGTGCACTGTGCGTAGCATTTTAATTATATTCTGGGAGGCTGAGACAAATGCTTTGCATAACATTCTACTCGATTGTCTCCAAGTGATGCACTTCATAAAAAAAAGGTTTTAATTTAAGGGCTTATTATACTTTCATCTCTTCTGAGGACACTTATTGAAAGAAATACACTAAAATTGCTGTAATATCCCTCAAACTCGGATGGTTCTGCTTCCGTCTAGACCCAGCTGGTGTGATAGACACAACCGTCTCAACCTATCCTGTATGCCATTATCCATCTGAAAAAACGAAAGACTTGAATTTATATAGCGCCTTTCACGACCACCGGACGTCCCAAAGCGCTTTACAGCCAATGAAGTACTTTTTGGAGTGTAGTCACTGTTGTAATGTGGGAAATGCGGCAGCCAATTTGTGCACAGCAAGCTCCCACAATCAGCAATGTGACAATGACCAGATAATCCTGTTTTTTTGTGATGTTGATTGAGGGATAAATATTGGCCCCAGGACACTGGGGATAACTCCCTTGCTCTTCTTCGAAATATTGCCATGGGATCTTTTATATCCACCTGAGAGAGCAGACGGGACCTCGGTTTATCGTTTCATCCGAAAGACAGCACCTCCAACAATGTTGCACTCCCTCAGCACTGCACTGGGAGCGTCAGCCTAGATTTATTTGCTGAACCCACAACCTTTTGACTCGGAAGCGAGAATACCACCCACAGAGCCGCGGCTGACACTGGAATGTAAATGCATGTCCTCACACTCTTGGCAGCATTCTGCTACATTACAGTCACCCTTGTTAATTCCAATTCTGAGAGTAATTGCGGGGGGGCAGGGAAGTAGACTTTATTCACATTAAAATTCTCTGATTTAAAAAAAAATCAATACTTCATGGTTATTTAAAAATAAATTAAGGCTGGGAAATGACAACTGCAATTACACCATAATTAGTGTGGAAATATGATTCCTCATTTCCAATATTTAGGGGTCATACAAGTGTTAGAATATTTCACATCTCGAGAAGAGTGATTTGTCTAAAAGATCAATCGTAACTCGATAAACACAATTTTAAAGAATATTTACAGGAAGGTCATTAATCAGAGCTTCAAATGATTTCTCAGTGACTCCAATCTGGGTCACTGATGACGTCTGGTGGGCAAAAGTGTAGAAGGGTTTGAGGCTCTCTAAGCTCAAATATTCAGGAAAGGCCCCTCAGTAATATTTAGCAATCAAGTGAAAACCTTTCGGAAGGGAGTAAGGGGATCAGCACTTTCGATAAAGCCTGCACAAATCTCTCTTTATGCCAGAGCTCCATTTCTGGGTATCACCTTTGCACACTCTCATCCTTTGTAAAGATGTCAAAATTATGACCTTAAAATGAACAGCATGTAACTCCAGATCTTGGATTAGCAGAAGCTCAGACACTTGCACACCCTTCGTAGCTTCCAATAAAAGTATAACCTGCTAGCACCCCCACACCATGTTTAAAATTGGCCTGGGTTTGCTTCAGTTTCAGGTTGTTCCTTTCACAATGTAACTTCCATTTAAGGGGAGAGTATTTTGTTCTTGATTAACCCCTTGAGTACTTGATTTTCCGAGTCACTTTCCAAATTGCATTGTTTTCTTCAGAACAAATGTTCTGTGATTTTGTTTTGTTGAACTTGTGTATTGTAAAATAGACGGCAGGGTATTCCAATCATCGCCGATGCAGATTGAGCTAAACCTGTCCAAATCAAATGCAATAGCACATGTAAATGTTTCTACAGTTTGTGTTAAAATATGCAACCACGAGGCAACACTGAGGATCACAGCGTTATTCGAATAAAACGTGAAAATTGATTGTTTTTAGGTTAAGAAAATGTTTTAGTTGAAACTCTTCCCACAATAGTTCTCAAAGGGTTAAATTGAGGATTAAAATTAACAGCATTACTGGCCAGATAACTATAGTACATCCATTTCGGCCTGACATATAAGGACATGTAATTCACGGTTTAGTTACACACTATCTTTATCTATAGGCAAATGTCTAACTTGATTTTTTTTTTAAACAAAAGGTTCCAGCAAAATTGTCTTTACAAAATAACTAGGAAAGTCCATCTCTTCTTCCAATTATGATTAAGTCCTAAAACAACACAGAAAGAACTAAATATTTAAAACTATTTTTCTCTTTTAAAACACCATAGCAGAATTTTAAAAAAATCAACAAATGATTCTTCTAGAAGTGGGGGAGGAACCGTAAATCCTGCACAAGGAAACAGGACTATGTGTGTGTGCGTGTTTTGCTTGACTATATACTGTAAATCTCCTAGGTGAGGGGAAAAAAATCATTGCTTATGAATTCTTCTCCGAGATGTTTAACTGTATGACACTAAAGGATTTTGGAGTCTTTAGATTGCCTTATGACTATTTTCAAAGTAGGCTGTTCATTCTTTGTCCCACTTCTAACCAAAATGCAAAAAGAAAAACTGGCTTGTACACAATTAGGTAGCTGTGTTTTCTTTCTAAATGTCCAGCTTTTTTAATCACTTAAGCATATTAAATATAAATTATGTGACAAATGTACAAAATATTGTGCCAGGCATTTTCTGCTGGACTTTGTTTGTTTTATCCCAAACATTTTTCATGATTTTTTTTTTCAATATCTTTTGTTTGCAGTGCAGTGCAGTGGAGTTGATCACGCTTTGAGGCATCACTGTAATCACGTGTAAGAATATTCAGCATCTGGTATCCCACCGTCTCTGTAACCTCGGTTACTGCTGAGAGCTGTATTATGAGTGTTCTTGAAAAGACTTGTCCCGTTGGATGGGAATATGGTATGAATCACATATTCCTCCTTTGGTCGCTGTTGGTTGTTGAGTGGAATCATCTGAAAGCCACTCCCTCTGATTTCTAAAATGGAATTATCTTTCTTTGTCCCTGCTTCTGCATAGTCATCCTTTTTCCTACAGCCTCTGTTGTACGTCTGCTCCTGTGAAAAAACATTCCCATTGTTGTTGATGTAACAGCAGAATGCAGCAAGGACGACGATAATGAACACTAAGGCTGTTGCGCCTCCAATAATACCAGCCAGTGGAAGGCCTGCTTGGTCCGTTTCCTCTTGTTCCCTGTTTAATGTTGTGGTGGGACTATATAAGTCGGCAGTCTCTGCTTTAGCACAGACTGGCGTTTCATCCCTTACATAGAAGTTGCTGGTCTCCATTGTCACCATGCATATGATGTAGGTTGACTTGGGTTCAAGGGCTGTCAGAAGATATTCAGTCTTGTCTCCTTGTACCAAAGTTTCAGTGATGGAACCTACTGATGGGTTGTGGTCCAGTCTCAGCCAACTGAGCCTGAAGGATGTGACTGGTAGCATTGCCCTCCATGTTATACGAATGCTGTCAGCAGTTAAAGGCATCACGTTAATTATTATCGGCTTTGCTCCTGGCCCTCCTGACAAAGGATAGTCCACGGCTGAATCTGGTGGCTTCAGATTTGGTCGTCTTGGTTTGTACTTGAATTGTAATCCTTGAGTGGCTGTCGCTGTACGGACAGTTGGGGTTGTTTTCACAGCTGTGTTGCTGCCATGCAAACTGATCTCAAAGCACTCATCCATTTCTGTCTTGATGTCTTTGACTGCCATTCCTCGAACTTTATCAGGCCCTTGACACATAAGCCCTCGCACGTTGACGTGAAATGCAGTTGTTTGCAACCAGTCTCTCAGCCACATCATTTTGCAGCCACAATACCAAGGGTTGTTGCGCAAGAGCAGCTGACTCAAGTTCGCCAGGTCGTCAAAGACTCCTTTGGGCAAAGTTGTTAAATTGTTGTTCGATATGTCCAGCCGCTGAATCACACTCATTTTAGAAAAAGCATTGGGTGGAATGTAGCTAATGAGGTTATCCTGAAGGTACAGCTTTTGTAAGTTTGAACCAGGTAGATTTGGGGGTGGAAAAATGAGCGAGTTTCTGATCAAAGAAAGTTCAGTCAGATTTTGAAGTCGGCTGAAAGTCTCGTCTGCTATTCTTTGATTGGCTAACAGATTGCCATCCAGTACCAGACGCCTCAGGTTGACCAAGCCTTTGAAAGCATACTGTGGAATGGTTGCGATCCGGTTGTCATCCAGTCTCAGTTCCTCCAGTGTTTTTGGAAGGCCAGTGGGGATGCTGCTTAGATGGTTCCTGGACAAAAAGAGCAACTTGAGGTGCTTGCTGTCAGCAAAGGCATCTTCCTCAATGCTGACTGTGGAAACTGAGTTATCGTCCAAATGTAACTTTTCCAACAAGGGAATCCGTGCGAGCGCGTCGCGTGTAATGGCCCTAATGTTGTTGTCTTGAAGGTGCAGCTCTTTCAGAGATCTGGGAAGGTTGATCGGAAACTCGTCCAAAGCGTTTTCATACAGGTAAATCACTTTTATATTCAATAGATTCTTCAGTTGGTTCGGGATCCCAGCGTTGTTGATCTGGTTGTTTTGCAGGAAGAGAGTTGTTGAGTCTTCCGGTATTTTGGCAGGAATGGATGTCATGCCTCGGTCGTTGCAGTAAACAAATCCATTGTCACATCGACACATAGAAGGACAAGTAGAAATAACAGGCGGCATCAAAAGCGCGGGCAGGACAACCCAGAGCAGCAGACTTTTTTTGTTATCCATTGTTTGTAGCAGCATTTGGAGGCAAAATCACTTGTAGTTTATATTTGCGTCCACTTACTATGATCTGTTGGCGTGAGAGAAAGTACAAAATACACATCAGTGAGCATACATGTTCTTCCATCCCCATCCCCACCCGCCTTTCCTGTTCCATACACCATCCCTAAACAAGAGGGCAGCTAGGTCATTTCACTAGCCCCTGCCACCAGGTGGGGCATGACTGTTCCTTATTCCTCTGAGTACCAAATGCCCTGTCTACATTAATAAACTATCGCAGGTGGCCCTCTAATGTTATAAAAGTGCAGCTGACTGCGCACGTGTGGTTCCCCCGCCATCAGCTACACTCTCAAATGTAAAAGGGGCAGTTTACCTGGCTGTGGTGGCAATGGGGACCCACTTTTTCTTTTGAACCGTCATCGGATTTGCTTCTGCATGATGGCTAACGGAGACCAGCACAAGTGGCAGTGTAAACCAGACGGAGTGATACCGGTACAGTGTTGTTCTCCTGAAACTGGAGTAGTAATATAAAAAAATGCCATAAAAGTGACACTACTTTTATTTAAAAAAATACATCTCATGCATTCGCATCTAAACACAAAGATGGCAACAAGAGTAATGACAAAACTAACCTTATCAGACAGTTGCTCAACTCTAAAATTTGACATATAATTAGAAGAATGCTCAGAATGTATTACAGTTTTGAAGTAGAGTCCTCCTTGATGTCATACTAAATTAAGCTCTAGTTCTGGAAAGATAGGAAGATTTTTCTCTCAAATATTGGAGTAAAAAGGCTAAACGTCATTTAGAATTACAAAATCGGAGCAATTCCACGAGTATGTCATGTATAGATGTATGAAATAAGATTGACTGTATTTCATTATTCATAAACTAGCAATTATTTAAATTTGTTGTTCTCCAGTGTCAAAACATTTTTCTCAGTCTAAACAGGAGTAGGCCATTCAGCTCCTCGAGCCTGTTCCACCATTCAGTTGTATTATGGCTGATCTGTACCTCAACTCCATTTACTCACCTTTGCTCCATATTCCTTAATAGCCTTACCCAACAAAAGTCTTATCAATCATAGGGCCAGATTTTTGAGAAATGTGCGACCAGGTTTTTGCCGCCATTTGACTCTCCGCGGCGAAAACCCGGTTGCGAAGAATGGGCGGGATCTTTCGGGTATCTGTTTGCGGCGGCGCGTTCAAGTACCACTGGGGAGAAGTGCGCCGATGTGCAACGACTCAGATTGCATTTGCGCCCGAGTTTCGGCTCTCTCCCGACCCGTACGCCGCGCCCAGAATAGCGACAGGTCAAACCTGTTGATGCAGCCCTGCCAGCTGCGGTAAGTATGAAAACCTGCAAAAAAGGTACGTTAAAGTTTAAAAAAAATTTTTGTTGTTGCAGTGATTACATAGTTAAGGGTCTTGTAAATGTGTTTGGAATGTTTTTTGGAATTCCGCCCACCCCGTCCCCCGTCCCCCGCAAAGGCCTCTTTTGCAGCGCTCCCGGCCCTGGACTGAAGTTGCCGAAACTCGCGGTTTGTGCCATGAATGCTTGTGCAACGCCTCCCTTACCCGCAGACATAAAGGCCGAAAGTTCAGGCTAAAAACGGTAGCGCAACACAAACGGTAAGTTTTACATATCGCTACCGTTTTCGCCGAAAAACTCCGTAACCCGAAAATCCGGCTCTCAGTCTTTAACATTTCAATTGACCCAGTATTCACAGCCTTTTGCAGGAGGGAGTTCCAGATTTGCACTTCGCTTTGTGTGGAAGAAGCGCTTTCTGATTTCACTCCTGAATGACCTTGCTCTAATTTTAAGATTATGCCACATTGTTCTGCGTTCCCCTGCCAGAGGAAATAGCTTCTCGGCATCTACCCTATTGAATCCCTTTATCATTTTAAACACCTCAATTAGATCACCCCACAACATTCTAAACTCAAGGGAATACAAGTCAAGTTTATGCAACCTCGCCTTATAATTCATCCCTTTAAGCCCGGTATCATTCTGATTATAGTTCCTCTTTAATTTGAATAACTGAAACTCATTTATGTAAACAGAGGTGACAAGAGACAATTTTTTCACTGTTGGCAGTCAGAACAAAGGCAATGTCACAAGAGCAGCATCCATATCAAAGAAAAAAGTAATTTTTAATTTGTAATATCACCATCCTGCAATGGCCAGAGGGTGCTGCAAAATATTTTCCATGCTAGCTTGGTTGTGTGTCAATGAGGTGAAACGTAAAATAATTTTAAATTGCATTGATTTGAATGAAGGTATAATTGCTTTGTTTGGGCCCAAGTTTCGAGCCGCGCCTAGAACGGCGCATTCCCAACCTGGACGCCCGTTTTTCGTGCCACAAAGTGCGCCTAAAAAAAACTCCGTATTCTCCACCTCCCTGCAGGTCCTCTGGCCCTCGGCGCAGCGCAGCATGAGCTGTAGGGGGCGGAACCAGGTCCCTGCGCTGAAAACTGTGCCGGGACCTCTGCACATGCGCGCTACAGTGGGCACGCGAGTGCAGTAGCTCCAGGCGCCCGAAACTGTATGGGAGGGGCCCGAAGCACGCAGCCCCTAGCCCTGGCTGAATGGCCTCACTGGTGCTGCGTGCATAAGGCTCCTCCCACGGCCAGCTCCTGCTTCCTCCCGACCCGACTCGATTCCCGCCTCCGGACCGGACCCGACCCCCCCCCCCCCCGCCCCCGGACTGGACCCGACACCCGCTCCCCTGCCCCCGGACCCGACACCCCCCCCCCCTCCCCCCGCCCCCGGACTGGACCCGACACCCGCTCCCCTGCCCCCGGACCCGACACCACCCCCCCGCCCCCGACACCCGCACCCCGGACCGGACCCGACCCGACCCCGCCCCCGGACCGGACCCGACACCCGCTCCCCGCCTCCGGACTGGATCCAACCTGACCTCCCCCTCCCTCCCCCCGACCCGAACAGAACCGTCCTCCCTCCGACCACCCCCAGACCCGACCCAACGCCACCTACCTGTAAATCTGGTGCTGGGGACGGGCCCTGACCGAAGTCTCGGGCCCGGCCCGTTCAGCCTCCCTCCCCCTTCTCCTTCCCCCCCCCCCCCCCCCAATCTCCTTCCCCCCCCCCAATCTCCTTCCCCCCCCCCCCCCCAATCTCCTTCCCCCCCCAATCTCCTTCCCCCCCCCCCAATCTCCTTCCCCCCCCCCAATCTCCTTCCCCCCCCCAATCTCCTTTTCCCCCATCTCCTTTCCCCCATCTCCTTCCCCCCATCCCTTTTCCCCCATCTCTTTTCCCCCAATCTCTTTTCCCCCCATCTCCTTTCCCCCATCTCCTCTCCCCCATCCCTCCCCCTTCTCCCCCATCCCTCCCCCTTCTCCTCTCCCCTTCTCCCATCCCTCCTCCCCCTCCCATCCCTCCCCCTTCTCCCCATCCCTCCCCCTTCCCCCATCCCTCCCCCTTCTCCCCCATCCCTCCCCCTTCCCCCCATCCCTCCCCCTTCTCCCCCATCCCTCCCCCTTCTCCCCCATCCCTCCCCCTTCCCCCCATCCCTCCCCCTTCCCCCCATCCCTCCCCCTTCCCCCCCATCCCTCCCCCTTCCCCCCATCCCTCCCCCTTCTCCCCCATCCCTCCCCTTCTCCCATCCCTTCCCCTTCTCCCCATCCCTTCCCCTTCTCCCCCATCCCTTCCCCTTCTCCCCATCCCTTCCCCTTCTCCCCATCCCTCCCCTTCTCCCCCATCCCTCCCCCTTCTCCCCCATCCCTTCCATCCCTCCCCCTTCTCCCCATCCCTCCCCCATCCCTCCCCCTTCTCCCCATCCCTCCCCATCCCTTCCATCCCTTCCCCTTCTCCCCATCCCTCCCCCTTCCCCCCATCCCTCCCCCTTCTCCCCATCCCTCCCCCTTCTCCCCATCCCTCCCCCTTCTCCCCATCCCTCCCCTTCTCCCCATCCCTCCCCCTTCTCCCCATCCCTCCCCCTTCTCCCCCATCCCTTCCATCCCTCCCCCTTCTCCCCATCCCTCCCCCATCCCTTCCATCCCTCCCCCTTCTCCCCATCCCTCCCCATCCCTTCCATCCCTTCCCCTTCTCCCATTCCTCCCCCTTCCCCCATTCCTCCCCCTTCCCCCCATCGCTCCCCCTTCTCCCCCATCCCTCCCCCTTCTCCCCCATCCCTCCCCCTTCTCCCCCATCCCTCCCCCTTCTCCCCATCCCTCCCCCTTCTCCCCATCCCTCCCCCTTCTCCCCATCCCTCCCCCTTCTCCCCATCCCTCCCCCTTCTCCCCATCCCTCCCCCTTCTCCCCATCCCTCCCCCTTCTCCCCATCCCTCCCCCTTCTCCCCCATCCCTCCCCTTCTCCCCATCCCTCCCCCTTCTCCCCATCCCTCCCCCTTCTCCCCCATCCCTCCCCCTTCCCTCCCTCTGCTCCCCCCCTCTCTCCCTCTACCCCCCCTCCTCCCCCTCCCCTCGCTGTCAGAAACACAGACACTGACAGACAGAGAATGAGAGGCACACAGACAGACAGAGAGATAGAGACACTGACAGAAACACACTGAGGGGGGGCATCCCAGCACGCTGTTGGAGGGCTCCCGGTGCTGCAGTCGGTAAGTAGAAAATGTTTTCTTTATTGATTTAAAAAAAAAATTATTTCTTATTAAGTTTTTTTGATTGATTTATTGGTTGATTTATTGATGTATTTATCATTCATTATTGATGATGGCTCTTTATTTGTAAAACTGAAGTGTTTAATGTTTGTAAACTTCCCTTTAAACATCCCCCCCGCTACCATTCCCTACGCCTGATTTGTAACCTATGCCTGATTTTCTAAAGTGTAGACAAGGTTTTTTCGAGCGTACAAAAATCTTCACTTACTCCATTCTAAGTTAGTTTGGAGTAAGTTTTCACTCACGAAACTTTGAAATCGGGCGTATGTGGCCGGACACGCCCCCTTTTGAAAAAAAAATTCTGTTCCAAAGTGAAACTGTTCTAACTGACTAGAACTGGAGCAAACTAAATGACGAGAATTCCGATTTCTAAGATACTCGGTTCTACACCAGTTGCTCCTAAAAATCAGGAGCAAATCATGTGGAAACTTGGGGCCTTTATTCGCATCTTTAAAATTCACTTATGTATTCTGGCAACATGTACGACAGCCCAGTCATGATGACAAGCAAGCAGGGCTCAAAGTTGTGCGAGGAGGGACCGCTGGTCATCAGCACGGTGACTGACAAAGATTACTTGTCCACAATCTAAAAATATAACCACTTGCATTTATACAGCGTCTTTAGTGTAGCAAATCGTCCTAAGACACTTCACAGGAGCGTTATCAAACAAAATTTGACACCAAGTCACATGAGATGTTGGGACAGGCGACCAAAATCTTGGTCAAAGAAGTTGGTTTTAAGGAGCGTCTTAAAGGAGGAGAGAAAGAGAGAGAGAGACGTCGAGGTTTAGGGAGGGAATTTCAGAGCTTGGGGTCCAGGCAGCTGAAGGAACGGCCGCCAGTGATGAACACAGGTTTTATAAAACCTAAGCCAGAAGTACACGGGCACAGAGAGTATTAAACATATTTGGTCATTGACATATATTCAGTAATTAATGGGACCAGTTGCAATCTACAGGCCACTTAAGCATTTTTAAAATTTGTTCATGGGGTTTGGGTGTTGGTGGCAGGGCTGCATTTATTGCCCATCCCTAGTTGTCCTGAACCACCTTCCTGAACTTCTGCAGACCTTGTGGTGATGGTGCTGCCACAATTTGTTTTTATTGTCGGATATTCTATGCTTTGCTGTTGTTTGATGTTTCCCCTTAGCCTTATTTTAAGTATTTGGAGCTACATTTTTCTGTTGCGTTCACGGCATGGGAAATAGGACAACTTCAACAAAAAACAAAGCGGCCTGGGAAAGTTCAGGGTAATGGGCCGATATGCTGGATGGCAATACGATGTCCTTGTGTTACTGCAGTAGCCTGTCAATCTTTGCTCAGACATAATTTGCACAGGTCAAGGACTAACTTTCCTATTCCCATATTTACACTGAGACCACTCTGCAGTCAAACAAAAAAACTCTTTCAGAGGAAAATTAACAGGGAGCTCCTTTATCCTATTTGAATGTTGAGTTCACAGTCTGCACTTTGATGAGTGCAGATATAAGCTCATCCAAATTTGACCTTTTGATTACTGAACAGGAAGCAGTGTTAGATAAAATTTATTCCTACCAAAATTGTTAAAAAATTAAGTCCTGCTATTATCATCATCATCATCATAGGCAATCCCTCGAAATCGAGGAAGACTTGCTTCCACTCTAAAAGTGAGTTTCCAGGTGACTGTACAGTCCATAGAAACATGGAAACATAGAAAATAGGTGCAGGAGTAGGCCATTCGTCCCTTCGAGCCTGCACTGCCATTCAATAAGATCATGGCTGATCGTTCCCTCAGTACCCCTTTCCTGCTTTCTCTCCATATCCCTTGATCCCCCTAGCCGTAAGGGCCATATCTAACTCCCTCTTGAATATATCCAATTAACTCTCTGCGGCAGGGAATTCCACAGGTTAACAACTCTCTGAGTGAGGAAGTTTCTCCTCATCTCAGTCCTAAATGGCCTACCCTTTATCCTAAGACTGTGTCCCCTGGTTCTGGACTTCCCCAACAACGGGAACATTCTTCCCGCATCTAACTTGTCCAGTCCCGTCAGAATCTTTTATGTTTCTATGAGATCCCCTCTCATCCTTCTAAACTCCAGTGAATAAAGGCCCAGTTGATCCAGTCTCTCCTCATATGTCAGTCCAGCCATCCCGGGAATCAGTCTGGTAAACCTTCGCTGCATTCTCTCAATAGCAAGAATGTCCTTCCTCAGATTAGTAGACCAAAACTGAACACAATATTCCAGGTGAGGCCTCACCAAGGCCCTGTACAACTGCAGTAAGACCTCCCTGCTCCTATACTCAAATCCCATAGCTATGAAGGCCAACATACCATTTGCCGCCTTTACCGCCTGCTGTACCTGCATGCTAACTTTCAATGATTGATGAACCATGACACCCAGGTCTCATTGCACCTCCCCTTTTCCAAATCTGCCGCCATTCAGATAATATTCTGCCTTCGTGTTTTTGCCCCCAAAGTGGATAACCTCACATTCAGCCACATTATACTGCATCTGCCATGCATTTGCCCACTCACCTAACCTGTCCAAGTCACCCTGCAGCCTCTTGGCGTCCTCCTCACAGCTCACACTGCCACCTAGAGTTTAGTGTCATCTGCAAACTTGGAGATATTACACTCAATTCCTTCATCTATATCATTAATGTATATTGTAAAGAGCTGGGGTCCCAGCACTGAACCCTGCGGCACTCTACTAGTCACTGTCTGCCATTCTGAAAAGGACCCATTTATCCTGACTCTCTGCTTCCTGCCTGCCAACCAGTTCTCTATCCACGTCAGTATATTACACCCAATACCACGTGTTTTGATTTTGCACACCAATCTCTTGTGTGGGACCTTGTCAAAAGCCGTTTGAAAGTCCAAATGCACCACATCCACTGGTTCTCCCTTGTCCATTCCACCAGTTACATCCTCAAAAAATTCCAGAAGATTTGCCAAGCAAGATTTCCCTTTCATAAATCCATGCTGACTTGGACCGATCATGTCACTGCTTTCCAGATGCGCTGCTATTTCATCCTTAATAATTGATTCCAACATTTTCCCCACCACTGATGTCAGGCTAACTGGTCTATAATTACCCGCTTTCTCTCTCCCTCCCTTTTTAAAAAGTGGTGTTACATTAGCTACCCTCCAGTCCATAGGAACTGATCCAGAGTCAATAGACTCTGGAGTTGGAAAATGATCACCAATGCATCCACTATTTCTAGGGCCACTTCCTTAAGTACTCTGGGATGCAGACTATCAGACTATGGGATTTACAGTTTCTGTCACAGGTGGGACTGACAGTGGTTGAAGGGAAGGGTGGGTGGGTAGTCTGGTTTTCCGCATGCTTCTTCCGCTGTCTGCGTTTGGTTTCTGCATGCTCTCGGCAACGAGACTCGAGGTGCTCAGTGCCTTCTCGGATGCTCTTCCTCCACTTAGGGTAGTCTTGGGCCGGGGATTCCCAGATGCCGGTGGGGATGTTGCAATTTATCAGGGAGGCTTTGAGGATGTCCTTGAAATGTTTCCTCTGCCCACCTGGGGTTCGCTTGCCGTGTAGGTGTTTCGAGTAGAGCGCTTGTTTTGGGAGTCTTGTGTCGGGCATGTGGACGATGTGGCCCGCCCAATGGAGCTAGTCGAGTGTGGTCAATGCTTCGATGATGGGAATGTTGGCCTGAGCGACAACACTGACGTTGGTGCGTCTATCCTCCCGGTGGATTTGCAGGATCTTGCGGAGGCAGTGCTAGTGGTACTTCTCCAGCGCTTTGAGATGTCTACTGTAAATGGTCCATGTCTCTGAGCCATACAGGAGGGCAGGTATCACTACTGTAGACCATAAGCTTGGTGCCAGATTTGAGGTCCTGGTCTTCAAACACACTCGACCGAATTATGTGCTGGCACACTGGAGGCGGTGATGGACCTCGTCGATGTCTGCCCTTGCTGATAGTTGGCTCCCAAGTTATGGAAAATGGTGCACGTTGTTCAAGGCTGATGGATTTTGATGACGTGGGGGGGTGGGGGGCTGCAGTGCTGTGAGGCGGGGTCAGGTTGGTGGAGGACCTTTGTCTTACGGATGTTTAGTGTAAGGTCCATGCTTTCGTACACCTCGGTGAAGGTGGTGTTGATGGTTTGGAGTTCGCAGACGCAAGCGTCGTCCGCATACTGTAGTTCGATGACAGAGGATGAGACAACCCTGGATCTAGCCTGGAGGCGACGATGGTTGAACAGGTTCCCATTGGTTCTATAGTTTAGTTCCACTCCAGCGGGGAGCTTGTTGAGAGTGAGATGGAGCATTGTAGCGAGGAAGATCGAGAAGAGCGTTGGCACAATTACGCAGCTTGACCCCGCTCCGGACGTGGATTGGGTCTGTAGTGGATCCGTTGGTCCGGAGTCCCAGAGTCACAACGCGGATTCCGTCCACTAATGGGTACAGTGGACATGATCTTCACCGCGTGACAACTACAAGAGAAATGCAGGGAACAGCACCAACCCTTGAACATGGACTTCTTTGATCTCGCAAAGGCCTTTGACACAGTCAACCATGAGGGACTATGAGTGTCCTCCTCCGTTTCGGCTGCCCCCAAAAGTTTGGCACCATCCTCCGCCTGCTCCACGACGACATGCAAGCCGTGATCCTGACCAACGGATCCACCACAGACCCCCTGCTATTATGCAATATAGTTGAATGACCAGATATATTAAGCTGTTTCTATAGTTTCATGTGCAAGTTTTGACACTAATTCAAAGCTGCCTGTGCATGGAATCAAACCGGATCGATTTTCATGGTTGAGGTCATGAGTGGGATAAATTACACACAACACCTGTTTCTGTCAAGTATTATGGGGTGGGGAGGAGCGTTATAATTTCAGCTGCCTTAAATGTATGTGTGAGTATAGAGGGATGATCAACGGAAGAGTGCTTTATAAAATGTCATCAGAATCTTGTGATTCAGTTACAGGTTGGTAACTTGCTTCTTGGGAAATTAGTGAAATGTTAGTGTGTACAAAATATCTAAGTACCCTATATCAGAATTCATGCTTGCATAGTTCCATTTTGTCCTTTGTTTTAATTAACACGCATAAATTCAGCAGGATGTTGCGAATTGGAATTTTATGACCTCTTTCTTTTGGAAATTGTTAATTTATTCCCCTTTCTCTTGGACCATGGTGCTGTGATACCATGCAACATTCCACTGGTATAAGGAATTACACAGTGAGGGAGCAGGTCTCAGCATGTCATACCCAGGTTACATGCTTCCGTTATGATTCATCCTTAGGGTAATTTGTTCTGCGAGTGCTGTTCCTACTACGTAATACCTACTGCATGGGCCGCATTCTTGTCCAGCTTCCATTCCTCTATGGAATAGCTGACAATTGCTGCCGTTCATTATTTATTACAAGAGGATTGAGTAAAGATGTCTTACTGCATTTATATCATCATCATCATTATAGGAAGTCCCTCTAATCGAGGATGACTTGCTTCCATGTCAAAAGGTTCACAGGTGTTTCAATGCATAAAATTCCAGGTCCTAATCTAAATCTTGAAGGGTGGAAGATGCCTGTGTGTGTGTTTTTTTTAACGTGTGGTGGCCGTTGCACACCAGCCACCACACGGGCTTGACAGAGCTAGGTCTTGGTCCAGTGCCAAGGATTAACCAAGACGACTGGAGACCAGCTCTGCTGCACGGACCTAACGCACACATATTGCAGTGTGGGCTGGCCCGTGTTGCCCCTGGGCCCTCGCCTCTCCTGGGCCTCGAACTTGCACCTCTCCTGGGCCTCAAACTCACACCTCTCCTGGGCTCCGATCACGTCCCTGTACAATCTCTCGCCGCTCCGAGGCCCTGACCTCGCCGCTCTTGCTGTACCTGCCCACGCTCCAATCACTGACCTGGATCTTGGTGAAGTCTCTCTTCACTGCCGTTGCTCCCCTGCTCCAGCACGTGCTGCTCCCTGGAGTGGTAAGCCGCCACGCTGCTTCTTCTGCTCCCCGGCCTGCTCCGATAGTGCTCGCAGGCCGGGGGCTGCTCAGCCTGCTGGGCCAGGCCCCCACACTGCTCCTTCTGCTCCCTGGCTTGCTCCAATGGTGCATCCGATAGGACCCTGGTGAGACCACGCCTTGGTGTCTACATTTTTGGTCTCCTTACCGATATATTTGCCATCGAGGGAGTACAATGAAGGTTCGCCAGACTGATTCTTGAGATGGGGGGATTGACCTATGAGGAGAGATTGAGTAGACTGGGCTTATATTCACTCGAGTTTAGAAGAATGTGAGGTGATCTCATTGAAACATACAACATTCTTACAGGGCTTGACAGGGTAGATGCAGGGAGGATGTTTCCCCCGGTTAGTTTAACATCTGTAGTGGGGAAAATGCTTGAAACTATCATTAAGGAAGAAATAGCGGGACATCTAGATAGGATTAGTGCAATCAAGCAGACGCAGCATGGATTCATGAAAGGGAAATCATGTTGAACTAACTTACTGGAATTCTTTGAGGATATAACGAGCATGGTGGATAGAGGTGTACCGATGGATGTGGTGTATTTAGATTTCCAAAAGGCATTCGATAAGGTGCCACACAAAAGGTTACTGCAGAAGATAAAGGTACGCGGAGTCAGAGGAAATGTATTAGCATGGATAGAGAATTGGCTGGCGAATAGAAAGCAGAGAGTCGGGATAAATGGGTTCTTTTCCGTTTGGAAATCAGTGGTTAGTGGTGTGCCACAGGGATCAGTGCTGGGACCACAACTGTTTACAATATACATAGATGACCTAGAAGAGGGGACAGAGTGTAGTGCAACAAAATTTGCAGATGACACTAAGATTAGTGGGAAAGCGGGTTGTATAGAGGACTCAGAGAGGCTGCAAGGAGATTTGGATAGGTTAAGCGAATGGGCTAAGGTTTGGCAGATGGAATACAATGTCGGAAAGTGTGAGGTCATCCACCTTGGGGAAAAAAAACAGTAAAAGGGAATATTATTTGAATGGGGAGAAATTACAACATGCTGGGGTGCAGAGGGACCTGGGGGTCCTTGTGCATGAATCCCAAAAGGTTAGTTTGCAGTTGCAGCAGGTAATCAGGAAGGCAAATGGAATGTTGGCCTTCATTGCGAGAGGGATGGAGTACAAAAGCAGGGAGGTCTTGCTGCGACTGTATAGGGTATTGGTAGGGCCGCACCTGGAGTACTGCGTGCCGTTTTGGTCACCTTACTTAAGGAAGGATATACTAGCTTTGGAAGGGGTACAGAGACGATTCACTAGGCTGATTCCAGAAATGAGGGGGTTACTTTATGATGATAGATTGAGTAGACTGGGTCTTTACTCCTTGGAGTTCAGAAGGATGAGGGGTGATCTTATAGAAACATTTAAAATCATGAAAGGGATAGACAAGATAGTGGCAGAGAGGTTGTTTCCATTGGTAGGGGAGACTAGAACTAGGGGGCACAGCCTCAAAATACGGAGGAGCCAATTTAAAACCGAGTTGAAAAAGAATTTCTTCTCCCAGAGGGTTGTGAATCTGTGGAATTCTCTGCCCAAGGAAGCAGTTGAGGCTAGTTCATTGAATGATTTCAAGTCAAAGATAGATAGATTTTTGACCAATAAGGGAGTTGAGGGTTACGGGGAGAGTGCGGGTAGGTGGAGCTGAGTCCACGACCAGATCAGCCATGATCTTATTGAATGGCGGAGCAGGCTCGGGGGGCTAGATGGCCTACTCCTGTTCCTAATTCTTATGTTCTTATGTTCTATCTGGGGAGTTTAGAACCAAGGGTCACAGTCTCAGGATAAGGGGTCGGCCATTTAGGACTGAGATGAGGAGGAATTTCTTCACTCAGAGGGTGGTGAATCTTTGGAATTCTCTATCCCAGAGGGCTGTGGAGGCTCAGTCTTTGAGTATATTCAAGACAGAGATCGATAGATTTTTGAATATTAAGGGTACTAAGGGAATCAAGGGAAAGTGGAGTTGAGGTAGAAGATCAGCCATGATCTTATTGAATGGCAGAGCAGGCTTGAAGGGGCCGAATGGCCATCTCCTGCTCCTAATTCTTATGTTCTTATGAACAATGTTTGCATAAAGGAAAATCATCCATGTAATTTAATTCTCAAAATGCTATGCTGCTACAGGCAAAAGCAAAGCTTGCTCTTCCCTTGTGACCAAGCTCATTTCTACTTGTGCGGCTCAGTGTCAAATTTTTTATCTCATAACACTCCTGTGCAGAGCCTTGGGATGTTTAATTACGTTAACGGCGCTATATAAATGCAAGTTGTTGCTGTGACATCAACCCCAACTCTCTTTGTGATGAGAGTTTAGGGCTCACCTTTTGATGTAAATAGAACCTGCACAAAAGTGCACATAGAATCACAAGGCTTTATTTCACTTGCATCCATTATAGGGCTGTGCACAAATCTGAGACTAGTGATAGTGGGAGGAAAGTCCATTACTACATTTAGTCAGATCTCCTTTTCCTTTACACCTTTCTTCTTCACAGATGTTTTACTCATAATTGTGTTGTGGAATCCTTGGGAGATCTGGAATTTGATTGCAATTTTTTACTTGTGAAGCATCAAACACCTGCCTTTCAAATATATTTCCAGACTTGATTTAAAATACCATGAGGATTTGCACAGCCCTGGAGTGTACCTTGCTGGCTGTGCATTGAGGCAGGCTGGCACTGCTCTTGGACATCCCAGTCTCTGGAATCTGAAAAAATGCCAAACTCTGGGCGTAAAGCCAGGTTCAGAGAACTGCATTTACTGATAAAGCTGCCTTCCAAAACATGTACCTGACTTTCCCTTTCGGATCCAGACTGAGCTGCTGATGTTTCCCCTCGTTGGGGGAATCCAGAACCAGTGGGTATAGTTTCAGAATAAGGGGCCGCCCATTTAAAATGGTGACGAGGAGGAATTTCTTCTCTGAGGGTCGTGAATCTGTGGAATTCGCTGCCCCAGAGAGCTGTGGAGGCTGGATCATTGAATATATTTAAGGTGGAGATAGACAGATTTTTGGACGATAAGTGAGTCAAGGGTCATGGGGAGCGGGCGGGGAAGTGGAGCTGAGGCCAAGATCAGATCAGCCACGATCTTATTGAATGGCGGAGCAGGCTCGAGGGCTGAATGGCCTACTCCTGCTCCTATTTCTTATGTAATTCCAGCACTTTTTGTATAAAGCAGTGATTTTTAAGGCGATCCTGTGAAGTCAGGATCTGCTGTTATTCTAAATGATTCCCTTGAGGAGGAATATCTGTTCCAGGCATATTTCGAGACTCAAAGGATGGTTCCTTGGAGGAGTGTATATTTCGCGAGCATTATCATCTAAAAAGGAGTGTAACCAATGCATTTTTATGACTAGATTTTAAACCCAACATGGCCCTTACAGCAGGTTAAGTTATGTAGCATTTTACTGTGATCCTCCCTCCCGATCTTAAAAGCGTCTGACAAGGTCAAGACTTATTTTGAGCTCTGTGGCCTTACAGCTGTTGGGCATCTTCGTTCCCACACACCAGATTTTTAAAAAAACATGACTTGTTAAGCACCAATAAATCACTACATACTGGCTAATTTGTTTTTAATAAACTGAGTGTAAGCCGCAGACTTCAGAACAGAACCATTTTTAAGCATGTTTCACAGATTTTTACATAATTTTTCTGGTGAGTCAAGGTTTGTGGGTTTTCTCAGCCTCACTTGGAAATATAATCTTGTGTTGTAACTTTGTAGTTTCTAAGTATTAATTTTAATAAAAACAACAACTTGTATTTATATAGCACCTTTAATATAGTGAAACGTCCCAAGGCGCTTCACATGAGTATTCTGATAAAAAAATTTGACACCGAGTCGCATAAGGAGAAATTAGTGCAGGTGACCAAAAGCTTGGTCAAAGAGGTAGGTTTTAAGGAGCGTCCTGAGGGAGGGTAGAGAGGCAGAGAGGTTCAGGCAGGGAGTTCCAGAGCTCAGGGCCCAGGCAGCAGAAGGTACGGCCACCGTTGGTTGAGCGATTATAATCAGGGATGCTCAAGAGGGCAGAATTAGAGGAGCGCAGACATCTCTGGCAGGTGGGGGGTGGGGGTGTTTGCTGGCGGAGGTTACAGAGAAAGCGGGGGAGGGGAGAAGCCATGGAGGGATTTGAAAGTAAGGATGTGAATTTTGAAATCGAGGCAATGCTTAACCGGAAGCCAATGTAGGTCAGCAAGCACAGGGGGTGATAGGTGAGCAGGACTTAGTGCGAGTTAGGACACGGGGCAGCCGAGTTTTGGATCACCTCTAGTTTATGTTGGGTAGAATGTGGTTGGCCAGCCAAAATGGTACGGTATATAATTTAGCAATGCCATTGTAATAACATACCAGCAGGACATAGTAACATTATGTGCTTGCATCTCAAGATTGAGGTCACTGGGATGGAGTTGTTTCACCCTGTCCTATAATCTTGCTGAAATTCAGTTCCAGAACTTAATCATCAAGAAGAACTAGCATTACTTGAGTCCCCGACGATAGTGTTACAGAACTCCCAAATTGCATACTGAATTTTTATCCAGCTCAGCATAGGTAAACCAATACACACTTAAGTGATGTTGCTATACCAGCACTTGTGTATAACACAGCAGGTCTCCAGTTGTCTTGGTTAACCCTTGCCACTGGACCAAGACCTAGCCTCTGTGAAGCCCATGTGGTGGCACCAGCCACCACACGTTAAAAAAATCCACGCACAGGCATCTTCCACCCTTCAGGATGTCGTTCAGGACCTGGAATATTAGGTCCTTCATTGAAACACCTGTGAGTTCATCCCTTTTTGGCGTGGAAGCAAGTCATCCTCGTTTCGAGGGACTGCCTATGATGATGATGATGTGTGTTAACATTTTCACTTGGTTAATGAACTGAATGCAATGATTGATCAAATGGTGATGTTACACATTGGAATATTGTTACAAGAAAATACATGGCAGATTTGGAACTTGCGAGGAACAAGGGGGAAAATAACAGGCACGTGAGCTTGATATTGATAAATTAGAGAAAGATGGTAACTGTGAAAGAGGTTGAAGCCTAAAAGTGAGGGCAGGATTGCCCATTGTGTAATAAGTTTTGTTCTTGTATCCTGAGCGGGAGTGTAAGAGAAGTGCTGGAAGAGCCTCCCAGATACTGTTTTTGGGTCTTGGGATTTTATTTGGAATTAAGGTTGTTGAGAGGAAAGCTGGTGTTTGTCAGGAGAGAGGCAAGCCGACGTCTTGGAGGCAGCTTTAGTAATGAAGGAATTGCGAGATTATCACGAGATCGAATGGCGAGACCAAGAATGTTGATAGCTGAAAAAGGATTAAATACCAACATAGGTCTCAGAAGCAAGCTATTCAGATTAGCCATTTCCACTCACAGGCTTAATCGACAGAATTATTGTTGAATTTAGCAAGCATTGTTTAACAAGCAGCTGGCCACTTGTTGCAAGATTGACCTATTCTGCACAGGAAAATGGGAGTGATTCTGTGTAATCAGAGTAAGGATAGATTATGTTTTCATCACTCTCTTTTGCTCACTTGGTTAAGAGCCACAATAACACGCTCCGGTAAAAATCAAAGCAAGACTACAGATTATCGAACTGACAGTCCATGCTCAGAGCTGTAGTAAATATTTTTATGAGCAGTATTACATGCTGTTGAATGGGAAAAAATATGAAAGTGCCACAACATCTGTTTGGAAAAGATTAAAAAGTTTCTTGGCAGTGCTTTTGTTGTTTTTTAGATTTAAGGAAACGGGGAAAAAAGTAAGGCAAGATTAAAACGCAATGTTAATGCTTCACTTTGGAATTGGGAAACTGATAGGAAACTTATCATCTGGTGCAGTATTGCTTTATAAGATTAAAATTAAACTTCCACCACTACAGTATCTGCAAGACTCACTCGTCAGTGTTTCTATCAGTGAGCACTTGGAGTGCAAAAGAACTGTGTGTTCATAATGCATCTTCTTGATCCAATATCCTATGTCCCTTCGTGGTAGAAGACATCTTTACAATTGAGAACTTACAAGTAGATAAGGCATCCATTTTCCTACTTTCTGAAGACGTGTCACACTGGACCTGCTCATCCGCCCCTTAATGTTGGGCTCAAGTTTCGGCCTGAAATGCTCCTATTTTTTTGGAGCAACTAGTTTAGAATGGAGCATCTAGTTTAGAATGGAGCATCTTAGAAATTGCAATTCTCGGCATTTAGTTTGCTCCAGTTCGAGTGAGTTAGAATAGTTTCGTTTTAGAACAGATTTTGTTTTTCAAAAGGGACCGTGTCCAGCCACTTACGCCTGTTTTGCAAGTTTAGGCAGCGAAAACTTACTCCAAACTAACTTAGAATGGAGTAAGTGTAGATTTTTGTACGCTCAGAAAAACCTTGCCTACACTTTAGAAATTAGGCGTAGGGAACGAGAGATGGCGGCGGGGGGAGGTTTACAACATTAAACACTTCACTTTTATAAATAAAGAGCCATCATCAATAATAAATGATAAATAAATCAACCAATAAATCAATCAAAAAAAAAACAATAAAAAATCAATCAATAAATAAAAAATCAGGTTTCTAATCATCTACTGCAGCACCGGGAGCCCTCCAACAGCGTGCAGGAAATGCCGGTCAGGCGGGCCCCACCGCCGCCGACGCCACTTCGGGCGGGGCCTGCACCCAGCAGATGATCGCCGGCGCGGAGGACTTCGGGCAGAGCCCACCCCCAGCGAGATGCCGGGCTCCGCCGCCGACGAGGTAAGAGGTGTCAGGCCACTTGGCCCGGGATAGGGGCGACGTCCCTTCGGCCAGAGATAGGATCGTCGCTCGGAGACGGGACGCGCTGGGAGGGCCAGGAGCTACTGCGCACGCGCGCAGCTGCCGGCACTGTTTTTGGTGCAGGGCTGTAGCTCCGCCCCCAGAAGCTCCTGCTGCGCCGCACCGAGCTGGAAACGGGCCTACAGATATCGGAGAATCGCGAGGTAAGTATTCGGCGCAATTTCTGTTCTACAAATTAGGCGGGCCTCTGATGTGCGCCCTTCTAGCGACGGTCCAAAACTTGAGCCCAATGTTACCGAGGACATACTGAGAGAGTCCCAAGAATAGTGGCTTTCCATTCTTTCTTGGTTGAGAAATGATACTGCATGGCACAGGGAATGTAGAAAAAAAATGACCTGATGGGTGATTTGAAACAAAAATCATTGTGTTATTTTTCTGTTTCTCGTATGTATCACATTTGGCTGTGTTTTGAATTGCTGTGATTTAGTAATCCTTTCCAGTTACAGTTCTTATGGGCTTAACATACAAACAAATCATGCTGCACTTTCACGCGGAAGATTTAATTGAACATGGATCCAAAAGATTATTCCTTACTTTATCTGGGGATTTAGATGGCATTCGGAATTGCTTAATCTTCACTTGTACTCTTTATTATGGCATTGGAAACCTCCATTTGATCACAGCTTTGTAGATTACTCCCAACAAATTATGTTCTGCCTCTCCCTTTGTCTCTAACATTTCAGTTATATTGGCTCTGCAAAAAAAAACTTTTAAGTATGTTGTTGTGCGTGTTTGGTTCCAAAATATATCCCAGAACAGTATAATTATATGCTTCATTGTACAATGCTTTCTAGGACACACAGTTTTGAGCCAAAACTGTCGTGCAGTTACACTACAGACAGATGCTCAGCGTTGTTTCCTTTGTTCTGCCTTTGCCCAGATCACGACCGAACCTTCTTGGTTTACTGCACGTTGGGGACTGGGTTTTGGAACTGTTCCAGTCCCCAAATTGCAGTGCAATCGGAGCATTACATAAATGTCCTCATTCTTTGTGCTGTTTATCATACTTATGTGAGTTGGGTTTGTGTAGATTCCAGCACTCTTGAGGGATGGCAACAGGTGACTGTCGGTGAAGGCAATGACCACATCATCGATAATGAAACCATGCTTGGGGATAGCAAGGACAGGCTTGTGTGTGTGTTCAATTCATCTTCTCAAGTAATGCAGAGTTTTTTCTTTGCTAAAATTCTAAACATGTCCTTGCATGGTTTAAGGGCTATTCAGAGCTTGCTACGGTACTGACGATGGAAACGTTTAATTCGTATACTTACCTTCCAAAGGCAAGTGTACATAGAGATGCAATACATTAAAAAATGTTATAAATGTGAAGAGTCTTAAGAGCATAATGAGACCTCAATATGTTCACTATTAGAAATGGGTGAAGTTAATGATAAACAGGTTTTCTAAGGAGATGAAGGTGACATGGGGGCTATATTATGTCTGCGAGCACTTGCCTACGTCTCTTGAAATGATATGGTCTGTTCTGGATTATATATGCTACAAATCCTAAATGCATTAAATCTCTGTCATCACGTAACAATTTGCTAATCCAAGGAAGAGATATTGCCTTCTGTTTTCTCATGACTGTACCAAAGCGCGCTCTCTTCCCTCAGGTAATTATTTCCCCTCCCCGTTACTATCCCAAAAGAAATGGCTTAGTGGCACAGCGCTTTGAAGTTGTACTGTGGAGTGGCAGAGTTGTGAGCTTTTACCCCCCTCAATTATTTTCTCATGGCAATAGGTTCCTGCCTTAGCCAGGTTGTCTGCGCTGAGGAAGAGGGGGGTGTGGAGGGCAAGGCATTGTTCCAGAGGACAGGAGGAAAATTGGACAGCGAGTCAACTCTGCTCCACTACTGGGTTCCTCCTCTTGGCGAGGTCAAGAACACTATGATCAGATTGCTGATAACGGGGTTCCTTGTTGGATTGGGGATGATGCCAGAACTGGGAGGACTTGAACATGGCGGGGAAAGAACATCTTGCATGCTGGATTTGCAGTTGGGGGTGGGGGAATATGCATTTATTTTGGCATAATTTGAATCTTGCCTGCTGTGCCTGTGAAAGGTGTTGTGCAAGTTTTTTCTTTCTGTAAAATGTATCAATCACTTTAATTCAGTCATAACACTAAAGGAGTTGGAAAAAGTAGCCGCATTCAAGATCATAAGTCCGTAATTGCCCCCCCAGACCGAAAACGGGTGCACCTACTGATATAAATGATTTGGTCAAGCAAAATTGAGATCTTAAAAGTTTTTTTCTGGGGCGGCTGATGGGTGGAAGTCGTTTGGGAGCGGAGCGGGGCGGAAGGCAGGCCGTCACCGCGACGCGGTCGTGCCGCATTGCGCTGACGCGTCACAATGTCCCTCTCCTTCAGTTAAAGGGGAGGGCCGCTGTGAGCTCTGCACAAAGTTTAGTTGGGTCCACTGGGCCACCAGGGATTGCTTCGACTGGGCCAGCGGTCCGGTACCCAAGAGGGGGTCCCTGCCAGTCTGCCTGTTGGCGGCCTGGCCGAACCAGTGGCCGCCATTGTCGGGCCGGCTTCGGAGTTGACCGAGTCTAAAAATAAAATGGCGGCTGCAGCAGTGCGCCCTCCCCTTTAAGGGCGGATGCGCCTCCCAGCCACTAGCAGTTTCTCGCCGGGGAAAGCTGTCGCTGGCACCGAGCGGCGGCTGATCCGTTATCGTAGGGCAATATTCCGCGGGGCAGTTTCCCACACGGGGCGGAAAGGGGGTCGCCGCCGGTCGGTAAGGGGTCGGCGCGTGCCCGACGGCGTGGGAACACCCCCACAAAAATAAAGGAAGGCAATTTTTCAAATGTCAGCACCTCCGCCCCGACTAAGCAGTAGGTGCTTACCGACCCGTTACTGCCCCTTTCATCTCCATGCAGCTCACTAAGTGAATACATTTTATCCAGTTTAATTGAATGATATATTTCTGTACCTTTCTACAAAGTGGATGCAGTTTGCTTTTGCTTCATATTTCATCATGTTTACAGTCTAAATTACACCCAGCTTCATTATCTCTTCTGTCGTAGATGGCTACTGCATTAAGTAAATACTCGAAGGGCCGAATGGCCTACTCGTGCACCTATTTGCTATGTTTCTATCAAGGGGTATGGAGAGAAGGCAGGAGTGGGATACTGAAGTTGCAGGATCATATTGAATGGTGGTGCAGGCTCGAAGGGCCGAATGGCCGACACCTGCACCTATTTTCTATGTTTCTACGTTTCTAAATTTTTGACTCCATAAATTTAAAGACCGCTTGGTCTTGGAATTTCTGCCTTGAGACGCACATAATTGGTCTCCACCAACAACCTATCGGATGTTCTCGTTATGAAGTTATTTTTGCACGCATTGGCAAATGCACTAACTTTGAAAATTATTTTAACAGCCTTGCATCAGCTGGCAACTGTGGCACCGTTTACCATGTTTCCCGTAGTTGTTGTTTTGCAACAGTCCAGTGACAACATCACCAGATTATTTTTCCAGTTTTACTGGCATAAAGTTTTAAAAAAAGGACAAAAACAATAAAAATGAATCGACTAGGTTTAGTAGTTATATTATTATGAGCATTTTTGAAAAGTTTTTACTTGTGCGGTTGACTGTAACTTGCTTCCGATTTTGGCGTTCGAGTTATGTCAACGGTCCCTGTGGAAGTATTGTATTTCTTTCCTCTCAAAATATTTCCCCCCTCCACTCCAGACAGCGTTAAGTCACACTGCGATATGTCTTCTCAGGCGCCAGCAGCCACTCAGTACTTTGCCTGTGTGTCATTCTTCATTTAAGAACCTAGATCACTATTTGGCTGTGAGGGACATCACCTGGAAACCACGTGCATTTAGTTTCTAGCAGAGTTAAACTGACAATCCGAAGCAGACTTGTTAGCTGATTCTTTTTTTTAAACTTCTGTTTAGCTCCACAACTCTTGGGCCCAGTACTACTCTGGGGAGGGTTCTTTGTGTAATAAACTCGTCAGGGCTGGGTTGGCCTCCCACATTCTACCCCACGTAAACTTGAGGTCATCCAAACCTCGGCTGCCCCGTGTCCTAACTCACAAACTCACATCAAGTCCCACTCGCCCATCACTCCCTGTGCTCACTGACCTATATTGACTCCCGGTTAAGCAACGCCTCGATTTTCAAAATTCTCATCCTTGTTTACAAATCCCTTCATAGCCCCTCGCCCCCTCCCTATCTCTGTAATCTCCTCCAGCCCCACAACCTCCCCTGAGATGTCTGCACTCCTCAAATTCTGCCCTCTTGAGCATCCCTGATTATAACTGCTCAACTATTGGTAGTCGTGCCTTCAGTCGCCTGGGCTCTAGGCTCTGGAACTCCCTCTCAACCTCTCTTTTCTCTTTTAAGACGCTCTTTAAAACCTACCTCTTTGACCAAGCTTTTGGTCATCTGTTGTAAATTACGTGGCTCAGTGTCAAATTTATTTGTTTTGTCTTATGACACCCCTGTGAAGCGCCTTGGGCTGTTTCACTATGTTAAAGGCACTATATAAATACAAGTTGTTGTTGTATAATAAAATGGGAAATAACACAAAATAAGCAAAGCTGAAATCAAACTCTTTTCCCCCCGCCTCCCTCCCCCAGCATCTCTGTTCAATCTTCCCTCTTTCCTTCTGTTCTGATTAAAAACAAAGAGCTTCCTCTTGCAAAATCACATGTCACTACCGAGCCTCAACATCATCTCCGTTTTTTGTGGGTGATCGCAATGCATTGTTCGTAATTAAGTGCTGTGGTCTTTGAGTGGTCTGTGACTTTATTTGGTTGGTGGGGAATCAGGCGACCAGCACCTTTTTAATTGTTTTGCTCGCAGTGTTGTTTGAGTCGTGCAGCTCCGCAGCCAAATACTAATTATCAACCTATTTCTGGCGGGCATCTTGTTGCAAACAGCAATTTTCTTTTTCTAAAAGCACTAAACTTATTCAAATTTTATTTTAATTAATTGATTTACCTTTCATTTCCCTGCGGGCTCCCAGGTGTCGTGACCAGGGGCGCCGCTGGGTATGCTCGTATCAAGCATCAACCAATTTCGATTTTTCATCTCTTCACCTCATTTGAATTTATCTTTTCAGCGCCAGTTGCTTGCCCTTAATTTTTCTTTCTAACTTAATTTGAGCTCCCGAGTGGTGTTGAACAGATGCGTTCATTTATTTTTTTTTATACTGCAGCCATTTTAGGAGGGATAACTCGTTTTAATCAGGTTTCTCTCAAGTTCAATTTTACTTAAAGGGTTTTAAATCAAGCCCTTTATTCAGAATCAATTTATATAGTGGGATTACATTTTATATTGCAGCTATTTTAGGAGGATATCATGATTTCCAGTTTCATTTTTATCTACCTTTTTCAATTAAAACCTTTTCCCGAATCTTGATTTTAGCAATTGTGCTATCTTTGAAGTACATCCAGCCTTCTAATTGTTTTAAATTAGGTTTTCCATGATATAATTTGCGATCATTTGTTATCATGTGGCCAAATCCTGACTCTTGTGGCAGCCATCTTAGGAGGCTCAACCAGTTTTGATCTAATTTCACCCAATTTCATTTTTATTTGGTTTAAGTTTTTTCTAAATCAGTATTTGTCTTTCTTCCTGTGTGTTTGTTTATAAATAAGAGTGCTTTTAAACAAATCTGTTTAATATATATTTTTAAAGAAAAGAAATACTTACATTTATATAGCATCTTTCACTACCTCATGTTTTCAAAGCGCTTTTACAACCAATGAAGAACTTTTCGAAGTGTAGTCACTGTTGTAATGTAGGAAACGCGGCAGCAAATTTCCACACAGCAAGATCCCACAGACAGTAATAAAATAAATGACCACATCTGTTTTAGTGATGTTGGTTTGAGGGATAAATATTGGCCCCAGGCCACTGGGGAGAACTCCCCTGCTCCTCTTCTTGTAGTGGCCGTAGGATATTTTACACCCACCTAAGAGAGCAGACGGGGCCTCGGTTTAACTTCTTATCCAAAAGATAGCACCTCCAACAGTGTGGCGTTCCCTCAGTACCGCCCCTCCGACAGTGCAATGCTCCCTCAGTGCTGTCCTGCGATAGTGCGGGCTCCCTCAGTACTGCCCCTCCGACAGTGCGGCGCTCCCTCAGTACCGCCCGTCCGATAGTGCCGCGATTCCTCAGTATTGCCCCTCCGACAGCGCATACGGCACTCCCTCAGTACTGCCCCTCCAACAGTGCGGCACTCCCTCAGTACTGCCTCTCTGACAGTGCGGCGCTCCCTCAATACTGCACTGAAGTGTCAGCTTGGATTACTCACTCAAGTCTCTAGACTTGAACCAATGACCTTCCTTGGCGGTGGGAGCTCTGCCTACTGAACGACAGCTGACACTGTATATGGGGTACATGAATATACTCCCATCATACAGTGAGAAACAAGTAATTGTTTTGTGCCCTGACCTCAATAACGTCATTTTACAAGGATCAGCCTATTTTTTTTGTTGCTGTCTCATGACGACAGTTAAACATTTAAAAAGGTAATTCATTTGTGAAATGCTTGGGAGATGTATTAAGGTACAAGACAGTGAAGTATTTTTTATGTATTTATAGCTGGGGTTTGTAAGGGGCTGCACATTTTTTCCATTTGCTAAGTTATTTATTTAATTTTGATCTGCGAGCAACACCAGTGGCAATCCATCAAAATTAAAAAGTGTAAGATAATAACTTGCATTTATCTAATGCTTTATCACAAATTTCAGAAGACATCCCAAGCACTTCACATGCAATGAGCTCCTTTGAAGTGCAGTCACTTTTGTTATGTAGGTGAATCTGGCAACATTTTACTCACATGGTCCCACACAGACAGCAATGTCCAGGTCATCTGCTTTTGGTAGTGTTGGCTGAGGTAAAAGAATTGGCCAGGATAATGGGGGAACTCCCTGCTCCTCTTTGAATATTGTTATGTGGTGTTTAACATCCACCAGAAGAGGCAGACAGGGACTCGGTTTGAAGACCTACTTGAAGAATGATACCTCTGACTGTGCAGCGCACTCTCAGTACTACTTTGGAGTGTCAGCCTCCATTACGAGCTTGAGTCATGATATTACATTTCATGCGTCTCTTTTTTTAATGGTTTTTGCCTTATGCCGACATGCCACATTATTAAAAATACTTCTGGTAGTGTTCCTGCCAGTAACATAAAAGGTTATGCCAAGCCAATTATTTACTTGCGTAACCTACGTAAACTTGAGGCCATCCAAAACTCGGCTGCCCGTGTCCTAACTCGCACCAAGTCCCGGTCACCCACCTGTGCTCGCTGACCTACATTGGCTCCCGGTTAAGCAACTCCTCGATTTCAAAATTCTCATCCTTGTTTTCAAATCCCTCCATGGCCTCGCCCCCTCCCTATCTCTGTAATCTCCTCCAGCCCCACAACCCCCCCCCCCCCGAGATGTCTGCGCTCCTCTAATTCTGCCCTCTTGAACTTCCCTGATATTAATCGCTCAACCATTGGTGGCTGTGTCTTCTGTTGCCTAGGCCTCAAGCTCTGGAATTCTTCCCTCCCTAAACTTCTCTGCCTCTCTACCTCTCTCTCTCCTCCTTTAAGACGCTCCTTAAAATCCTCATTGACCCTCATCAACCCTAATTTCTCCTGTGTGGCTCTGTGTCAAGTTTTTTGTCTTGCAGTATAACACTCCTGTGAAGCGCCTTGTGACGTTTTAAGTTAAAGGCTCGATATAAATACGTTGTTACTTCTGTGGGTAGCTGATATAACGAAAAGAATTCTGTTTAAATTAGTTTAATTCTTCGTGTATCTACCTGTGAATTGTGATTCATTGAGTCCTTTTTGTAAATTTATCTTGTGTAGAAATCTCAAACCCACTCCCGTTGTAGTTGTACAGCATACACATCCCTGAGGCCGAATGGCTCCAATGAACCGAGGGTCCTGAGAATATTCCATTGTAACCTCTGTCAGCTGTGGCTTAATGAGTAGCACTTTCACCTCTGTGAGCCTGAAGGTTGGGAGTTCAAGTCCCACTCCAGGGACTTGAGCACAAAAAAATCCAGGCTGACACTCCCAGTGCAATGCTGAGGGAGCGCTGCACTTCGGAGGTACCATCTTTTGGATGAGACGTTAAACTGAGGCCCCGTCTGCTCTCTCGGGTAGACGTAAAAGTTCAGTTGGCACTTTTTCGAAGAAGAGCAGGCGAGCTATCTCCTGTGTCCTCGCCAATATTTATCCCTCAATCAACATAACACATGATCTGGTCACATTGCTGTTTGTGGGTGTGTGCTCAAATTGGCTACATTACAAGTGACTACACTCCAAAAAGTACTTCATTGGCTGTAAAGCGCTTTGAGACATCCGGAAGTCATGAAAGGTGCTATATAAATGCAAGTCTTTTTGTTCTTTCTGTGACCAACCTTGATTTTCTTCCAGTAAGACCGTTGTGATAGCCATCATTCACCGGCTTGACTAAAGATTTCTTCATTTCAACTGGGGAGGGTGATCGTTGAGGAAACGCAAGTGTATTGGGGACTTTTAAAAAAATATATATATGAATGAGTAAACAAAAACGAATCTCCCAGAAACACATTTCATTGAGACCTAAATCACTGCTGTCACTTTTTGTCATTCTGAGTGTTCCACACTTCAGACTGAGGATTCAATCACCCGACTCCATTGCTAAGTGTTTTTGATAAATTTTTTTCCCCGTTTTTACATGTTGAACAACATGGTGCTACTGTAAAGAAAAATCACATGCTACTCCTGATCTTCAATCCTTACTCACAAGTGTGCATCCAGATGAATAATTTGCAGCTTTTATCTCCCAACGTGCCTTTGGGAACAGGCAAGAAGCAGTGCAAGTTATCTGTTCTCTGCGTCACTGCTTTTTCTTTGTAGCTTCTGTTGTAAAAGTGAGATTGTGGGGTGGGGGGGTTGGAGAAGGGGAGCGAGTCCCGGCAAAACTGAGTAATATGCAATATTTGAGTCTCGTAAGATCTGGACCCCTGCCATTGCAAGTTGTTATTACAGTTGTTTCAAGGTATCAGGTTTTTGTTGTGGTAGGCACCACCAGGCTGGCTACCTGCTAACTTAGTCAAACAAAAGTGCATATGTTCTCACTTAGTCACACTGGCACTCTGTGAATGAGGTTTCTTTTACAGTTTAATGGTGCGTTTTCCGTCACATAAATAACGTTCTGCGACTGGTGTTGAATAATGTAGACAACTTTCCTTTCCCCCCACCCCCGCCTCATCAGAACTGAAATAGTACAAACCAAGTGATGTAATCTTTATTTAGTTTCTTTTTTTATTTAAGTGTAAAACAACTAGCAGGTTTTACTGAAACACATAATCAGTGGCCCGTTGAGGGATAGTGTTTGTTGGCGTGAATGCTTTGTATGTCTTGTTGAAATCATTCTTCCCCACTATTTTAGAGGAGGCGATGGCCCAATTACTGGAATAATGTTGACACGAACAGAGAAAAGAAAAGCATTTCAGATGAATGTGTTCGGTATCCCAACAATAGCACGCCAAAATGTTGTTTCGGGGTCAGTGGGTTTCAGGAAATGTTACTGGAAGGTAAAAATGTGCTGAAAGTTTAAACAGTTTGCAGTTTTCTTATTGGTCTCACGACACACGTGCGACTCAGGACGGCTAGGGTGAGCCATCTGAATGGCTGTTCTGGGTGACTGTCTCTTTTCTGGCAGTCTTGCCAGTGAGTGAGGCTGAGGAACCCCCATTGCCTTACAGTGTCCAATTCAAGAAAGAAGAAAGATAGATTTCTATGGCGCCTTTCACGACCACCGGACATCTCAAAGCGCTTTACAGCCAATGAGGTACTTTTGGAGTGTAGTCACTGTTGTACGACAAATCAAGCACCCCACCCACCCATCCCTCCAACCACCATCTGCCCTACCTGTGACAGAGCCAATTTGCACACAGCAAGCTCCCACAGACAGCAATGTGATAATGACCCAGATCATCTGTTTTTTTTGTTATGTTGTTTGAGGGATAAATATTGGTCAGGACACCGAGGATAACTCCCCTGCTCTTCTTCGAAAAATAGTGCCCTGGGACATTTTAAGTCCACTTGAGAGAGCAAACGGAGCCTCATCCGAAAGATGGCACCTCCGGCAGTGCGGCACTCCCTCAGCACTGCACTGGAGTGTCAGCCTGGATTTTTGTGCTCAAGTCTCTGGGGTGGGATTTGAACCCACAACTCTCTGACTCAGAGGCGAGTGTACTGCCCACTGAGCCACTGCTGACACTGTGTTTTAAGTATTCATTATTAATTCAAGTATGGAATGAGTGAAGCCCCCTCGAGCGTTGGTGCTGTGGAATGTCCACAATGGTGCCTTTTAAATTGAAAGCCGTGGTTTGATGCTGCAGCAATGAGAATGAAGTGGATGCTGGTTAGGTGGGAGTGGATTACAAACTTGTATCCAGTTGAAGGATTCAGGTTACATCATTAGCCATAAGGCCATAAGAACATAAGAATTTGGAGCAGGAGTAGGCCATTCGGCCCCTCGAGCCATTCAAGAAGATCACGACTGATCTTCTACCTCAACTCCACTTTCCTGCACTGTCCCCATATCCCTTGATTCCCTTAACATTCAAAAATCTGTTGATCTCTGTCTTAAATGTACTCAAACCCTCCACAGCCCTCTGGGGTAGAGAATTCCAAAGATTCACCACCCCTGAGTGAAGAAATTCCTCCTCATCTCAGTCCTAAATGGCCGGCCCCTTATTCTGAGACTGTGACCCCTGGTTCTAGACTCCCCAGCCCGGGGGAAACATCCTCCCTGCATCTACCCTGTCAAGACCTGTAAGAATTGTGTATGTTTCAATGAGATCACCTCTCATTCTTCTAAACTCTAGAGAATATAGGCCTAGTCTACTCAATCTCTCCTCATAGGACAATCCCCCCATTCCAGGGATCAGTCTGGTAAACCTTCATTGCACTCCCTCTATGGCAAGTATATCCTTCCTTAGGTAAGGAGACCAAAGTTTTTCAATTCATACAAGTTTTTAAAAATTCAGGTATCTGTGAATGCTGCTTTGCCACATCTTTTATTGGACAGTAACACGAGATTATAAATGTCTGGTCACCCCACAAAGTAATTCAGGACCTGACAACAGTGTTTTTTGTCATCTGGTGAATACGCAATTGATCATCTTGCATAGTGCGAAGACCTGTCTAAACAGGATGTTTAACTTCTGGACAAATACTCCACACGTGGTTAGGTATAGATGACAAAGTGTCTCTAATAATAGCTATGAAACTGGTCAGGAACTAAATTTCAATCTCTCTTTCTGCCTCTCCCCCTCTTTCATGTTAGCTTGGTTCAGTTGGTAGCATTCTCACCACTGAAAATTGTGGATCCAAGTTGCACTCAAAGATACGAGTACATAATCTGGGCCACATTTTTTTTTAAAGAGATGTCATCTTTTGGAGTGAGATGGTAAAATGAGTGGATGTAAAAGAAGAGCACGGAAGTTTTCATGGTGTCAACATTCATTGCTCAGGCAATACCGGCGAGGTCCGGAGGTCGGGGCGGGCGAGGTCCGGAGGTCGGGGCGGGCGAGGAGAGAATGGACAAGGCACGGAGGAGAGGACAGGTCGGAACCGGCGAGGTCAGGACGGGCGAGGTCCGGAGGTTGGGACTGGCGAGGAAAGGTCGGAGCCCAGAGGTGGAGCAGTATGAACAAGATCAGGTGAAGGCGCAGCACAGGCCAATAGCGAGGCTGTGAGGTGGTGAGGCTCACGATACGTACTATGAACTCCACGTGGAGAGAGGTCCTGTGGGAAGGAGGAACAGTAGGAGTATGTTTGAGTTTGTGTGTATGTATTGGCACAAGCAGCTGAGCCTGGTCTCCAGACGTCTTGGATCCCCTTGCCACTGGACCAAGACCTTGCTCCGTCAAGCCCGTGTGGTGGCTGGTGTGCAACGGCCACCCCACGTTAAAATAATTCACGTACAGGCATCTTTCCACTGTTTAAAATGAGCTCATCAGTCACTCATTTTTAGTGTGGGAACAAGTCATCCTCGGCCCCAAGGGACTGCCTATGATGATGAACACCAGCAGAACAAATGAACTGGTCATCCATCCCTTTGCTGTTTGTGGAATCTTGTTGTGTGCAAATTGACTGCCAAGTTTGCCTATATAACGGTCACTGCATATCAAAAAGTAATTAATTCGCTGTGAAGTACAGTTAGGGATGGCTAATAAATGCTGTTTTGCAAATTAAAAGATGAATAGCAAAACTGCAAGCTGTCTTTATTTTGATAACTTTAGCTGTATTATTTACAAAAATGCAGCAGCAGTCTACTGTGCTGTGAAATACTGAACTCCATTTGCCATAATTTGATGGATTCACATCAATACTTCTTTCCACGACATATTCATAAGAAATAGAAGCAGGAGGGGGCCATACGGCCCCACGAGCTTGCTTCGCCATTCAGTAAAATCACGGTAGATCTTCGACCTGAACTCCACTTTCCCGCCAGATCCCCATATCCCTTGATTTTTCCCTAAAGTCCAAAAATCTAGCAATATCAGCCTTGAATATACGCAACGATTGAGCCTCCACAGCCTCCGGGATAGAGAGTCCGAAAAATTCCAAAAAGTTTTCTAATCTGAGAAAGTGCTATTTAAATTATATAGGTGTCAAAATGTGGCAGCATCTTAAATAATGCCAAAACTAACGCCTAAAAATATAAAACTATAGTTTGATGGATTCACAGCCATGCTTCTTTCCACGACATATTCTAATCCAAGAAACTACTACCATGTAAATTATACAGGCAGGACAAAAAGGACCTTAAATAATGCCAAAGCTAACGCTGAAAAGAAATGTAACGAAGGACATCGTTCAGATCTGTGTAACCTTTATCAGTAGAATGTGACATTTAATTTGAGCATCTAGCTAATGTTTTTTCCCTTGGGGTCTTTAAGTAAAGAAGGGATTTCAGTGCCATGGTCAATTAAATGTTATGATGGAAAAAAAATTTTTGTCTCAAAATGTCAGTCAGTAAAAGCTTCAAAGAACAGTAACTACATAGAGGATTTTAAGTGTTTTAAAAATAAAAACGTGTTGAAATAATATAGACTGGAGAAAGGAGTATTATAAAAATTCTTGCTCAAATTCTGCCCTCTTGAGCATCCCCGATTATAATCACTCAACCATTGGTGGCAGTGCCTTCTGTTGCCTGGGCCCCAAGCTCTGGAACTCCATCCCTAAATCTCTCCGCTTCTCTTTCCTCCTTCAAGACGCTCCTTAAAACCTACCTCTTTGACCAAGCTTTTGGTGACCTGCTCTAATTTCTCCTTATGTGGCTCGGTGTCAAATTTATTTGTTTTGTCTTATAACACTGTTGTAAAATGCCTTGAGACATTTTACTACGTTAAAGGCGCTATATAAAAACAAGTTGTTGTTGTACATATTCTAATATTCACACAAATAAAATGACTTTCATTCAATTTCTTAACTTCAGTGATGTATCAGAATTTTATTGTACCTCTTTGTTGATGCAAAATAATTTTTTTAATTGGTTAGTCTATTGCTGTCTTGCCTCAGCCTCCCATAAGCCATCTTTTCCCAGGCTGAGCAGCTTAACAATTGACCTGTTCCCAGGCTTCTGCTAAGATACCCTCGAACCAGGTGCTGGGATATGCCAGAAGAGCAGTCTGGGATGATTCTCCCTCTGATCTTCCCTTCCTCCCTGTGAGAGAGAGCTCGTCGCCTCTATTTAAGTGGCATTGAGTGAGATTGGGAGCTCACTTGGTACAAATCTGTGTTCTGGAATTCTGCGGATTATAGAAACATAGAAAATAGGTGCAGAAGTAGGCCATTCGGCCCTTCAAGTCTGCACCACCATTCAATATGATCATGGCTGATCATTTTTGCAATTTTAGTTCCCCATTCCTGCTTTCTCTCCATACCCCTTGACCTCTTTAGCCGTAAGGGCCACATTAACTCCTTTTTGAATATATGTAATGAACTGGCCTCAACAACTTTCTGTGGTAGAGAATTCCACAGGTTCACAATTCTCTGAGTGAAGAAGTTTCTCCTCAGTCCTAAATGACTTACCCATTATTCTTAGACTGTGGCCCCTGGTTCTGGACTTCCACAACATCGGGAACATTCTTCCTGCATCTAACCTGTCCAATCCCGTCAAAATTTTATGTGTTTCTATGAGATCCCCTCTCATTCTTCGAAATTCCAGTGAATATAAGCCTAGTCGATCCATATGTCTTTCTTCATATGTCAGTCCTGCCATCTCGGGAATCAGACTGGTGAACCTTCGCTGCACTCCCTCAATAGCAAGAATGTCCTTCCTCAGATTAGGAGACCAAAACTGCACACAATACTCAAGGTGTGGCCTCACCGAGGCCCTGTACAACTGCAGTAAGACCTCCCTGCTCCTATACTCAAATCCCCTAGCTATGAAGGCCAACATGCCATTTGCCTTCTTCACCACCTGCTTTACCTGCATGCTAACTTTCAATGACTGATGTACCATGTCTGACGGGTCTTGTTGCACCTCCCCTTCTCCTAATCTATCACCATTCAGATAATATTCTGTCGTCTTGTTTTTGCCACCAAAGTGGATAACCTCACATTTATCCACATTATACTGCATCTGCCATGTATTTGCCCACTCACCTAACCTGGCAATATGTTGGAGAATCAGACATGACTGATGGTGACTTTAGGGTCCTCAGCTTGCACAATGACATTGCTGTCATTTTACATAGAAAGTGTCGTTCAATGCAAGTTTTTTATTCATCCATTTGGTGAATTACTTAAACAATTTAAATAAATAGGTCTTTATTACTTCTGTAACAGTGTTCAATCTCTCTTCCTCCTCTTCTCCACCCCGCAACCATCCCTAACCTTGCGATTTGTGTGCATTAAAACAATAGTGCAAAATCAATACATTGCTAATTCAAATGAAAATGTTTGCAAGGCTGACGAACAGTTAAAAGATCAAGACCATCTGCTGTTTTAGAGAGTACAGCTAAGATTCGGAACCTCCTCCTTCCCCTCTCCCCCCTACACCCCACTCCGCAATGTAAGGAATAAAGGTAATATGAACAAGATAAGGAATGTAACCCGGGTGGGCCAGTACATTACTCTGTGGCCTGGCATATTGGAGCTCCAGTATAATGGCCCATCCTGTTACATTTCTTATCTTGTTTGTATTGTCAATGGAAACCTGGAGGAATGTTAGTCACCAGCAGACGTGAGATCACTAATTCAGCACATGGAGGATTATAGCTGCAATCAGCCCATGCGTCACCATTCCATGGCGCAAGTCGCTGCTCAAATTCACTGCTTATCTCTGCTGCGCCAGTGATTGTTGATTTTACTTACTTGAAAGAAAAGAAATACTTGGATTTATATAGCGCCTTTCACTATCACTGGATGTCTCAAATCGCTTAACAGCCAATGAAGTACTTTTGGAGTGTAGTCACTGTTGTAACGTGGGAAACGCAGAAGCCAATTTGTGCATAGCAAGCTCCCACTCACACCAATGTGATAATGACCAGATCATCTGTTTTTTTGTTAAGTTGATTGGGGAATAAATATTGGTCCCAGGACAAAGGGGATAACTCCCCTGCTCTTCTTCGAAATAGTGCCATGGGATCTTTTACGTCCCTCTGAGAGGGCAGGCTGGGCCTCGGTTTAACATCTCATCCGAAAGACGGCATCTCCGACAGTGCGGCGCTCCCTCAGTACTGCCCCTCCGACAGTGCGGCGCTCCCCTCAGTACTGCCCCTCCGACAATGCGGCGCTCCCTCTGTACTGCCCGTCCGACAGTGCGGCACTCCCTCAGTACTGCCCCTCCGACAGTGCGGCGTTCCCTCAGTACTGCCCCTCCGACAGTGCGGCGTTCCCTCAGTACTGCCCCTCCGACAGTGCGGTTCTCCCTCAGTATTGCCTCTCCGACAGTACGGCACTCCCTCAGCACGGCACTGGAGTGTCAGCCTAGATTTACGTGCTCAAGTTCCTGGAGTGGGACTGAAACCTTTTATGTATGTAACCCTTGGCAATCTGTATCACATCACCACCAGAGGGCCGACCTGTTGGAGGCCCAGGGGAACCCAGCATCCCTTGGAAGCACGGTATATAAGCAGGCCACCCACACTGTACCAGCACTCTGGAGTCTAATTAAAGGAGCTAAGGTCACACTTACTCATTGCGTACAGTACTCAGCTGTATCACTTTATTATGAGCGTAACAGAACCCAACCTTCTGACTCAGAGGTGAGAGTGCTGCCCACTGAGTCACAGCTGGCAGCACTCAAAGTGTATAAATTTGATATCGGAATTTCTCCCCAGAATATTTTTGTTCAAGCTAATTCAGCAAAAAAAAACAGAAAATTGTATTCGCGGAAAAATATTAGGAATTTTCTTTTCAACAATTTGACAATACTGTAGTTGGAAAGATGTGAAGATCTTAAGTTACTTTGATTTAAAGGAAAACTTGACGTTTTTAATTTTAAAAAAAGTATGCTGACTTTTTACTCGTTTAAAGAACTGATTCTGAATGAAGTGGCTGTGCAAAATTTTATTACAATATTTCCAGTGTCTCCAGCAATGATCTTTGAATTAGTTAAATGTTCCTTCCTTAAATGGTGTAGATTTGCAATAAGGCGGGTGTCAGTTGTTCTGACGCCATTAGCTGCAATTCTTAGCAGAAACAATAGTCAAGAAAATATGTGCTTACGAAAGTGCGACTTGCTGAATTCTTGTCGGCTCCTGTACTGTAAACACAGGGAGCCAGTCCCTTGACACTCTAATTGCAATTGCGTCTCCGCATTAGTAGGACGCCAGTGTAACCAGCACGTGACTGACAAATAAAGGGGAGAGGGAGACTCAAACAGGAACAGCAAAATAGCTAGTGTAAAAGCACCTCATTATTCAATGTTGTTTCTGCTAATGCGAGCCCCAAACACTTAATTTATTTTAATCCTGATTTTAGCCCCTGCATCTGCTGGAAAAAGGCCAGTCTAAAAATGTTAAATGTTCCCAAGTGTCAATTGCTCACAGAAATCAGAAAAAAGCACTGTGGCCACTCTTGTCACTGGCCTTATTCAGCATATTTCTTTCTCTCCACAGCATATTGGAAATAAAATTACACGGTAATGTGTGATAATCTTAGTTCATCACCTCAAATTACTCCCGCAATTATCATCTGCAGTGACAGACCTGTAAAGCCGGTATTTCTGTCTGGTTCAGGTGCATAGTTCAGAATGCTCCCTTCAGCACAACCCGAGTTCAGAAAGGTAATTATTTTAAAAAACTGGGTGTTTTCCCACAGTTTAAGTGAACAGCATTTGAAAATTTCATGTGCCCCTCCGTTACAGTTTACTGAAATCCTCGTGAGAATATCGAGTCTGACTTTGAGTCTTACCTTCGCTGTGTTTTCCGCTCTTGTAGCATCTGAATTGACCAGAATTAGCTGGAGTGGTGCGCATTCAGCGGCTGAGGGGGTCCTCCTTTGGTCTGTTTAATGTTTCGGTTCAGGCATACATCAGTCGCTTTGCATTATCCCACTTACACAGGCAAATCCCCCACACATTCCAGCGTACGCATTCCAGGCTCTCAGTGAGATCTTCCCTCTCTTTCCTCTATTCATGCAGAGGTACAAAAAGGACTTCAGCTTCTTGTATATATTTGTCTTTTTTTTAAAAGCTTGAAAATTCCTCTCTTTTTTTTGTTGGTTTCAGCCAAAACCAGCTTCTTGCAAATTACTTCCAAGCCGTATTCTTCAGCAGCAAGCAAAGGGAGTTAACAAGCAGAGGAAAGGCTCCAGTCTATAGTCCTGCTATTGGGGAGAGCAGTCTCCAGAATGAAGTAGGTGGGATTCCTGGTATAACATTACATAGCTGTGGAGTTGAAACGCAGTCCCTTATCTGTTCAATCACTTCACTTGCAATTCAGAGCTGTCACAACTCTTGAGGAACTCCCAGTGTGAATATTGACCGGTGGTGCCCACTTGTATGACCCGGGAATCTGGCACCAACCTACTTCTCGTCGCTTGTAGTACTTCTTTAGGAACACGGTAAACAGTTTAAACGACAAGAGCGCTGTTTTGCCACTCGTCCTTTCTGAACAAGAAAAGATTTCTTTCTCCGGGCTTGCCTGTCTTTTTCGTTAAAGCAGCCAGAGGTTGGTCCCTACAAATAGTAAAAGAAAATTAGCCACACCTATTAAACTGTTTGCTTGCAACTTTGCTCTAGATTTGAAGGAATATTTATTTTTGCTTTCATTCCTCTTTTTTGAGACACGGGCCGAAATTCGTTTGATAAAGGCGCCCGTTAACGGCGGCGATGGACGGCTAACGGGCGGCAAAGGCGTGCCGTCGGCAGAGAGCGGCGTCCACGTCCCCGTAGAAATTGTTGGGTCTTTGATAGAGGTGCCAAGAATTAATGCTGCGCCCGCTAACGCCACCCACGTGGTGACATCAACGAGCATGCAACGTACCCTTGGCGCCGCTGCAGCGATACTTGGTTTGTACGGCGGCCTAACAGGCGTCCATACAGCCTGCAAAAAGCAGTCGCAGCATCGGGTACCCAGGCGGCATGGCCCAGAGAGCAAGGTAAGTGTTATGTATGAATAAAGAGTCTGACTGGATACTGTGAGCTCAAAGCAAAGTGTGACCTTAGTCTTTTATTGCAGGTCTCCAGAGTGCCTCTCCAGCATGTGAGGCCTCCTTAAGTACCTGTACTCCCAAGGGATTGTGGGATCCCTTGGGACTCCAGGGGATGAGCCCTCTGGTGGCTGTACAGGGTATATACAGGTTTACATATATAGCAGTAAGTTTTTCTCTCTCTTTATTTCAGCCTTTATTTATTAGTTGCAGCAGTGGGGAAGTGTGGTGGGTCGGAGTTTTTCTCCCCGTTTTTGCAGCTCATATGCCGGCAGCCTTCCGTCAGGAAATTGAGTGGGCCTCCTGAGCTCCTGCCCCGAGGATGAGTGTGAAACGCCACCTTTTGGGCTGCTCTCTCATCCTTGGGCGTAAAAACTGAATTTGGCAGTTTGAGGCGGCACCTAACGCCTACTGCTAAAATCAGCCCTCAGGCGGTGACACCGCATCAAAAAATGGCAATAATCAATTTCGACCCCACAGAGTTTGATTTGGGTACAGCTTCGCGGGCACTGTGACTCTCCAAGCGACTATTCTTTGTGTATTAACCTAAACGGAGAGTGTTGACAGGCAGTACAGCTGAGCCCTTTCCTGTCCTTCCCTGGCGTCCACGTAAGTCAACTCAGCAGGGAGGGATCACTGAAGAGTGATCAGGTGCAGGGGCTCTGGTTGATTTCCTCTCCTTCCTCAAAATTCTCATCCTTGTTTCCAAATCCCTCCTTGCCCTTGCCCCTCCCCCTCTCTATCTCTGTACTCTCCTCCAGTCTCACAACCCCCCCCCCCCCCCCCCCCCCAACCATCCCAAAATATCTGCACTCCTCAAATTCTGCCCTCTTGAGCATCCCTGGTTATAACTGCTCAACCATTGGTGGCCGTACCTTCAGCTGCCTGGGCCCTCAGCTCTGGAACTCCCTGCCGAAACATCTCCGCGCCTCTACCTCTCTTTCCTCCTTTAAGACGCTCCTTAAAACTGATCTCTTTGACCAAGTTTTAGGTCATCTGCCATAATTTCTTCCACTCCGGCTCGGTTTCAAATTTTTTTTTTGTGTTACGATACACCTGCGAAGCGCCTTGGGATGTTTTACTACATTAAAGGCGCTGTATAAATGCAAGTTGTTGTTGTTCCTAGCCCTGAAGCCATTCTCACTCTGACGCTGCCACCCTAGCTGAAATTGGGTAACCTGGACTAAGGATCATCCCTGGGAGCCTCCTGGTCTGTGTGATTAAGTGTTACCTTTATCTCGGGAGCCTCCTATCAACAAGAGCAGGCATCGACGACGAGATCCAACACTGCCTCCAGTGCGCCAGTGCAGTCTTCGGCCGCCTGACGAAAAGAGTGTTTGAAGACCAGGCCCTCAAAACTGCCACCAAGCTCATGGTCTACAGGGCTATAGTTATACCTGCCCTCCTGTATGGCTCAGAGACATGGACCATGTACAGTAGACACCTCAAGTTGCTGGAAAAATATCACCACCGATATCTCTGCAAGATCCTACAAATCCCATGGGAGGACAGGCACACAAACATCAGCGTCCTCATTCAGGCCAACATCCCCAGCATTGCAGCACTCTGTACAGCGCGTGTTGCAGCGCTCCACTGCGGTTCCCAAAATTGTGTCATTACTGACCACCACTCTCAAATCCTGCCAAAGTCCACTACTCCTCAAATATATACAGAATGGTGCTTTTGTTTTCTCTTCCCCCACCCCCCGCCCCCCGTGGATTTTGCTGTCAACGTGACTTGTCCCTTTGTTGAAAAATCAGAGGTTCACCTGCAAATGGTTCCGAGAAAATGAGGCTGCACGCTGGGAACACATTTGAGAGCAATTCTGTTTCAACTGCGACATTGGCTGCCTTTTATTGCCGAGTCCATTACTGTTGACAGTGGAGTAATTGTTTGAAATGGAGAAAGCAGTAATGTAAGAACAAAGTGATTACTACATAACTGATTAATTTCCCTTATCTCTCAGTGGAACAGAATGAGTGAAGTACACAAAATGGGAAGTTTGTCTTATCACACCCCACCCTCATTATAAAGCGCCCTGTTACAACAGTGCTAATAATTCAGTGTTTGCTGCACAGCCCTTAGTTGCCACTACTGTTGGTTACAGCACCCGCTATATGATTGGGCTCTGAATCTATTTATTAGAAAAATGGATTTTAGCACAGCAATGCAGTGATTCAAGATGAATGATGTGAATTAATTTATAGTATTTTAACAATAAAACCATGCTACCTGTGCCCGTGGCGAAGGAGCGGCGAGAGACTGTAGAGGGACATGGTCTGGGCCCAGGGGAGGTGTGAGTTTGGGGCCAGGGGCCGAGGAGCAGCACGGGCCAGCCCACACTGCGATGTGTGCCCCCGTTCGGTCTGTGCAGCAGAGCAGGTCTCCAGTTAGTCTTGGTTAATCCTTGCCACTGGACTAAGACCTAGCTCTGTCAAGTCTGTGTGGTGGCTGGTGTGCAATGGCCACCACACGTTTGGAAAAAAAAATCCACGCACAAGCATCTTCCATCCTTCAGGATGTAGTTCAGGTCCTTCATAGAAACACCTGTGAACTCATCCTTTTTTGGCGTGAAAGCAAGTCATCCTCGTTTCAAGGGACTGCCTATGAGTGAATGAGTGAGTGAATCATAACACCCGTCTTTGTTTCAAGCTCTTCTCACAAGAAAGACCTGTGGACTTCTACAACAATGGCATCTGCGATTTCGGAGGTAGCCCTGGAAAGTAAACGCAACAAAGCAGTGCTGCTGTAGAGAAGCTGAGAGCTGCATAAAGCGTGGGTTTTGTCTGGCACCTCTGGCGGCAGCATTGTTCTTGATGGGTAAATAGAAAAGCTGAGCCTTGCATTTCTCCCGACTACTGGTGGGCTGAGGGCGTGCGGGCCACCACTGAAGTTAAAGAACATAACAAATAGGAGCAGGAGTAGGCCATTTGGCTCCTCGAGCCTGCTCCACGATTCAATTGCTGATCTGATCTTGGCCTCAACTCCACTTTCCTGCCTGTTCCCCATAGCCCTTGACTCCCCTGTAATTCAAAAATCTGTCGATCTCCAACTTAATATATTCAATGGCTCAGCCTCCACAGCCCTCTGGGGCAGAGAATTCCAAAGATTCACCACCCTCTGAGAGAAGAAATTCCTCCTCATCTCTGCCTTAAATGGGCTGCTATGCCCCCTAGTTCTAGATTTTCCCACGCGGGGAAACTTCCTCTCTGTATCTACACTGTCAAGCCCCCTCAGAATCTTATATGTTTCAATAAGATCACCTCTCATTCTTCTAAACTCCAATGACTATAGGCCCAATCTGCTCAACCTTTCTTCATAAGACAACCGTTTCATCTCGGGAATTAACTTTTCCTGATGCACAGGTCTGTATAGACTTTACTCATCCATTGAGGAAGGAAGGTGACCAAAAATGAAGTCACAAATTGCAAACGACTGTACAGGTATAACTCTGTGTACATACATTGGACTCAATTTTCCCCAAAGCTGTTTTTTGCTGTACTTGAAGAGTTACGCCCGTTTTTTGCTGGGCCCAACTACGCCAAAAAAAAATCATTCCACTTTCCCCGTTTGAATTGTTCATTTTGACGTTGCCCAGCCTGTCCTTTAGCTTTGGGGGTGGAGCCTAAGATCTGCGCCAAAAAGAACGCACGGTAACCAGGAACACATTGCGGGCTAAGGCTGGAAAGTGACACATATAACACACTCTGGCTAGCTCACAGCAACCTGCACAAGCACCTTGCACATTGCAGCAGCGTTCCATCATTAAATTATTAAAGTGCACCCCCTGCCCCCCACCCCTGGTGCCGGTGCCGCTCCTAACCCTGGCTGAAAGGCTTCCCTCCCCTCCCGGTGCCGGTTACTGCTGCTAGCCCTGGTCGAAGGGCCTCCCGGTGCCGGTCACCGCTGCTAGCCCTGGTCAAAGGGCCTCCCGAGCCGGTCACCGCTGCTGGCCTGGTCGAAGGGCCTCCCGGTGCCAGTTACTGCTGCTAGCCCTGGCTGAAGGGCCTCCCGGTGCCGGTTACCGCTACTAGCCCTGGTCGAAGGGCCTCCCCGTGCCGGTTACCGCTGCTAGCCCTGGTCAAAGGGCCTCCCGGTGCCGGTCACCGCTGCTAGCCCTGGTCGAAGGGCCTCCCGGTGCCGGTCACCGCTGCTAGCCCTGGTCGAAGGGCCTCCCGGTGCTGGTTACTGCTGCTAGCCCTGGCTGAAGGGCCTCCCGGTGCCGGTTACCGCTGCTAGCCCTGGTCGAAGGGCCTCCCCCTCCCGATGCTGGGTGCTGCCGCTAGCCCTGGCCAAAGGGCCGCCACCTCCCTATGCCGGTTACCGCTCCAAACTCTGGCCGAAAGACTTCCCTCCCCTGCCAGTGCCGGTTGCTGTTCCTGACCCTGACCGAAAGGCCCCCGCCCCCCCACTCCTCTGCTGCTGTCCGGGCCATGGAATTGCATCTGCTGTGCTGATTTTCTTAACTGCGCGATTTTCTTAACTGCCCAGAAGGTTTTTCCACAATGATCACAAATGCTGTTTTAAGAAAAATTGGAGTAAATCGGAGCTGGCCAGAATTGGCGCAGGTGGCAGGTTACGCCCCCCAATGAAACAAAAAACAACTAACCTAAAAAAAATTGTAACAAACTGAGTTACACTGACGCACAATCTCTGGGGAAACTTGGATATTTTAATTTAGGCCAAAAAATATGGTGTCCGCCAAAAAAACGGCGCAGATAACTGGGGAAAATTGAGCCCATTGGATTGTCTTTTACTCTGGTGCTGTGAAATCTGTCCAGCATTTTAATCAGGGTGGTTTCCATAGAAGCAGGAATCTAGGGTATTACAGAATTACTTCTTGAAGCAGCTCTATAATATAAAGAAGTGTCTGTTGTAACATCCCAGTTATACATTACAATCTGAATATAAGCCTGATTTTTTTTGATACATTCTCTGTGCTGTATATCCTGCAAGTCAATTATAGAGCTGTCAATGAAAAGTGGGGGTTGGACATCTCAGATGTTCTTTATCAGAAGAATGAAGAAGCTTAACTGGTTTATATCTGTCTTGTTAACTTGGACATGAGTTTACAACATTGAACTTGCTCCCTGGTAAGTCTTGTAAAATTAATAGGATTTCATTCATTTGGGGGATTTTCAATTGGGTTGTCATCTTTATACCAGTAAAAGGTACATATATATATATATATATATATATATTGATTGATTGATCGTGTCAGCTGTAATTCAGAGCTAGCATTCTCACCTATGAGTCAGAAGGGACTTAAGCACAAAATCTAGGCTGACACTTCAGTCCAATACTGAGGGAGTGCTGCACTGTAGGAGGGGCAGTACTGAGGGAGAGCCGCACTGTCTGAGGGGCAGTACCAATGATGTGCCACACTGTCGGAGAGGCAGTACTGAGGGTGTGCCGCACTGTCGGAGGGGCAGTACTGAGGGAGTGTTGCACTGTCAGAGGGGCAGTACTGAGGGAGTGCTGCACTGTCGGAGGGGCGGTACTGAGGGAGCACCACACTGTCGGAGGGGCAGTACTGAGGGAGCGCCGCACTGTCGGAGGGGCAGTACTGAGGGAGTGCCGCACTGTCGGAGGTGCCGTCTTTCGTTAAACTGAGACCCCGTCTTCCCTCTCGGGTGGATGTAAAAGATCCCACGGCCACTATTGGAAGAAGAGCAGGGGAGTTCTCCCCAGTGTCCTGGTCAACATTTATCCCGCAACCAACATCGCTGAAACAAATGATCTGGTCAGTATCTCAATTCTTACAGGGCTTGACAGGGTAGATGCAGGGAGGATGTTTCCTCTGGCTGGGGAGTCTAAAACCAGGGGTGTCACAGTTTCAGAATAAGGAGTCACTCATTTAGGATTGAGATGAGGAGAAATGTCTTCACTCAGAGGGTGGTGAATTTTTGGAATTCCCTATCCCAGAGGGCTGTAGCGGCTCAGTCGCTGAGTTTATTCAAGACAGAGATCGATAGATTTTTGGATATTAAGGGAATCAAGGGATGTGGGGATAGTGCAGGAAAATGGAGTTGAGGTCGAAGATCAGTCATGATCTCATTGAATATCGGAGCAGGCTCGAGGGGCCGAATGGCCTACTCCTGCTCCTAATTCATCTGTTCTTATGCGCAAATTGGCTGCTGTGATTTCTACATTACAACAGTGAGCTCGTGAAAGGCGCTATATAAATGCAAGTTCTTTTTATTATATACCTTAATGTATGATGACTTTCACAATATTATTAATGGTTTTAGATACATATAGCAGGCTATCGACAAGTGTTACTAGGCGTTTTTTTTATATTATAATGTTTGAAATGTTTGCCCCATGAGAATCATGATATTAATGCGGATGGAATATGGAATGTATTTACAGCATTGGTGCAAAATAAAGGCTTATGTTAAATAGAATGTGCAATAGTTTCATTATTAAACTGTTGCAAACTCACTTCTGTCTCACATTTTATTATTGGAATGCTTCTGTGTGAAAGAGAAATGGTGTGGTTCGGGTTGGCAGAACAGGAATCATGTCTATAGTTCCACAAATGATGAGTTTTTACTCTCAGCTGGGGTGTTGCGGAGGAGAGATCCAGAAAATAGACGCTTTTCTCCTGAAAGTGAGTTCATCTGGGCCGTGAACGATTACGTCCCAGGAGCCAGTTCAAAACCACAAACGTGCCAAGGAGCAGAATGCCTGTCCAACCTCTCACCTGGGGCCATGGTACAGGAACATTGTTGGGAGATAGCCCTGTAAGAATCTGACAGCAATGTCGGTGGGACTGGAATCCTCCTCGGGAGGGAGATTTCACCAGATGCGTTTGACAGCTGCCTCTCGTGGCATGTGCGTCAGATCTGCCATCTTGGCTCAGGCATACGTTGGTTGAGCCCTCAACCTGGCAATGTCATCAAGCAAAGCCTGACTGGGGAAAGACTTCAGTCAAAATGCTGTTAGAAACATATCTGTAATGTAAAAGGGCATCAATTGGAAAATTCAATCCCTTCAGATAACAACGCTTTAGGTTTGTGAACTAAAATTAAAATGAAATTTAGGGGTGAAATTCTTCTATAGTTGCAACAAAGAATAGGCAGCTGAAAAAAAAGCCACTTTCGACTTAATTTTTGATGAAATTAGTGAATACTTAAACTTGAGGTCATCCAAAACTCGGCTGCCCGTTTCCCAGCTCGCACCATGTCCCATTCACCCATCACCCCCTGTGTTCGCTGACCGACACTGGTTCCTGGCTAAGCCTCGATTTTAAAATTCTCATCCTTATTTTCAAATCCCTCCATGCCCCTCGCCCCTCCCTATCTCTGTAACCTCCTCCAGCCTCACAACCCCCTGTGATGTCTCTAATTCTGCCCTCTTGAGCATCCCTAATTATAATCACTCAACCATCGGTGGCCGTGCCTTCTGTTGTCTGGGCCCCAAGCTCTGGGACTCCCTAAACTTCTCCACCTCCACCTCCACCTCGCTTTCCTCCTCTTATGTCGCTCCTTAAAACCTACCTCTTTGACCAAACTTTTGGTCATCTGTCCTAATTTCCCCTTATGTGGCTCGGTGTCAAATTTTTTGTCTTATAATATTCCTATGAAACACATTGGGACATTTTACCACATTAAAAGTGCTATATAAATACAAGTTTGTTGTTGAAGGCAGAAATTTCAGTCCAGTCATTTTTTTTAAGTCAGTGAATTGTGAGTTTAACTAACAGACTGTTGATTTTAATCTGCTTTCTTTTGCCTTTTAACACGGTAAATAATGAGGGTCTGAGAGATGCTTTCTTCCACTTTTTTTTGAGCTGGTGTTTGTCACCATTATTTAAGCATTTGGCTTCCTAATTGTGATTATTATCGAAACAGCTGCTGTGTAAAATGTTTTGTCTTATCAGTGGCGCTGCTGCTGGTTTGATAAAGACCGAGATAAACATGTTAATGGTGATTGATGAGAGTGATTTTCCTGACGGGGTTGGGTCTGAAAATTGAATGAAAATTGATTGGGTCAGTTTCCAGCATTTGCACTTAGTGAGAGGTTTGCTCATTTTCCTTTTAAGGTTTTTTTAATCCCCTTTCGCTCTCTGCTGTGCACTGTACCATGGTCACGAGGGCAAGATGACTTGATCCCACACCAATGCCAATGTAACCTTTCAGTGGGAGATACGCAAGTGTGAGCCAGAGCGAATGTCTTGCTGATTCATCCCTTCCATACTGGAGGAAGTGCATGGTTTCCAAATGAGGTATTCCTTGGGTGGCTCAACAGATATTGTGAACTTGCTGAACTGTGGCTCAGTGCCTCTGAGTCAGAAGGTTGTGGGTTCAAGTCCCATTCCAGGGACTTGAGCACACAAATCTAGGCTGACACTCCAGTGCAGTGCCGAGGAAGCCCTGCACTGTCGGAGGGGCAGTGCTGAGGAAGCCCTGCACTGTCGGAAGGGCAGTGCTGAGGGAGCCCTGCACTGTCGGAGGTGCCGTCTTTCGGATGAGACGTTAAACCGAGGCCTTGTCTGCTCTCTCAGGTGGATGTAAAAGATCCCACGGCCACTATTTCGAAGAAGAGCAGGGTAGTTCTCCCCGGTGTCCTGGGGCCAATATTTATCCCTCAACCAACATCACTAAAACAGATGATCTGGGTCATTATCACATTGCTGTGTGTGGGAGCTTGCTTTGCGCAAATTAGTTGCTGCGTTTCCCACATTACAACAGTGACTGCACTGCAAAAGTACTTCATTGGCTGTGAGGCGCTTTGAGGTTGTGAAAGGCGCTGTAGAAATGCAAGTCTTTCTTTCAACACAAAGCACTCTGCCACACTACCTGCAGCAAATTTCTTGTCTTTGCTTCAAATACATTTTCACTGTTACCTGAAAAAGTTATTTTTACCCAAGTCACCCTGTAAATGCCTGACCTAAGATGGCCCAACGAACGTTTATATCTCTTGAGACGCAGCTTCTGATGTGGCATAATGATTACACATGCTGCAGATATCATTTTATTTCATATCCAACCAATCAGAATTTTCTTCTGACTTTTCACATGGATTTCGGTGACAGAAAAGTTAGTGTGCAGCAATTGATACAAACACAGATTTACTCTACTGGGTACTTAAGTATATATATATATATATATTTTTTTTTTAACAGTGCCAACAACAACCACTTGCGTTTATATAGAAGCAAAAAGCAAAATTATATGGATGCTGGCATTCTGAAAGAAAAACAAAAAATGCTGGAAACACTCATCAGGTCAGGCAGCATCTGTGGCGAGAGAAACTACTTTAACGTTTCAGGTCGATGACCTTTCATCAAAACTCTCACCAGACCATGTCGCGGGGTACATATGCACCTATGAGGGCACACGTCAATGTTCCTGTTAAGCTGTGCGGCCGCGTGGCAGTCTTAAGGTCCCGCACAGACCGCTTGTCGGCTTTTAAATGGAAAAAAACGCGCACGTGCGATAATTTCATATAATGCCTTTAGCGTAGTGAAACGTCCCAAGGTGTTTCACAGGAGTATCATGAGACAAAAAATTTGTCATTGAGCTGCATAAGAAGAAATTAGGGCAGGTAACCAAAAGCTTGATCAAAGAGGTAGGTTTTAAGGAACATCTTGAAGGAGGAAAGGTAGGCCGAGAGGCGGAGAGGTTTCGGGATGGAGTTGCAGAGCTTGGGGCCCAGGCATCAGAAGGTACGGCCACCAATGATTGAGCGATTATAATCAGGGATGCTCAGGAGGGCAGAATTGGAGGAGCACAGACATCTCGTGGGTTTGTGTGGCTGGAGATTACAGAGATAGGGAGGGACGAGGCCATGGATTTGAAAACAAGGGTGAGAATTTTTAAAGGAGCCGTGCACCCAAAAAAAAGTTTGCAGGAACACAGGCACATACAATCTTCCCCCCCCCCCCCACCCCAATTTTTGCCCCTTGCTAGTTTCAATCGCTGGGCACCATACCTCCTACTTCCAGGTCACCACTAATGGCTGAGCTACTGGACATCATGAGGTGTTACCTCTGTAACATCGCCCCGCCCTTGCCTCAGCTCGTCCGCTGCTGAAGCCCTCATCCATACCTCTGTTACTTCTAGACTCTAGACTTCTAGACTTGACTATTCCAACATTCTCCTGGCTGGCCTCCTACATGCTACCCTACGTAAACTAGAGGTGATCCAAAATTCAGCTACCCGTGTCCTAACTCGCACCAAGTCCCGCTTCTCCCATCGCCCCCTGTGCTCGCTGACTGCTCGCTGACCTGCATTGACTCCCGGTTAAGCAATGCCTCGATTTCAAAATTCTCGCCCTTGTTTTCAAATCCCTCCATGGCCTTGTCCCTCCCTATCTCTGTAATCTCCAGCCCCATAACCCCACGAGATGTATGTGCTCCTCAAATTCTGCCCTCTTGAGCATCCCTGATTATAATCGCTCAATCATTGGTGGCCGTGCCTTCAGCTGTCTGGGCCCCAAGCTCTGGAACTCCCTCCCTAAACCTCTCCGCCTCTCTACCTCCCTTTCCTCCTTCAAGATGCTCCTTAAAACCTACCTTTTTGATCGAGCTTTTGGTTACCTGCCCTAATTTCTTCTTATGCAGCTCGATGGCAAATTTTTTGTCTCATAATACTCTTGTGAAGCACCTTGGGAAGTTTCACTACGTTAAAGGCGCTATATAAATACAAGTGATTGTTGTGTGTGAGAATGGATTGGCGCTGAGTCCCCATCTCACTTTCCCTCCCCCTTTATGGGGAGATGACTGGCTTCTACTCTGCACATTCCTGGAGCAATAGGGATGAGTTTGCGAACTCAGTGGAGTGGAGGATTAAATATGTGTGTCACGATGTGTGTCGTGATCCAAGGCACAGAGGCCTGCAACCTTTTGCCAAGTCAAATTCAACAGAGTAGGAATGAAGCAAATGATGAGTTCAAAGCTTGAATTTTGATGAATATTAATTGAAAACCTTAATGGTAATATCTTCATCTTGTGAGTCATAGAAAATAAAGATTCAAACAGCCATCTGTTGTAAAAGACAGACTTGAAGGAATGGAAATTACCCTGCGCCTTCTTAAATTAATGTGTTCAGCTGAAATTCTTGTTGTTAATTGGGTTAATTAGCTTGGGGTCAGTCGTGCAGGGATATCTTTGCCACCATGAAAGTGTCCGTCTTGTCTCAGAGGTCGAGCCAGAAAGTCCTGGGTTGAAGCCCCATTGCAGGACTTGAGCATGTAATTTAGGCTGAGGCGCCAGTGCAGTGCTGAGCGAGTGTTGCGTGGCTAGAGGTCCTGTGTTTCAGATGAGACGTTAAACTGAGACCCTTCTACCTCGGGTGAATTAAAAAGAAAAATGAAATGGCACTATTTGAAGAGGAGCAGGGGAGTTGGCCTGTCAATATTCAATATTCAACTTTCAACCAACCCCATCAAAACAGGCTAACTGGTCATTCATCTCCATACTCTGTGTGGGATCTTGCTGTGCACACGCTGGCTGCTGCATTTGCCTTCAGCATAAAGTTGCCTGCGTTTCATTGACTGGGAAGCACTGTGGGACCTCCTACGGATGTGAAAGACTGTGTGTGAATGGAAATTCATTCTTTTCTTGTTACAGTCAACCACATTAAAGACTAGTTAAAATAACACAAAATGTAACTCCCACTTGGTGACTATTTTAGAAATTTAAAGACTGCTTACTCAAGAACCAGATGGTAGAACACATCGTACAACCTTTATTCCCTCTCGTGTTTAAATGTTCTGTGTTTTTTCCCCACAGCACAGTTTTCAGTTTGGCTCCAGGGGTGTATCCGGAGATGGAAACAGGTGATACAAATGGCCATTCTGCAATACAGTTTGCAGTCTGGGGTGCCTTGCCAATTTAATTTTACTTTTGACAGTGGGCGACCACTTGTTTACGCACCTCCCCAAGATAGTTTAATTGTCAACAATGCACACGGGCCATCATGAGTCTCTCATATACTTCTGTCTCCTCTCGCCCGTCGCCCTGCCCAAATAAATCGCCGCTGTTCATGCCAGATCACGCTCGATCAGCGGGCCACATCGTTCGCATACCCGACGCAAGACTCCCAAAGCGCTCTACACGGCAAGTAGAGTCCCAGGTGGGTAGAGGAAACGCTTCGGGGACATGGCGGTCTAAGGCGCTGCGTTCAGCTCGCAGTCTCCTCTGGTGGTGTGCGTTCGAATTCCACTTTGACAGCGGGCGGCCGAGGGGGTTGTTCAGCCTGACTACCTGCCTCTTTTCCGCGGTTACATCCAAGCCAGGGTGTCCCTGGAGATGGAGCATACGGTGTCCACCGGTATGCTCGCGGCCTTCCACAACGATGTAACGAGTAGAGTGGTCAAGGGAGAACCAGTGGATATGGTGTATTTGGACTTTCAAAAGGCTTTTGACAAGGTCCCACACACGAGATTAGTGTGAAAAATTGAAACACATGTTATTGGGGGTAATGTATTGACATGGTTAGAGAACTGGTTGGCAGACAGGAAGCAAAGAGTAGGACACCCTCAAAGCCTCCTTGACAAAGTGCAACATCCCCACCGACTCCTGGGAATCCCTGGCCCATGACTGCTCAAAGTGGAGGAAGAGCATCCGGGAGGGCGCTGAGCACCTCGAGTCCCGTCACCAAGAGTTAGCAGAAACCAAGAGTAGACATGGAAGGAGCGTGCGGCAACCCAGGCTCCCCGACCACCCTTTCCTTTAACGACTGTCTGCCCCACCTGTGACAGAAACTGTCGGTCCCGCATTGGACTCTTCAGTCACCTGAGAACTCACTTTTAGAGTGGAAGCAAATCTTCCTCGACTTGGAGGGACTGCCTATGATGATGATGATGATGATGACAAGTGATTGACAGAGTCACTTTGCAATAATTGATTGAACACAACTATGAGACAGGTGCATTTGAATAATGGTATCCAACTCCCCCCGCCCCCAAAATACACCTAGAGAAAGAAAAAGAAAGACTTGCATTTAAAAAGCGCCGCTGTTCACGACCACCAGACATCCGAGAACGCTTTACAGCCAATGGAGTACTTTTGAAGTGTAGTCACTGTTGTAATGTAAGAAACCTGGCTGCCAATTTGTGCACAGCAAGCTCCCAGAAACAGCAATGTGATAATGACCAGAAAAATCTGTTTTTGTGATGTTGGTTGAGGGATAAATATTGGCCCCAGGACACCGGGAGAACTCTTAAAAATAGTGCCATGGGATCTTTTACGTCCACCTGAGAGGACAGACGGGGCCTCGAATTAACGTCTCAACCAAAAGATGGCACCTTTGACAGTGCACTGCTCCCTCAGTACTGCCCCTTCGCCAGTGTGGCGCTCCCTCAGTACTGCCCCTCAGACAGTGCAGCACTCCCTCATACTACCCCTCCGACAGTGCGGTGCTCCCTCAGCACTACTCTGGAGTGTCTGCCTAGATTTTTGTGCTCCAGTCTCTGGAGTGGGACTTTAACCCACAGTCTTCTGACTCAGGTGAGTGGGCTACTCACTGAGCCACAGCTGACAGAGGGTTTGAATCTGTGAATTCTGAGCAAGTGCATTTGCTGCAGTAATTGTTATAATGTCTGTATTATTTTGAATGCGCCTACTGTTAACATTTCACATTTAATATACTGCTACAAGTCCCTACCATGCATCTTTTCCACATTAATGTGACTGGTTTATCTCGTTTCCATGTTAATTCAGCATAATTGTACACATGACAAATTGGGCCAAATGAGTGCTGAGTTAAGCTCTAAACTGGCTTAAGGGGAACAGGGAAAGGTTGACAGAACATTTGTCAAGGACATTACTGTAGCTTCTAGAACACAAGCCATTGCTAATAAAAACTTCAGAACAAATGTGTGACATTTTCGCTGTACTGTTCCCCTTGCTATCCTTTGATATCCCCCATCCCTGCCATCATGCCAAGCCAAGCACCATTCTCTGCTACAGCCAGTGCCGTTGTCTAAGAGCTACAAAGTGTGTAACCAATTCTGGGGTACCTTTGTTATCCAATTTTCCCTCCGGCACTGAGCTTCCTCTTGGCACTTGTCGTTGACAGCCTGACTAAGATCTAGAACTCAATGTGTGGAGAATCATGAGCATTAACTGAGATGCTGTGATCGGTGAACATTAGTAGTGTAGCAATTATGTTGCTGGTACACTAACATGGCTGTTCAACAATTACAATTCAACAAAATATTACTACAAAGCTGTATCTCTCAACTACTATTGTACATTGAACATTTCCCTGCATTCGTGGATAAAATCTGTCTTTGATAGAAAACAAATTCAATTACTATAAGGGCTGACTAATTGTCAGAATTTTCACAGTTGTTCTTTGTTCTTAATTTATGATACAGTTAATACAATTAATCAAAGCATTATGATTATTCAGATTTAAAAATAGGACAGGGCACCGAATACAGGTGGGATAGAAATGAAAGAAAGACTTGCACATGTGTCGTGCCTTTCATGTTTTCCAGATGTCCAAATGCATTTTACAACTGCTGAAGTGTAGTTACTGTTATTATGGGAGGATAGAGTAGAGGTGACATAGACAATATAAAGCTTTTGATGTAGGTCGTGCACAATGTGTAATCTAGTGTCAGCCAGTGGCTCAGTGGGAAGCACACTCGCCTCTTGAGTCAGAAGGTCGTGGGTTCAAGTCTCACTCCAGAGACTGAAGCACAAAAATCTAGGCTGACAGTCCAGTGTAGCACTGAGGGAGCGCCCAACCTACTCAACCTTTCCTCATAGGTCAACCCCCTCATTTCCGGAATCAACCTAATGAACCTTCTCTGAACTGCCTCCAAACCAAGTATATCCTTCCGTAAAAATGTAAACCAAAACTGTACTCAGTATTCCAGGTATGGCCTCACCAATACCCTGTCTCACTGTAGCAAGAGTTCCCTGCTTTTATACTCCATCCCCTTTGCAGTAAAGGCCAAGATTCCATTGGCTTTCCTGATCACTTGCTGTAACTGCATGCTATCCTTTTGTGTTTCATGCATAAGTACCCCCAGGTCCTGCTGTACTGCAACACTTTGCAATCTTTCTCCATTTAAATAATAACTTGCTCTTTGATTTTTTTCTGCCAAAGTGCATGACCTCACACTTTCCAACATTATACTGCATCTGCCAAATTTTTGCCCACTCACTTAGCCCGTCTATGTCCTTTTGCAGATTTCTTGTGACCTCACACATTGCTTTTCCTCCCATCTTTGTATCATCAGCAAACTTGGCTACGCTACACTCGGTCCCTTCTTCCAAGTCGTTAATATAGATTGTAAATAGTTGGGGTCTTAGCACTGATCCCTGCAGCACCCCACTAGTTACTGATTGCCAACCTGAAAATGAACCATTTATCCCGACTCTCTGTTTTCTGTTCGTTAGCCAATCCTCTATCCATGCTAATATATTACCCCCAACCCCGTGAACTTCTATCTTGTGCAGTAAGCTTTTATGTGACACCTTGTCAAATGCCTTCTGTAAGTCCAAATACACCACATCCACTGGTTCCCCTTTATCCACCGTCTTCGTTACATCCTCAAAGAATTCCAGCAAATTTGTCAAACATGACTTGCCCTTCATAAATCCATGCTGACTCTGCCTGACCGAATTATGTTTTTCCAAATGTCCTGCTACTACTACAATAATGGACTCCACATTTTAGGGAGAGATAAATAATAAATATTGTTGAGGGATAAATATTGGCCAGGACACGGGGAGAACTCCCCTGCTCTTAAAATAGTGGCCATGGCATCTTTTACGTCCACCCGAGAGGGCAGACAGCCTCGGTTTAATGCCTCACCAGAAAGGCGGCACCTCCGACAGAGTTGCACTCCCTCAGTACTGCCCCATCGATAGTGCAACGCTTCCTCAGTACTGTCCCTCCGACAGTGTGACACCCCTCAGATTGCCCCTCCGACAGTGCGGCGTTTCCTCAGTACTGACGCTCCGACAGTGCTGTGCTCCCTCAGCACTGTCCCACAGACAGTGCAGGTGATCATAAGGAGGAAGAGATTACAAAAAGAAAGACTTGCATTTATATAACGCCTTTCATGACCACTGGACGTCTCAAAGTGCTTAAAAGGAATAAGTGACTTGTATCTGATGTAAAATGAGTTCAAAAGTGAACCCCGTCTTATTTCCACTAACCAGAAAGAAATTCCAAAGCAAAATACTGGCAGCTGGTCATTATTCCACCATTCACACCCTGTCTGGGCGAACCTTTTTCTAACTTCTGCCATTACCATCGCAAGTCGGCCCATCATCCCTTTTGTCTCTCTAATCTCTCCTGCCTTCCACCCTATCACAGACCTTCCCTTTTGTTATTTCTTCCCCTCCCCCTTTTCAGTGCTCCGTAAGAATGTGTTCTTTTCAAACACTCTCCAGTTCTGGCAAAGGGTTGTCGAGCTGAAACGTTAAATCTGTTTCTCTCTCCACAGATGCTGCCTGACCCGCTGAGATTTGCAGCATTTTCTGTTTTTATTTCAGAAAGAAATTCAGTTGTTTTTGGATCTTCATCATTGCCTTTTTGACATGATTTGGGGCCGTTGTGATGGTACATTGAAATGCAAAGCAGTGCTTTTTTTTTTAAACGATCCTGTGAAGAGTCAGAATGGACAATTTTTTTTTTACTCAAGACCTTTCAGCAAACCTCAATTTTACCAGGGTCTAAATCTATTGGCTTTGTAATGAGCACAGTGTCTGCTGAAACGCCATTAAGCAGAAAGGAAAATGGTGTGACCACTTCAATAACATCAGCGCATCTCTCTCGCTGATAGATTGCAGAGCCTCTGCTATTAGGATGGGCAACTGTGTATACAGATTTATCCTGCTAATGGACAGAAGTGGAAAGTAATGAATATTTAGTTACCGCTGGCACTGAAATTTTAAACTGCAGTATTGATGCTGCAAATGGCTTCTGATTTGGTGATGTATTGTACAATTATGTGCCGAGCAGAAAATAATGAGGGTGCAGATATGATGACTTTAGTCATTTTCTCTTCATATTTTGACGTGTACCGTGATGAGCTGTTTCTTTAACTTAAGCCTGCACTGAGCGCACAATATTAACTTTTTCAGTGGTACAGGTATGCTGCATTTACTCCACTTTGCATTGTGCTTCTGTAATTATAACCTCATGTACATCTCCAGTAAAAAGCACTCTGCTTTTCTGGCAGCAAATGCACAACGGTATATTACCACTGTACAATGCATGCCTTCAGGTGCGTGCGTGTCACTATAAAGGCAGCTGTCTGCAGAGTGATATAAATATAGACTTTCTGGAAACTTGGACAGTGAAGATTGCATTTGCACATTTACTCGGTCACGTGCTACAGCAGCTTCAAGTCTGCCTTTTATATTGCCTTCTGGGGTGAAAGACGTAGGCGTTATTGTAAGATTGCTACATTCTCTGTTTAATCATTTTCAATTATTGTCCCTATTTAGTCTCTCCTACCTCCAACCCAGCCCTGCAGGCACTGACCCTTGTTGGGCCGTTCTTCATGTGCACATGCAGATAGTGAATTTCATCAAGCTGTTCAGCTGCAAGTGGGTGGTGGTGTGGCTGGAATCAGAGCCGAGTCTAATCCTTTCCTTACTCGATGTCCATGAACATGTACTTCCATTAGATAGCGATTAGAAATGAGAATGCTGGCTGTTTTCCTCCCTCGCTCACTAGCCTATGAGCAGAGGACAATTGTATTATTCAGCCAGATAATTCAGTCGAGATTGACAATGGCACTTGGAAGCTTCCTGATCTGCATGGCTCCACACCACATCGATACTGCATTCCCCATTGAGCCATTAAGGGAGCTTTCATTATACAGGTATTTTTATAATTAGATGCAGCTACAATGAATATACTTTCTCACCATTATAACGTTCTGAATGAATTACATTGATGTAATAAATATCTAATTTACAATCTTAAAAAAAAATAAAGACTTGCATTTATATAGTGCCTTTCATGACCATCAGCCGTCTCAAAGCACTTTGTAGTCAATGAAGTACTTTTGGAGCGTAGTCACTGTTGTAATGTGGGAAACGCGGCAGCCAACTTGCAGCAAGCTCCCACAAACAGCATGCGATAATGACCAGATAATCTGTTTTAGTGATGTTGATTGAGGGATAAATATTGGCCCCAGGTCACCGGGGATAACTCCCCGCTCTTCTTCGAAATATTGCCACGGGATCTTTTACATCCACCTGAGAGGGCAGACGGGGCCTCGGTTTAACGTCTCATCCGAAAGATGGCACCTCTGCTAGTGCAGCACTCCTTCAACACTGCATTCGAGTGTCAGCCTAGATATTTTGTGCTCAAGTCCTAAGAGTGGGACTTGAACCCACAACCTTCTACCCACTGTGCCACAGCTGATACTGCTAGAACCTCAGACTCTAACTGGTAGTTTGAGAATAGTTTTATCATAAATTTCAAACCATAAGCAATGATGTTGGCCCCAAATATTTTATTTTAACCAAACTGCCTTAGACCAGAGTAGAAATTAGTTCCCGAAAGCACTCGTGATTCCTCAATGCCTCCTTCTGTTATATGGCAGTAATTACCAAGGCATGCATACAAGCTGACCTGTTGCCTCTGAATAATTGCACCATGGCACAGCCTTTTATCACAGGAAATGTGATCCCAGACTTTGATAAATGCTTGTTTTGGTTTTCTATGCTGAATTTGTAATTCATCGCTATTAAATGTTTCTCCCAACAATAGAAGATGCGCTCTCCCTCACATCATTGTTTTTTTTTAAATGGCTAACAGTACTTGACTGAGCTTCTTAAAATTGCAATTGTCTTCATTTTTCTCAAAAGTTTGGTGCATTATCTTATATGCAAGTTTCCTCACAGTATCTTACTTAGAAGATATTTTTTAATTCAGTAATCATTTTAGCTGGTTCAGATAACACCATAAATGAGGACAAGGTTTGAGTGGTTTATAGCTGTTGTCTGAACCCCAGTGGAAGATTCTGTTTGTTGCTTTCGGTGTCATGGCAGACATAAGCCATCGCGCTCGCTGAAGTTCATACATGGTTTTTTAAAATTCCTTCTGGGATGCGGGCATCGCTGTCAAGGCCAGCATTTATTGCCCATCTCTAACTGCCGTTGAGAAGGTGGTGGTGAGTCACCTTCTCAAACCGCTGCAGTCCCTGTAGAGAACGTTACTCCCACAGTGCTGTTAGGCAGGGCGCTCCAGGATTTTGACCCAGCGATGATGAAGGAAGGTGATATAGTTCCAAGTCAGGATGGGGTGTGACTTGGAGGGGAACTTACCATTCTTCTTTGAAATAGTGTAATGGGATCTTTTACGTCCACCTGAGAAACCGAGGTCCTGTCCGCTCTAACATCTCATCCGAAAGACGACACCTCCAACAGTGCAGCGCTCCCTCAGCATTGCACTGGAATGTCAGCCTAGATTTATGTGCTGAAGTCCCGAGAGTGGGACTTGAACCCACAACCTTCTGACTCAGAGGCGAATGTGCTGCCCATTGATTCACAGCTGACACTGCTAGAACCTCAGACTCTTAACTGGTAGTTTGAGATGTTGCTGACTTTGACAGATCCGAACAGTTAATATCCTTGGTAATGGCGGGAGGGCGGGTAGTAGGTTGAGAAGAAGCAATATTCTTAAAAGGTGATTGCTATTAAGTGAGCAGTTTACTTCTAAAGCTTTAGCTAAACCAAGGACATTAGGAAATAAATTAGATGCATGGGTAATTAATGTAACCAATCTCATAAGTACCTGATCACAACATTGATCTGTTGAGAGCAGGGCTGTGAGCTACAATGGTAATACGTACATATATTACCTGCAGGCCTCCGAATAATCCATATGTTGGATCACCCGTGTGTTCTTTTCATGTTGGCTGCTTGTTGCAGAAACAATTCTTACTGGTTAACGCATTGAAAAACAGAACAACCCTCCAACTGAATAAATACAAAGCAAAAACTGCAGATGCTGGAAATCTGAAACACAAACAAAACAAGCTGAAAACACGGGTCAGCGTACATCTGTGGAGAGAACAGACAAATTAATGCATCAGGTTGTTGACCCATCACAGCTGAGGAAGGGTCTGCTCACACAATGTTGACTTGTCTGTTCTCATCACAGATATTGACTGACCTACTGACTGTTTCCAGCATGTTCTATTCGTTTTAAACCCTCCTACTGTTTTTGCTTTTGTTATGAATGTAACTATGTAATACTTGCCACCAGAGGGCGCGACTGTTGGAGTCTTAATGGTCACCTGCACACACGTGCAGGGCCAGTATAAAAGGTTGGCTGCCATGTTGTTTAGGCACTCTGGAGTTGTAATAAAGAAGACTACGGTCACACTAAGTTTAACTCACAGTACTCAGCCTCGTGGAGTTCTTCTATACACAACAACTGGCGACGAGTAATAGAATACTAACCGTGGCTACCGTTGGAATATTAGAGATATTCATAGAGGGTGATGATTGGGGAGCCTTCGTCGAGTGTCTCGACCAGTACTTCGTGGCCAACGAGCTGGAAGGAGACACTAACGCGGCCAAGCGCAGGGCGGTTCGCCTCACCGTTTGTGGACCTAAAATATACGGCCTCATCAAGAATCTGCTTGCACCAACGGAGAAGGAATATACAGGTGGTGGCTGGTGTGCAATGGCCACCACACCCATTAAAAAAAGCACAGGCATCTTCCACCCTTCAGGATGTAGTTCGGGATCTGGAATATTAGGTCCTTCATTTAAATACCTATGAACTCATTCCTTTTTGGCGTGAAAGCAAGTTATCCTCGCTTTGAGGGACTGCTTATGATAATGAATATGCAGAGTTGTGCACGCTGGTTCGGGACCACCTCAAGCCGAAGGAGAGTATCCTCATGGCCAGATAGCGTTTTTACACGCATCATCGCTCCGGGGACCAGGACGTGGCGGATTATGTCGCCGATCTGAGACGCCTCGCGGGACCTTGCGATTTTGGAGCTGCGTTGGGGCAAATGCTGCGGGACTTTTTCGTGCTGGGCATCAGCCATGAGGTCATTCTTCAAAAGCTGCTGGCTGCCGAAACCCTCGACCTGAGCAGGGCCATCGCGATCGCACAGGCATGCATGGCCACGGATGGTAACATCAAACAGATATCATCTCAACATCGAAGCTCACCAGCAAGTACTGTGCATAAATTGACGTTGCTAGCAGACCGAACTGCATATGGCAGGGCCTATATGTCTGCGGCTGTGATGACTCAGAGTCGGCTATCGGGGGTGAATGTGAATCCATTAGCACCGTGTTGGCGCTTCAGGGGTAATCATTGGGCCCATCAATGTCGATTCAAGCACTACATGTGCAAAGGCTGCGCAACGATGGGGCACCTTCAGCGAATGTGCAAACGTGCTGCGACATACCACGTGGCAGAGGATGATCGATCCGGCGCGGATTACGCAGCACAGGCAACTCAACCTGAGCAAGAAGTGTATGGGTACATACCTTCACCACCAAGAGTCCTCCTATAATGCTGAAAGTCAAATTAAATGGAGTTCCAGTATCCATGGAGTTGGACACGGGTGCGAGTCAGTCAATAAAGAGCCAGAAGGCTTTCGAGAAACTGTAGGGCAATAAAGCACAAAGGCCCAAACTGAGCCCGATTAATGCAAAGCTGCGAACCTACACCAAAGAGCTCATACCAGTCATTGGAAGTGCGGCAGTGAAGGTATCGTATGATGGAGCTGTGCATGACCTATCATTCTGGATTGTTCCAGACAATGGCCCAACGCTATTCGGCAGAAGCTGGCTGAAAAACATTAGATAGAATTGAAACAACATCAAAGCACTATCTTCAGTGGATGACGCCTCGTGTGCTCAAGTGCTGAGCAAGTTTCCCTCGCTATTCGAACCAGGCATCGGCAACTTTGCAGGCGCAAGGTACAAATCCATCTAGGCCCTGATGCACGGCCCGTCCATCACAAGGCTCGGGCGGTTCCGTACATGATGAAGGAAAAAGTCGAGATCGAACTGGACAGACTCCAACGTGAACGAATCATATCGCCAGTCGAGTTCAACGAGTGGGCCAGTCCAATTGTTCAGGTGTTGAAAAGCGATGGCACGGTCAGAATCTGCGGAGACTACAAGGTAACAATTAACCGAGTCTCACTACAAGACCAGTACTTGCTGCTCAAGGCGGATGACCTGTTCGCAACGTTAGAGGTGGGGGGGGGTCGGTCACCAAGTAGGACCTAACCTCCGCCTACATGACACAGGAGCTGGCTGAATCTTCGAAAAGACTGACGTGCATCAACACATACAAAAGGCTGTTTATATACCACAGGTGCCCTTTCGGGATTCGCTCGGCTGCAGCCATTTTCCAGAGAAACATGGAGAGTTTGCTGAAATCTGTTTAGCGCACCGTGGTGTTTCAAGACAACATCCTGATCACTGATCGTGACAACATCGAACATCTACACAACCTGAAAGAGGTTCTAAGTCGCCAAGACAGAGTGGGACTCCGCTCCAAGTGTGTTTTCCTGGCACCAGAAGTCGAATTTTTGGGGAGAAAGATTGCAGCAGACGGCATCAGGCCCACAGACTCAGAGGCCATCAAGAATGCACCCAGACCACAAAATGTGACGGAGCTGCATTCGTTTCTGGGACTTTTGGTAACTTTCTACCCGGGTTGAGCACATTGTTCGAGCCTTTGCACATGTTGCTACATAAGGGTGACGACTGGGTTTGGGGCAAATCTCAAGACACAGCCTTTGAGAAGGCCAGGAACCTGCTATGTTCAAATAAGTTACTTGTACACGATGACCCATGTAAACATCTAGTGCTAGCTTGTGACGCCTAATCGTACGGGGTCGGCTGTGTGTTACAGCAAGCTAATGTATCGGGCAACTTCCAACTAGTTGTATATGTGTCTAGAAGTCTGTCTAAGGCTGAGAGAGCCTATAGTATGGTCGAGAAAGAGGAGTTAGCATGTGTATATATGGGGTTAAGAAAATGCACCAATACCTATTTGGACTTCGGTTTGAGCTTGAAACTGACCACAAGCCGCTCATTTCGCTGTTTTCAGAGAGCAAATGTATAAATACCAATGCTTCGTCCCGCATTCAAAGATGGGCACTAAGATTATCCGCTTATGACTATGTTATCCGCCACAGACTAGGCACTGAAAACTGTGCCGATGCTCTCAACCGGCTGCCATTACCCACCACTCGGGTTGAAATGGCGCAGCCAGCAGACTTGCTGCTGGTCATGGATGCTTTTGAGAGTGAGGGGTCACCCATCACAGCTCGCCAAATCAGGACCTGGACCAGCCAGGGTCCTGTGCTATCATTAGTAAAGAGTTGCATCCTAAATGGGAACTGGTCAGCCGTTCCCGGGGAAATGCAAGGTGAAATTAAGCCGTTTCACCGACGCAAAGATGAAATGTCTATCCAGTCGGATTGTCTCTTATGGGGTAATCGCGTGGTTTTGCCAAAAAAAGGCCGGAAAACTTTTATACGCGACCTACACAGTACCCACCCAGGCATTGTCATGATGAAGGCAATTGTCAGGTCGCATGTTTGGTGGCCCGGTATTGACTTGGACTTGGAGTCATGCGTGCATCAGTGCAACACTGGCTCGCAACTGAGTAATGCACCAAGGGAGGCTCCACTGAGTCTGTGGTCATGGCCCTCCAAACCATGGTCCAGGATTCACGTAGATTTTGCCGGCCCCTTTCTCGGAAAGATGTTTTTAGTAGTTGTGGACACTTACTCCAAATGAATTGAATGTGTAATCATGTCATCCAGCAGGTCCACAGCCACCATTGAAAGCCTCATGATCATGTTCGCCACCCATGGCTTGCCCGATGTCCTTGTCAGCGACAATGGACCGTGTTTCACCAGCTCGGAATTTAACGAGTTTATGACCCGCAATGGCATCAAGCATGTCAGGTCTGCTCTGTTTAAGCCCGCGTCTAACGGTCAAGCGGAGCGGGCAGTCCAAACAATCATGCAGAGCATGAAACGCGTGACGGACGGCTCCCTGCAGACCCGCTTGTCTCGCATTCTGCTCAGTTACCGGACGTGACCCCACTCACTCACCGTTAATGAAGAGAGCCCTCAAAACCAGGCTCTCCCTAGTCCACCCGGATCTTAATGAGACATCGGCAGAACATGTACCTCGATCGCGCGGCTGTTTCACGTGACATTGACGTTAACGATCCTGTGTTTGTCCTGAATTACGGTCATGGTCCCAAGTGGGTTGCTGGCACTGTTTTGGCCAAGGAAGGGAATAGGGTGTTTATAATCAAACTGTTAAATGGCCAAACGTGCAGAAAGAATTTAGATCAGACCAAATTGCGATTTACTGACAACCAGGAGCGACTTGAAGAGGACATCACCGTCGACGATCCACCAACACACACCCAACCAGCAATCGACCTCGCTGTCAATCACGAGGATGAACCCACCGTTCCTGACAGTCCGGTCAGACCAGCCGCGGTACAGTGCTGCAATGGTCCAGCCAACTCACACACGCCAGGGTTTGAACTTAAGACGATCAACCAGGGAGCGAAGGGCTCCAGATCGCCTCAACATGTAAATAACTTGTACCGAAGACTTATGGGGGGGGGGGGGGCGTGGGGGGCGGGAGAGTGATGTTATGTATGTAACTATAATACTTGTCACCAGGGGTCGCGACTGTTGGAGTCCTAATGGTCACCTGCGCACACGTGCAGGGCCAGTATAAAAGGTTGGCTGCCATATTGTTTAGGCACTCTGGTGTTGTAATAAAGAAGACTAAGGTCACACTAAGTTTAGCTCACAGTACTCAGTCTCGTGGAGTTGTTCTATACACAACAGCTTTCATAATAGTATGAAACTTTGATTCATGAAGGACATTTTAAGCTGTTGGGGAGGACGGTGCAACAGCAACACAGTCCTCCCCAACCCTAGCCACATCTAAAAAGTGTTTGGATGTGCACTTGAAGTGCCGTAACCCACAGGGCTACGGACCAAGAGCTGGAAAGTGGGATTAGGCTGGATAGTTCTTTGTTGGCCGGAGCGGACACGATGGGCTAAAATGGCCTCCTTCTGTGCTGTAAATGTCTATGATTCTATGAAGACACAAACGTTATTTTTACAAATAGAGGGGATTGTACTTCCATTCATAACAAACAAAAATATTAAAAGGCATTGAAAAAGCTCCTGTAGCAGCAGATATAGTGCCTGCTGAATTGTGAACTTGTTGTTGCAGCCAACGTGATAATGAAGCAGCAGTTTTAAGAGCACGTTGATCCTAGGTTGATGCCTGCCGATTTCCTAATGAGGTGATAAAATCTGCTTCCAGAACTAAGAGGTTATAACTACCAGCAAAGGCTGAACAGACTAGGGCTCTTCGCTAGAAAAGAGAAAAAGAAAGAAAGACTTGGATTTATGGAGCGCTTTTCACGACTATCACTGTTGTAATGTGGGAAACGCGGCAGCTGATTTGCGCACAAGCAAGCTCCCACAAACAGCAATGTGATAATGACCAGATATACTGTTATGTTGATTGAGGGATAAATATTGGCCCCAGGACGCCGGGATAACGCCCCTTCTCTTTGAAATAGTGTCATGGGATCTTTTGTGCTCAAGTCCCTGGATTGGGACTTGAACCCACAAGCTTCTGAGTCAGAGGTGAGAGTGCTACCCATGACCATGAGAGGTCTCTTAAAGGGTTTTGATAGGGTAGAAGTAGAAAGATTTTTCCACTTGTGGGGGAGGGCCATCAATATAAGACAGTCACTAATAAATCCAGTGGGGAATTCAGGAGAAACTTCTTTACCTAGAGAGGGGTGAGAATGTGGAATTTGCTACCACAGGGAGTGGTTGAGGCGAATAGCGGAGATGCATTTCAGGGGAGGCTGAATAAACACATGAGGGAAAAAGGAATAGAAGGTTATGCTGATAGGATGAGATGAAATAGGATTGGAGGAGACTCGTGTGGAGCATAAACACCAGCACGGACCAGTTAGGCCAAATGGCGTGTTTCTGTGCTGTAATTTCTATGTAATTCTATTGCAGAGAACACGCAGCAACATACCCGAGGTTGCTCCTTTGTGTACGTTATTTTGAGTGTGCACACTTTTCAGAAATAGCAATCCTCATTACCCAATCTGGTGAAACATTATACTTTGTGCCCTGGATAGTAAGATTGTTTCCAGCGTTATTTGTCACTGCAGTCTCATTTTAGTGTATTATTACAAAACATTGCTTTTCATCACTTCTGCTCAGAGTGACGTAAGCCACTATAGTATCCACTAAGCCTGCGGGATTTGTACTGGAGCCTAGCAGTGCACCTTCTCCAAAACTAATGACTTAAAATTTTCAAAGAAGAAACTTTCTTGTGAGCTTTAATCCCTCAGAAAAATGGTCAGACTAAGCTGCTTAAAAATTGGTTTTCTTAACCACAGTGCAGTTAACCCAACATTTTTTTCCTTGCGAGCGCATAAAATTTCAGCACGTTTTTGAATGTCCACCTTGTACGCCACAGGTGCATTACTGCGTAATAAATTAGAATTGATGAGCATTGAATTAACTATCTCTGCAGACAGATATTGAATTAAATCCTTGCTTGTTGCACGGCTCGCACAGTATATGACCTCGTTATTAAATCCTTGCAGGAAGCAAATGTTTTCCTGATGAAATGGACACAAATGAGCAAGTCTCACATGATTAATTATAAATCCTGATGTATTGCACTGATAAAGGTGGGGTTGCAGCTTTTTATTTTACAAACGTGAAGGGCTCATAACTAGTGTAAGTTGAATAAAAGCAGTAACACATTATCATAGAAAATAGGTGCAGGAGCAGGCCATTTGGCCCTTCGAGCCTGCACCGCCATTCAATATGATCATGGCTGATTATTTTTGCAACTTCAGTACCCCACTCCTGCTTTCTCTCCATACCCCTTGATCCCTTTAGCCATAAGGACCACCTCTAACTCCTTTTTGAATATGTCTAACGAACTGGCCTCAACAACCTTCTGTGGTAGAGAATTCCACAGGTTCAGAATTCTCTGGGTGAAGAATTGCTCCTCATCTCGGTCCTCGATGGCTTACCCCTTACAGTACAGTATTACATAAGAACATCAGAAATAGGAACAGGAGTAGGCCATTCGACTCCTCGAGTCTGCTCAGTCATTCAATAAGAGCGTGGCCGATCTTCTACCTCAACTCCACTTGCTTCACTATCCCCATATCCCTTGATTCCCTTAATATTCAAAAATCTATCGATCTCTGTCTTGAATATATACTCAACGACTGAACCTCCACAGCCCTCTGGGGTGGAGAATTCCAAAGATTCACCACCGTCTGAGTGAAGAAATTTCTCTTCATCTCAGTCTTAAATGGCCGACCCCTTATTCAGAGACTGTGACCCCTGGTTCTAGACTCCCCAGCCAGGGGGAAACATCTTCCCTGCATCTGGTTGAGTCGTGAACTCCGGTAATGCATTCATTCCATAACCTCAGAGACACCTTTGTTTTAACCCTCTGTTCTCAATCTGTTGCATTCAACCTGGTCTCTATAGGTGGAAACGTTACAAGGAGACCCTCAAAGCATCTCTGATAAAGTGCAACATTCCCACTGACACCTGGGAGACCTTGGCCAAAGACCGCCCTAAGTGGAGGAAGCGCATCCGGAAGGGCGCTGACCTCCTCGAGTCTCGTCGCCGAGAGCATGCAGAAATCAAGTGCAGGCAGCAGAACGAGCGCGCGGCAAACCAGTCCCACCCACCCTTTCCCTGAACGACTATCTGCCCCACCTGTGACGGAGACTGTGGCTCTCGTATTGAACTGTACATCCACCTGAGAACTCACGTTAAGAGTGGAAGCAAGTCTTCCTCGATTCCGAGCAACTGCCGATGATGACGAATTTCAATAAATTGAAATAGCCTAATGACCCCCACTATCGAGGCTCTATTTGCATTTGGTTTATTCTGTCTCCATTAATGTGTTCATTGTGTTGTGTTGTAACGGCCCTAACTTATGAAGTGGACGCGTGTGTGTGTGTATTAAAATGTAGGGCCTGAAATCTCTGTGCACTGAAGAGGTAACTGAAGAGGTGTGAGGGGAAAGTGTTGGTGCTGAGCTCATTTCTTTTGAAGAATGGCTGCTTGTGTGAGGTTCCAGAGGGTGGCTGATGAACAGGAGCCTAGAATAGGTCAACACCTTTCAAGCAGGAAGAGAGAAACTTGAGGAATAAAAACACACTGTGAAGCCTTCCAAAAAAAAAAGTCCTTCAATTTTGTGATCGTGATGTCATCTGAAATGTTTGATTGGATTACTACCTTGTAATCACACCCAGGTATCCATTATTTTGCATATAGTTTTTAGCAGTACCCTCGTGAATTATGGAATTAAGCCACCTGGCAGTAAAATTATCATCAGCTACTGTTGGATAAATAAATATCGCTGCAGCAATAATACTGCAGATTTTTGCAGTGGTAATGGCATAATGAAGGGGTTGGGAAAGAATTATGTGGCTGGATCTCTCGCTCACATTTCGGCATTTATTGATCAGGGGGCTGTAAATCTTTCGCTTATGATAGAAAGTCGTTGGTTCAACCCAAGACAAATTTGAATCATAAAATATATATACCTTAGTGACCCCACACTTTAAGGAGATGAAAGGGAGGACAATTTGACCATACTATAGCCATTAGCTAACTCAATATTCGACTTTTGCTTTTTTAAGTCTTTAGTTTTTAGTTTGGCTTATGGAATATATTATAATGTTGCCAATTGAGTCATGATATAATGTGAGCTTTTAGAAAAATATGTGTATATTACACCCTGCAAAATAATACAGCTATAATTTAATTCACACAGCTAACAGTGCAGTTGACCTCCAGCCATTGAATTCATGACATCAATCTGCAAACAACATAAATCTGTTATAAAATTGAAAGGAGTATATTCAGGCTTTAAAGTGTTGCAGTATTAGAATGTTAACAAGAATCCTATTATTTGTGGAAGTTGACAGATTTGCTGCTAGAAATTTTAGCTGAGGGACTTTACTGTAAAAGAAACTGTTCGACACGCACCACTGAGTGGCAGTGATGTGCTTCTGTTTTTCCACTTCACACTTCATTATGTGGCAAGGTACCAGTCTCGGGCATAATGTTCTGAGTCTTTGAGTGGATACTTGGTGTACCTCTCCCCTGCGAAGGAACGGGAGTGGAGTGGGGAGGGGTGATGAAATGGTGAGTGAATTACTTTCTACAGCGGTGGCTCAGTGGGTAGCACACTCGCCTCTGAGTCATGGGTTCAAGTCCCACTCCATGAAATTGAGCACATAAATCTCGGCTGACACTCCAGTGCAGTGCTGAGGGAGCGCCACACTGTTGTTGGTGCCGTCTTTCGGATGAGACGTCCGCCCTCTCAGGTGGACGTAAAAGATCCCATGGCACTATTTCGAAGAAGAGCAGGGAAGTTATCTCTGATGTCCTGGGGCCAATACCTACCCCTCAATCAACATATCAAAATCAGATTATCTGGTCATTATCACTTTGCTGCTTGTGGGTTGCCATATTTCCCAAATTACAACAGTGACTACACTCCAAAAGTACTTCATTGGCTGTAAAGCGCTTTGGGACGTCCGGTGGTCGTGAAAGGTGCTGTATAAATCCAAGTCTTATTTCGCTTATATTTTTTACAAATGGATGAACGGCCTAGAAAGGACTAAGAGAAGCAAAAGTTGACATAAGTAAAAATTGTTCAGGAAACGAGTTCAGGGAATACAAAAACAAAACATGAGCTCCACACGTTACACTGTTCTACACGAGCCGCCTTCATCTCAACCAATCAACATATCCTGCACGAAAGTAAAATACTGCGGATGCCGGAAATCTGAAATAAAAAGGGAAAATGCTGGAAATACTCAGCTGGTTAGGCAGCATCTGTGGAGAGAGAACGAGACTATATGTTTCAGGCCGATGTTAACTCTGTTTCTCTCTCGACAGATGCTGCCTGACCTGCTGAGTATTTCCAGCATTTCCTCTTTTTATTTACGTTTAGGGTGTTGGTGATCAGAGGGACCTGGGTGTGCTTGTTCACGAATAACTGAAAGTTAACATGCAGATACAGCAAGCAATTAAGAAAGCCAATGGTATATTGCCTTTATTACAAGAGGATTTGAGTACAAGAGTAAAGATGTCTCACTGCAATTATATGGGGCCCTGGTGAGACCGCTCCTGGAGTACGGTGTACAGTTTTGGTCTCCTTATGTAAAGAAGGATATACTTGCCATAGAGAGAGTGCAACAAAGGTTCACCAGAGTGATTCCTGGGATGGGGGGGATTGTCCTCTGAGGAGAGATTGAGCAGACTGGGCCGATATTCTCTCGAGTTTAGAAGAATGAGAGGTGATCTCATTGAAACATACAAAATTCTTCCAGGGCTTGACAGGGTAGACGCAGGGAGGATGGTTTCCCCCGGGCTGGGGAGTCTCGAACCAGGGGTCACAATCTCAGAATAAGGGGTCTGCCATTTAGGACTGAGATAAGGAGGAATGTCAGAGGGTGGTGAATCTTTGGAATTCTCTGCCCCAGAGGGCTGTGGAGGCTCAGTCTTTGAGTATATTCAAGACAGAGAGCGATAGATTTTTGGATATTAAGGGAATCAAGGGATATGGTGATCGGATAGGAAAGTGGAGTTGAGATCAGCCATGATCTTATTGAATGGTGGAGCAGGCTCGAGGGGCCGAGTGGCCTGCTCCTGCTCCTAATTCTTATGTTCTTAAATACTTTCCCTCTAGCTTGTGCAATTTAAGGGAATATTTGTGGAGAGTCCTGACTCCGTAGGGTGAAGAATTTATTTTCCTTTAGTTGAGAGTGTTAGGGCAGTAGTATTAGTCGATGAGTTCCCCATTACCAGCTTTGTTGATAACCTGGTGGGTCAAGATACTAGACTCTACAGGTTTAGTCCCCTTTCTGTGCTCAGTTCGCTGTTTTCAGCCAGGGTGCTAGTAGGTCTCTGATAGGTGTGGGTACCTCTCGGCTAGGGCATGGAAAGACCATCCCGGACTTTAATTCCTGATTACTATGCTGCTGGAAAATGATATGGGAAACTACATTCGCCTGGGCTGCGATGCCCTCTGTGGAATAGTCTGCTGACGCTCACCATCTAGGCTCGTGTATGAACAACTTGGGTGAGGTACCTGAGTTTTGCTGGCCCCTGTGGAATTGCACTCCAGTACGAGTCGCCACCTTCAAGAAAGTAAGGAAGAAGATTTGGAGGGGTAAACAAGATTGTGGTCATGCAGCTTTACTGTAGAGTTGTGTGTTTACCAACTAGTACTTTTATAATATAAATCCCATTACCATCTCCTTTTGCCATTGCACCATCATCCCTTTTGTCTCTCAATTCTCCTCCCTTCCACCCTATCACAGACTTGCTTTTGTTCTTTTTCTCCTCTCCCCGCTTTCCCTGTCCCTACACTTGCCTAAAATCCTCTTACATCTCTTAAGTTTTTCCAGTTCTGACAAAGGGTCATTGACCTGAAACGTTAACTCTGTTTCTCGCTCCACAGATGCTGCCTGACTTGCTGCGTGTTTCCAGCATTTTCTGTTTTTATTTCCGATTCCAGCGTCCCCAGTATTTTTGCTTTTGTATTCGTACTTCTATAATCTTTCTCTGGTGAGAGCAGTGGTATTCTACCTTATTATTTAATCCCCTAAGCTTGCTAACTCATAAGTGGCAAAATCGAAGAGCGGGTGATGAAGGACTTTCTCACTTGGATGGGATTAAATTGGATGATTCTCCAATTCCGTGATTCTCCGTCTTCCATTTCCGCTAGCGAAACACTCGGGACGTTAATGGACGTTAGGATGTGTGATGAAGGAGGGGTCTGAGCATATAATCTGGAAAGTAATCTTCTTATTTTACACTGGCCAGTTTGTAGGATAGAAGTCGATAGTGATGAATGAGTTGAGCCGTAATTGAGCTGAGCTGGTATGGTGCTGTCCGGCTTGTGTGGCTTGCTCTGCCGATGCAATTATATAGTTCATACAGACTTTTCATTCATCTGCAGCGTGCTCAACTTACTGTTATATAAAGGTTGGAAATAAAATGTTGATGTATGTCCTCCTGTAAGGATGTAACAGTTAGTCTTGGTCCCCAATCCATCACATGGACATTTTACACTGCTGAGCTAAGTTTTTTTTTTATGATCTTCAGAAATGAACTTCAGGTTCAAACAGCTTTAATCCCTTAGAGTGACTGGGGTTGTAGGTTTTGACATCACAGATAGATGTCCAAGAAAAAGTTTAAGTATTAAGCCTAAAGGTCTTAAGAACATATGAAATAGGAGCAGGAGTAGGTCCGACAGCCCCTCGAGCCTGCTCCGCTATTCAATCAGATCATGGCTGATCTTCAACCTCAACTCCACTTTCCTGCCCAATCTCCATATCCCTTGATTCCCCGAAACTCCAAAAATCTATCTATCTCAGCGTTGAATATATTCAGAGACTCAGCATCCACAGCCCTCTGGGGCAGAGAATTCTCAAAAAAGTCTTCCTCATCTGTGTCTTAAATGGCTGACCTCTTATCCTGAGACTGTGCCCCTTGGTTCTAGTCTCTCCAGCCAGGGGGGAAACAACCTCTCAGCATCTATCCTGTCAATCCCCTTGAGAATCTTGTATGTTTCAATGAGATCACCTCCCATTCTTCTAAACTCCAGAGAGTATAGACCCATTCTACACAATGTCTCATCATAAGACAGCCTTCTCATCCCTGGAATCAATCTAGTGAACTTTTGTTGCATCACAAGTATATCCTTCCTTATAAAAGGAGACCAAGACTGTGCACAGCACTCCAGGTGTGGTCTCACCAAGGCCCTGTACAATTGTAGCAAGATTTCCTTACACTTATACACCAGCCCCTTTGCAATAAACATGCCACATGCCTTCCTTATTGCTTGCTGTACCTGCATGATAACTCTCTGTGTTTCTTGCATGAGGACATCCAATCTCTCTGAACACCGACTTTTAAAAGTCTCCTAAAAGATTTGTTATAGCGCATGCGTTCCAGTAGTTTCTTTTCGTAAAGTTTAAACACATACGTTTTTCTTTTTGAAAGTTGCCTTCTCGTCTCCTGAAGGCAGCAACTCATACCGGTATGCAGTTCCACAGGCGTTAGCAACCTTCTAGTACTTCATCTAAGGGGTTATTTTTCTCGTGTGAGGCTATACAGTAATTGTTGGCAAGCTTTTTGACTGTGAGGGGTACCACAGGCAATTCAGATGTCGCCCTCACTCAAAACGTACTTGGTTGGTGACCAGTAGTAGGTGCGCAGGCATTGCTTCCACTCTACCTCGGGGGACGTTAATTGTAGCACCCCACTGCTATCCTGGTGGAGATGAACTAACTCACAAAAGCAACGTGCATTTATATAGCGCCCTTAACGTAGTAAAACATCCCAAGGTGCTTCACCCGAACGTTATAAAACATCACTTGACACCGAGCCTCATAGGGAGATATTAGGGCAGATGAAGAGGTAGGTTTTAAGGAATGTCTTAAAGGAGGGGAGAGAGAGGCAGCAAGATTTAGGGAGGGAATTCCAGAGCTTGGGGCCCAGGCAGCTGAAGGCACAGCCGCCAATGAGAGGGGCGATGAAAATCGGGGATGCTCAAGAGGGTAGATTTAGAGGAGCGCAGACATCTCGGAGGGTTGTGGGGCTGGAGGAGACTATGGAGATGGGAAGGGGCGAGGCCATGGAGGGATCTGAACATAAAAAAGAATTTTAAACACAAAAACAAACCAGCATTGAACCTGGTACCTTTCTAGTTTGTATTATTCATTACTACATCACGCATGAATTTACTTGCTGAGCCATATCCTTGAACATTGATTTAACCCAGTCCCACTCTACAAACATGTACGACCTGACCATTCAACAAATTCCCTTCCAAATAGTCTCCGCGTGGATCGTTCCCACCTGCCAGTCAAAGAGGGAAGGACACAGAAGAGTGAAAAACTTTGGGCCGCTCTTGCCTCTCTCCAAGAGCTTAGTTCTTGAATACCATTGGCAGAAGAATGGCAGCGCGTGCACTAAATTGCAATAAAAAGATGATTGCACATCAAACCTTGTTATATAAGGCTGTTCTGTGCTGATAGTGTGCCACTGCCACCTTATCGACAGAAAAAAAAATCATATCCTATGCTTTGACATCTAGGACCTGACTTTTCTGGATCCTTGTGTGCAGCTTTAGGAGGCAGCAGAAAATGGAGTTCTTTCCAGTTGGCTCTCCACTTGTGACTGCTGACAAGCTGCTAAAGAGGGAGAGCAGTGCTGGGAGGTCAGCAGTCCCTCCATAAGCACCATTCCGTAGCGCTCCAAGATCAATATAAAAATGCTTTACATGGAGTTAGCTGGCTTTTCATATATTCCACCGACCCAGATGGAGAGCAGTGTGAATAAGTTTGCAGTAGAATCTTGTTTCGTCATGTTATAAAACTCATTAACCGACTGTGTACTAAAAGGCTTTCTCCTTTTCTTCGTGCCCTGACACAAGAATGCAAGAGATATAGACAAACCTTTTGAGAACAAGGGGCCGAATTTGGTGCGGCCTGCACCCACAGCCGCCGAGGATCCGCTGGAAATGTATGTTTTCTGGGCGATTCCTCCGGAACCGCCCATCTGCCGTCCAGGTTCCGCCCGGCGCGAGATTGGTTGCGGAGGGATCCACTGGCGTGACGTCATGCCGCCCGTCCATGCCGGATGCTGCAAATCGGCCAGTTTGGTGAGGGATGCTGGCCTCAGATCTACCTGCCGCCCGCCAGAAAGACCGCTCGCAAAAAGCAGGTCTGACCTGGCCGTGAGACGGGCCCCGAGTGCTGCAGCGCTGCACATTACGGCTGTTGTGCAGACGCTCGACCGTCGGGAGTGGGACTGCTGGAAAAAAGTTAGCTGGATGTTGCTTTACTTTATTGCTGATGGTCATGTTTAATTTGGATGTGATAAAAGCGACTGGAATGTGTCTAGGCTGATGGAAATTTTTTTCTTTGACCTTGCTGAAAGACCTTCATTGAGAAGCCCAAAGGCGAAGGCAAAATAATTATGAATAAGTGAAAAGTCACATTTTGGCCATCCAAGCTAATTAGTTAATTCTGTGACACAGTCCTTCAAGAAGTTCTCAGGAAAGCACTACATATCACATAGAGGGTGAGGGGGTTAGGGTTAGAATGATCTATTGTAAGCCTGAGACAGCTGCAGACTCTGACAACATTTGTATGGGAGGAAAAGGGTATAAAGTTACAGCTATTTGACTTTAGGGGCAGCACGATTACAGACCAAACTGAGGAAAGACTACGGTCAATAGAACACAGCAAGTGACAAGTGCTGCAGTTTCTCAGTGGCCGACCGTTCAGGTTTCAACGACTAGACTGTCACGATCGCCTTGTTAATGTGTCTTTCTTTGTACTGCAAGGAAACGACTTCATAAAATCTGTTCTGATTCGTCACAAAAGACCTGTACCCAGCGTGCCTTGTGGTAACAGACATAAGTCTATTCTGAGAGATGTAATTAATCTGACACATCGAATAACCCTCACAGCACATAAAGCGTGTTGCGATGGGCTGATGACCGTACCAATTATACAGTGCAATCATATGTGGATGGGAAGATATTCCTTATAAAGCAGATGTCCTGAGGGACAGATGTGTGTTTCTCACAAAGCATCACACATGGTGTGTAAAATAGGAGGTGGGTGGGGTGGCTTGACCCATCCACCTCCACGGAGGTGGGTGGGGGGCACACACCCACCTCCATGGCACGAACCTGGTATTGCAGTACTTCCAGGAACGGTGCAGTGGCTCTAGGCCTTTTGGCTAAGAGCATTGGCGCAGAGTGATCCTTGACAGGTGCAGGGTGACCTCTGGCGTTTGTGATTTGACAAAGAATTGGAAAGATTGGCAACGAATAAATTTTTTTAAAAAATCACACATGATTTTAAAATCAGACACTCACCGAGAGAGAGTCAACAATGTGAGTGTATTTGCAACAAAGTTACATAACATTACATTTACAAACATTTACACCACCAACACCCACCGCTCTACCTGGCACCATCACCTCTCTTTCCGCCCCACCCCACCCCCGCCCCGAAACAATGCGCAAGCCTCTTCCTTGCCCCGCCTACACCATTGCATGCCGCTCCCCTGCCCCTCACTGCTTCTGGTTGACAAGGTTGCGCAGGAGGGCAGCGAGATGTCTGCAGACGTGTGCGTCTTGGTGAGAAGGCAGGGGGCGTGACCAAAGGCGCCGGGATCTCTTGCTCCTCCTTAGCTGTCTGCCTTGAGGGTGTGGGCTCGAGGGCTTGCACTACGCGTCCCGAAGCCACCTCTTGCCTTATTGCCTCAACGGTCTTGGTTGTGCGCTGCAACGCAGTAATTGTCCACACTGTCATCGTGCTGCTGGGTGACGGTGGCGATGCTGTCAGCGATCCTAGCCATGGTCTGGAGCATATCGCGACCTATCTGCACGCTCATCCGTGATAGCTGGACCATCTCCTGAATTGCAGAGAGCGGTGCTGCATCCTCAGGTAGTTGCTCGCTTCTGGTGGGTTCTGGCAACTTGTTTGCCTTTGTGCCACGGCCTCTGCTCTTGGTGGAGCTTGCCAGTGCGGAGTCCGTTCCAAACCCCAGAGCCCGACGTCGAGGTTCTGTGGACAGATGGCAGGAGGCTGCTGTCATCCTGTTCCGGCTCCTCGCGCTCAAGGGCCACAAAGTCTGGCCCTTCTCTCTCCTCTCTCTCCGTTGCTCTGGGTGGGAAAGGTGGAAATGGATTATCGGGAGGGGGGAAGGATCCGTTGTCTTGAGCTGGGGGCAACATCGGGGTGGGAGACGTTTGGGTCTGACGGCTTCTCTGAAGGCCAGAGGTCGATGGTGAGCCTTGATCCGTGCTGTCAGAGTCATCACCTGCACGTAGAGGACAACATTTCAATCGAGGTGGGGGGGGCGGGCGGGCGGTGCTGGTCAAGCTGAGATGTGAACCATGCCATCTCACATTCCGCCAGCAAGGAGTTACATCTCTACATGGACACACTAATACTGGGCAACAAAGTGTGCTATCCATTAGGAAACAGTAGAAAGGAAAAACTGAAGTTTTGGAGCTGGGGGTGGTGAGCACACTGGGGAAGAAAATCATAGATGTTTCCTTGATGCTTTCCTCAGTGGTGTTACTTGCGATTTGATTTGTTTCTCAGCTCAGCCACAGGTTGAATGTGGCTCACTGGGGAGCACAATTGTTTATTTATGAGGTGAGGGATGTTCAATGTAGCACTGATTGCATCAGATTTGAAATCATCTAGTTTAGTGAATTGGGATTATAATTAAGTATAAGTGGGTCATGTCTGTAAAGTCCTTACTCAATGGCACAAAACCCACACGAGGCACATTCTATGGACAAGATCACTCTATGACTTGAACCTTTATTCACAGGACCAAGAAGTGATGACCCTGTGTGGGACCTCCCTTTATATACCTGGATGACCAGGTAAGGAGTGTCTCCCACAAGTTCACCCCTGTGGTCAAGGTGTGCATTGCTTAAGTATATACAGTATTGCAGTGGTGTTGCATAGAGGTTACATACATGACAATATCAGTGAATACAGAGGAGGAGGTGGTCCGTGTAATGGTGCATTTACCTTATAGTGCTGTTTCGTCGAATCGTAGCAAAATTTACGGCACAGAAGGAGGCCATGCAGCCCATCGTGTCCGTGCCTTGTGGCAGTCCTGACTTTGGCAGTAGTGCTGTAAGCTGAACGAGGTGGCACTGTTGCGTTTGGTGTTTGTAAAGGTATCTTTCCACGGTGCCTCCAGAGGCAATGGCATCAGAGCAGTAATGTAAACACTGGCCTCTGACAGGGTGCTGCTTACCATTTCTCTCCGGCTGTAAATGGACTGAGCACTTGGACCACCTGCAAAGACCGACAATGTGGCTTCTGCAATTCTGGCCTTTCCCAGCCACTGGGGAAAATTAGAACTTCAGTCACAAATTGCACCTTTTTTATTTTGTTTTGTAGCCGGTGCTTTACAATCTACCTCACTGTACAAAGGCTATAATTTCAAATTGCTCTTTGAAAATAGAAAGCGGACGTGAAAGGAATTATTTAACAGGAACTTGTTTGTACGTTTTTTCTCTCTCTATCTCTAGAGTTTCGAGTATTTCATGCTTTTTAGAACGATTTTCATTTAAACAGCAAGTTAATGAGATCAGTGGAACTAACTTCAGTGACTTTGCTGAGTTTGATTGTGTGACAGGACAGCAGGAACTGAACCACTATAACATTAATGTGAACTTAATGACGGTCTCGTTCTCGCTACTGACAATTTAGTTGCTTTGCACTGTGTCTCTCAGAGCTCCTAAAAGTCTGTTCTCCCAGTGACATTATTAGCATTCATCAACAACAACTTGTATTTATATAGCGCCTTTAATGCAGTGAAACGTCCCAAGGCGCTTCACAGGAGTATTATGCGATTAAAAATTTGACACCGAGCCGCATAAGTAGAAATAAACGCAGGTGACCGAAAGCTTGGTCAAAAGAGGTTGGTTTTAAGGAGCGTCTTGAAGGTGGAAAGAGAGGCGGAGAGGTTTAGGGAGGGAGTTCTAGAGCTTGGGGCCCAGGCAACAGAAGGCACGGCCACCGATGGTTGAGCGATTAGAATCAGAGATGCTCAGGAGGGCAGAATTAGAGGAGGGCAGACATCTGGGCGGGGGGGTTGTGGGGCAGGAGGAGATTACAGAGATAGGGAGAGGCAAGGCCATGGAGGGATTTGTAAACAAGGATGAGAATTCACTGTTGAACCAAAAATATTTAGTTGGCGGGAGGGGGGTGCTTTTTACAGAATTGTAGGTTCCAGGTCTCAGGAAAGCAACCGATGTGAATTGTGCTCCTGCATTTAGAGAGTGAACTTGCAGTTCCAGTCTCCATAGACAGACTATGACAACCCTCTTATTGTGTCCTTGCCATCGTCTGTTTTATGACCAGCATATATCTATCCTAATCTGTGCCATGCCATTGTAACCTAAATTTCCTCTGTGTCCATTTACATGCGCATTTTGGCTGCTGCTGTGGATCGGCATCCTTCACCAATGCCTCCCCTCCATTGTTCAGATGAATGGGACTGCCCTCCAATCTTCCCTCTAATTATTTTGTGGGTGCGCGTCTCTTTAACTGGCTGCGTGGCCCATTCAAAGTTTCGCACAAACGCGGTTTGTTGCATTGAAAAGACGGTGAGTGGCCTGAGCGGGATCTCCAGACTGGCCTTGCAGCTTAGCAGGAACGTTGCTGCCCTCGCTTGGGTCCACTGTTACCTATTAAGTCGCAGCCAGAGCATCTCCAGCAATGGTTTCTCTTTCTTCCCTCTCTGGTGCTCTCTCCCAAGAATCTATCCTTGGCCCCTCCTATTCCTCATCTGCTTGCTGCTGCTCGGCAACATCATCCAAAGCCATGCCATCAGGTTCCACATGTATGCTGACGACACCCAGCTCTACCTTTTCCACCACCTCTCTCAACTCCTCCACTGCCTCTGCGTTGTCAGCCTGCTAGTTCAACATCCAGTCCTGGATGAGCCTCAATTTCCTCCAGTATCACATTGGGAAGACCGAAGCCATTGTCTTCAGCTCCTCCACAAACTTCATACCGCCGCCCACGCCCCCACCCCCATCCCATGTCGGATTCCATCCCCTTCTTTGGCCAGTGGTTGAACCAGATTGTTTGCATCCTCGACAGTGTCAGCTGTGGCTCAGTGGGTATCACTCTCGCCTCTGAGTCAGAAGGTTGTGGGTTCAAGTCCCACTCCAGGGACTTTGGCACAAAAATCTAGGCTGACACTGCAGTGCAGTACTGAGGGAGTGCTGCACTGTCAGAGGGCAGTACTGAGGGAGCGCCGCACTGTCGGAAGTGCCGTCTTTCGGATGAGACGTTAAACCGAGGCCCCGTCTGGTGCCGAGGCCTCTCAGGTGGGCGTAAAGATCCCAAGGCACTATTTCGAAGAAGAGCAGAGTAATTTTCCCCGGTGTCCTGGGGTCAATATTTATTCCTTAATCAATATAACACAAAAACAGATGATATCATTATCACATTACTGTTTGTGGGAGCTTGCTGTGCGCGAATTGGCTGCCGCGTTTCCCACATTACAACAGTACCTACACACTGAAAATACTTAATTGGCTGTAAAGCGCTTTGAGTGGTCGTGAAAGGTGCTATATAAATGCAAGTCTTGATTTATGACTGACTTCCCATCTTCCCCCCCCCCCCCCCCCCCCCCCCCATAAACTTGAGCTCTGCAATATTTTTATATCGAGGGATCAGCCATGGCTCAGTGGTAGTAGATTATGGCCAGTTCCGGACACATATGCGGAGGAAACTCCAGGCCACAGTTAAAAAAAAATCTTGGAAGCAGTGCTGATGGAGGGAGATATCTTTTGAAATTCAACAAACAATATAATTGGTGTTTAAAATGTAAATTACTTATTTGAATCAGAATGGTAATTTTTTTGTCCTTGGAATAGGACAAGTGCCAAAATACAGTCGCAAGGAAACGGATTTATAAATAATCTGGCCTTAAGAACCCTCCTTTTGTGCTCTTACAGCTCTTCTCACTGCCATTCTTGAAGTGATTGTACTACAGTATCCTGGTGTCTTTGTTCATTTTTGATGGCCATCATTTACATTTAAATGACATGCTGAACATTTCAAACCGCTAAGCGCAGAAGAATTAGGATATCACATAACTGAAAGGTGATGAGAAATTTACTGCTGTGCTTGTCTGATTAACGTTGCAGTCTTAATTCCAACCTAAAGGCAGATAATCTCTGGAGGTCAGCAATGAATGTACTCTTTCTTCCTAACAAGGAAAAAAGAATCAGTGTGATTCAGTATTGTCGCGCTTTGCGTTTAGGTTTTCCTTCAGAGACCCAGGTACTGAAGCCCCAGAAAAATGGACATTTCTCCATTGGTCCTCCAGCGGACAGTGATTCAAATCCTAATCTCAAATAACATTCTAATTATATTGCTGAAGGCATGCTTGTGAAAACATTTTGCTCTCATTGTAGTTTGATTTGATGAAATTATTAAGGCCATGCAGTTTTCAAATTTTACAATTACTTTCCGATTGTTACTTGGTAAGTTTTGGGTTCATCAAGCCAAGACCGATAAATGGAACATTTTTCAACTTTTTCTTGACTCACTGTCCAGATTCTCATCAAGCATTTCTCGTTTGGGTTTAGTGGAAGATAGGAAAATGTTCCAGCAACACTGACCCAAGAATGCTCCTTGTATATTGTACTTAGTGCTGTGCTAATAACGCTGCTAGCTCCTGATGCACAGGTCAGGCATAACCTGTGGCAACACTGAAATAAACGCACCAGTAGAGTGGTCTTAGCCACAGGCCAAAGTGAATCTGATGAGCTGACTTTGGTCTTGCTGCCTGTTGCACAAGACCTGTTGTAGGGAGCTGTTGGCACTGTCATCCAGCATCGCCTTCAGTGTGCCAGTATAGCCTTCAGTCGCCTGAGGAAGAGAGTGTTTGAAGACCAGCTCATGGTCTGCAAATCAGCAGTGATACCCACCCTCCTATATGCTTCAGAGACATGGACTATGTACAGCAGGCACCTCAAAGCACGAGAGAAGTACCACCAACGCTGCCTCCGCACCAACGTCAGTGTTCTCACTCAGGAAAAACATCTCCAGGATTGAAGCATTGACCACGCTCGATCAGCTCTGATGGACGGGCCACATCGTCCGCATACCCGATACTAGACTCCCAAAACAATAGCTCTACTCTGAGCTCGGACATGGCAGGCGAGTCCCAGGTGGGCAGAGGAAACGCCTCAAGGACACCCTCAAAGTCTCCTTGTAAAAAGTGCAACATCCCCACCGACACCTGGGAATCCCTGGCCCAAGACCGCTCAAAGTGGAGGAGGAGTATCCGGGAAGGTGCCGAACACCTCGAGTCTCTTCGCCGGGAGCACGCGGAAGCCAAGTGCAAACAGCGGAAGGAGCGCACGGCAACCCAGGCACCCCACCCACCCGTCCCTCCAACCACCGTCTGCCCCACCTGTGACAGACAGGGGTCCTGCATTGGACTCATCAGTCAACTGAGAACTCATATTAGTGTGGAAGCAAGTCATCCTCGACTCCGAGGGACTGCCTAAGAAGAAGAGCAAGATTCTAATCTCATAAGGTTATGTCCTGCTGCATTATCGCAACATTTCTATTTCCCCCACCAGCCTTCCATCGTTGTGGTCTTTGACTGAGTGACAACTACTGCCAAATTACAGGCAGTTTAGTATGATGGACTTGTGCCCGTATTTGTTTCAACCCACCAGAGGGAGAGAGTGCGTTCAGATGATGAACGTAGCTGGTGGCAATCTCGCAGTTCTCTTGGTGTCAGCTGTACTTCGAAACATAAATCATCGGCCTATCTTGTTCTGACAGCAGAAGGGACCCACTTTTTTTCATGGGGTTTTTGTGAACTGCTGATGGATTTAACATGCCACGGGCTGGATTTTCCGGTCCTCTGCGCTCCGGGTTTTGCCCCGGAGCAGCGTGAAAGACGGTGTTCAGGTCTCCTGTGCCCCTTCGCGAACCTCTGGTCCATTTTTGCGGTGGTGCAGAGCAGCACCGCCGGGAAGAGTTGCGCCGGATGTGCAATGCCTCTGGTTGCGACACCGGCAGTAGTTTGGCCGCTTGCCCGATCCGTCCGCCCGGAAGTATGCCCGCAATGACCGCCTGGGAAATGAGAGCGATCCAACCATGCCGGCGGCGATGAGGAAGGTAAAGTATTCCAAAGGAAAGTGCATGTGTTCTTTCAATTTTTTCAGCGATTTGTGTTGTGGTGGCGTGGGCAGTGTTTTGGGAATGTTTTTGTGGGAGTTTCTTTAAGGTTCGCCCCCGCCCCAAGGCCTTTCTCGGAGTGCTCCCAGCCCGGCTTTTCAGTTCGCGAGTTTCCCATCCTTGCGTCACGGAAAGTGTACAGCGCCTCTCTTCGCGCTGTGCCCCCTGACGCAGGGCCTAGATAGCGAAAATTCTTTACCAAAGCGCAGACTATTCCCAGCCGGTAACTTTCCCGCCCCGCCTCCGTTTTCGCCTCGAAAACAGAAAAATTTTAAATGCAGCCCATTTAACATGTGGGGCATCGGTGGTTTGGAAGTCATTCCAAACAGTGACATTCTGACCTCAGACTTCAGCTGTGTCTGTCTGGTTAACTAATCTTTGAAAAATGGCGATCCGGTTGTAACTCAGAACTGCCCAAATAGTAAGTGTAGGTCGAGACAAAACAAGTGCAGTGCAAATATTTAAAAAAATATACCTGCTCTCGGTGTTTGCTATTGGCCTCCTCCGGCACGATGAAGCTGCACCATGGGTAACATAAACGGGGTGGGTAGGGGGATCACCACATGGAGATTGGTGTAGCATCGATCTCCCAAAACTGGATAATAAGCGGCAGTCACGTAAAATTAGCGAGTGGAGACTTTCATCCCATTAGCCTGAGCTGCCGTGACGGCAAGATCCGAGAACGGGAGTGTTGGAACTAACTGGGTTCCCCTCTCCCATGCTTACGATTACTTTCTAACACTAATTGTAATTCAGGACTTGCTGAAGCAATTTTATCTCATTTACAGCATAATGGAATAAACTGTGCGGCAAAAAACACGCACACAAACACTTGTTGGACTGAGTGGAAAAAATACATTTTGTTTTGGTGTTGTTTTTGCAACACAGCTGTTGGTCCCCCAGACCTCATAAAATGCAGGAAAAATATGTTCACACATGGTAATGAATCCCTTAAAACATCACTGCCTTTTCATTTATTTTCTCTTGTTGAAAATTGTTAAGTGTAAATTACAAGATGTGCTTCAGGCTATTTGTGCTTGTTTATGTATGGATCTGACTTTCGGGATGATGACAGTGCTCAGAGCTGGGAATTTTTTTTTTGTAAGCACTTTGTGGGCACTTTTTTCACAACCAATTCTTTTCTCCCTCTTTCCTGAAGGCCTATGAAAAAGAAAAAAGGAAGACTTGCATTTACGCTTTACAGCCAATTAAGTACTTTTTTTAAGTGTAGGAAGCATGGCAGCCAATTTTGTTTTAATATTCATTCCTGGAATGCTGGCAAGACCAGCATTTGTTGCCCATCCCTCATTGCCTGTGAGAAGGTGGTGGTGAGCTGCCTTATACAACTGGGTGTCTCGCTCGGCCATTTCATAGGGCAGTTAAGAGTCAACCATATTGGCCAGTCCAGGTAAGGACAGCAGAATTCCTTCCATAAAAGACATTAGTGAAGCAGATGGTTTTTTTTACGACAATCCGGCAGTTTCACGGCTGTCATTACTGACACTAACTTTTTATTCCTTTTTTAATTAACTGAATTTAAATTCCCCAGCTGCTGTTATGGGAGTTGAACTCACATCTCTGCATTAGCCCAGACCTCTGGATTACTAGTCCAGTAACTTAACCACTAACCTACCATATACCCAATTTGCGCACAGCAAGTTCCCACAAACAGCAGTGTGATAACGACCAGATAATCTGTTTTTTTTTACTGATGTTGATTAAGGGATATTTATCATTGGTATATTTATCATGGTATTTAACCACAATTATCACGCTGGGAAATGCGTGCAATCTACTAGTTTTACATCTGCAGCAAAGAATGGTACGTAGCATCACTGGAGTGGCACACTGGAGCATTAATGTATGGTGCAACATTGTGATGTGAGGCTCAAGTTAGTACTTGATCTGCTGTGAGAAGGACTGAACAGACACCAAGTGGCAAGAGAGGCTGAGATCTTCATCTCAGCAGGAGAAAAATCAAATAGTTTTTACTGGGCTGCTCTTGTTTGATGACTGAGACTTATAAGCATAGAATCACAGAATCACAGAATGGTTACAGCACAGAAGGAGGCCATTCGGCCCCTTGAGCCTGTGCCGGCTCTCTACAAGAGCACTTCAGCTAGCCCCACTCCCCCGCCTTTTCTCCGTAGCCCTGCAAATTTATTTCCTTCAGGTATTAATCCAGTTCCCTTTCGAAAGCCACAATTGAGTCTGCATCCATCACCCTTTCACGCAGCGCATTCCAGATCATAACCACTTGCTAAGTAAAAAAGTTTTTCCTCATGTCGCCTTTGGTTCTTCTGCCAATCACCTTAAATCTGTGTCCTCTGGTTATCGATCCATCTGCCAATGGGAACAGTTTCTCTCTCTCTACTATGTTTAGACCCCTCATGATTTTGAACACCTCTATCAAATCTCCTCTCAACCTTCTCTGCTCCAAGGAGAACAACCCCAGCCTCTCCAGTCTAAGCTGACCCTCGCATTGCGCTCATGATAAAATGCATTGCTCTGTGGGGATCAGTGAGGGGGAAAAATTGAGCCGAGAAAAGAGGGTGTGCTCTCACAGGGTTGTCATCTTTTGCCAAGTCCAAAACCAGACATGATATTTGGTGAGATGGGAGCTTGATTTCTGATGTTTTGCTGTTGACGACAATTCTTTGAAAACTTTAACCACTACCTGCCTCCACTTTAAAGAAAGACAAATACATGTAAAAATTGGTTTTAGTTTAAAAAAAAAACAGAATTTAGGTGGTGCCTTTGCATTTTGGAAATTTCTATATGCACTTGCCAAAAGCCCTGCCATGAGGTCGAAAACTAAAAGTGACTGCTTTCTGCCCTCATGGGGGCAACAACATGGCATCGACTGAAAATTCTTTTTAAATTAGTTCAAAATAATATTAAAGGGTATGTAGACATATGGCTGGGAATAGAGAAACAGTCAGTCTGGAGGTTTGCTTATTGGGTTGGATGTGGATAGTGGTATCCCCCAGGGATAAGTACTGGGATCTCTTTCTATTTACGGAAATGCTTTGGACAACGAAAAAAATCAAGGGTTGCTGATCCTAAATGAGGGGACATGGCAAAACGCAAGGCGGAATGTGAGGGATTGAAGGAGGACAGGTTAGCGGAGTGGGCAGACAGGTGGCAGATGCAGTTCATTGCAGACAAATATGAGATCGTAAATTTGGGGGAAAAGATCAGTGAAAGGGATTTCACCTTAAACAGTAAGTGGGTGAGTTTCCACGGAGGGTTCTCCCAGTTGTCCACTGTAACTTGGTTGGAAGACCAGTCGAGATCCTAGAGGAACAGTATCAACACTGTTAACCGATGTGCGGGAGAACCCCCAGGGAAGTTCACTCCCAGGATTCGTAACTGTGGAGGAACAGAGAGAGATCTAGGAGTGTAGGCACAGAAACGGTGGAAGTGCAGATAGAAAAGGCCATAAAAGGAGCAAATGTGATTCTGGGTTTTATATATGGTGCCGCGAAATATAAAAGCACGGAAGTGATGTTGAATTTATCCAAGGGATTGATCAGGCCCCAGATGGAGAATCGCATGCAGTTCTGGGCAACCCAGTTTGGGAATGAAAGAGTTATGAAAGGTACAGCAAAGATTCATTTGGATGATGCTATGAATGAGAAGTTATAGTTACAAAGAAAGCAGGAGTAGACATTTTGTGTAGAATTCCTTCCCTGGTTGCTATTCCAATGTGAAAGTGCTTCATATAATATATTTGGGGCTACGTGATCACTTTGGGGCAGATTATGCAGCATGGCAGCTACACAAAAAGAATTGAATTTTGAATGACGGCTTTTCATTTTCGGCAGCTGGACCTTGCCTGCCAGCTGGGAAGACTCAGTACAGCCCAGCGATACCATGACCACTCTGAGCAGCACTGCTACCTCAAATGGAACACGATTCCTTGAGGCGGTTCTCCCTCAGCAACACTGCTGTGCATGCCGGGAATGAAATCCGGGCCACAATCAGTAGCATTGCTGAAAGATAATGAGGGTGTGAAATGCACAATGCACAGCAGCACATGCAGGGGTAGAAATTCACCACTGCCGCAAACCTGGCGCACCTACCGTTTTCTAAATGTTTTTACTGTCAGTCAGCGGCGGAGCGGTGCTGACATCAATGCGCGTGTGCATCACCACGTCTCTCCCCTCTTAAAGGGGAGAGAACCAACGATTACTTAGCTTCGGTCCACTGGGCTACCAGGGAGGGTTTCAACCAGGCCAGCGGCCTGGCACCCAAGCTGCCTGTTGGCGGCCCGGCCGAATCCGGGACTGTACTTGTCCGGCCGGATTGGGGAGTCGGCCGGTAAAAAAAAAAACATGGCACTGCGGTGGTGCGCCCTCCCCTTGAAGGACCGCCACGCTGCCGTGGCTCACAGAGTGAAAGCAAGGTGCACCGACAGAAAAGGCTGTCGGAGGCACCGTGCGGCAGATCTATGATTTTTCCAGTTAAATTTCGCGGGGGGTGCCTTGGGGATGCGGGAGATTGGCGGTGCGCCCTTTAATGACGCACTGAGGATGGTCGGCAGCAGCGGGGCGGAAGTAGGAACCGCCGGAAAAATCCCCGAGGTGAATTTCGAGCGTGGTTTCCATTGGACCAGAAGTCGGCGACCGCTCGACTCCACTGCCTGGCCGCCACTTTCTGGCGGTGAGTGGCCTTTTTGGGGAGCTGAATTTCGGCCCCGCAGTGTCTGCTGCAGAGTGAACTGGCTGTGCTGGTCAACATGCCCATGCAGCTGCACAGTTCAGCAAGCGGAATATTCTAGGAGTTAAATTTGCCAAAAGCTCCATACTGCTCCTTTTAAATTGTGTACAAATATGAAGTCTTTTTGTGTAGAGGACTCGCTGCAGCTAGACTTGGCAGCCATTTGCTGTGCTGTGCTGTGCGGTGCTTTTTACACTTGCGCATAACTTCATTCAGCTTTGGGAGAGTAACGTCTGTGCAGTATTCCCTCAATTTTTACATTTGACTGGGAGCTAATCTCCATCGGCGTGTTCCATTCAGCTTTTTTTTAAATGGAGCTCCACAGAGAACAGATGCGTGGGTGTCACTCTTCATGTTTACAGGACTAAAGTTGGCTTCCTTTTCCCCGTGGGAGAACTGCAAAACCTGTATTCACACTGTGGCGCGTGACTGACAGAGAGAGAGAGAGAGACTGAATCTCCATCTGTCCGCTGCACCCAGAAGCTGCTACTTCACCGTTTTAGTCCGGGAGACTGGCACGATGAACCAGCTTCTTTACCCCGGTGGCAGAACCACTTGTACATGGTGCTGCTGAGAAGAGGGAGCTGGAAATAGCAGTGTGAATGTCGGGATCCAGCTTGTAAACACCAGTCTCCCGGAATTGAATGAAATCAGTCCCAGTATTAAAGAAACTATATCATGTGAAAGCACTGTTGGAGCAATTATTTTTTAACAACAACAACAACAACTTGTATTTATATAGCGCCCTTAATGTAGTGGAATTTCCTAAGGCACTTCATAGAAGTACTTTCAGATTCGAGCCGTATAAGGAGAAATGAGGGCAGGCTTGGTCAAAGAGGTAGGTTTTAAGGTGCGTCGTGAAGGAGGACAGAGAGGCGGAGAGTTTTAGGCAGGGAGTTCCAGAGCTTGGGGCCCAGGCAATAGAAGGCACTGCCTGCTGTGTATGTAGAATATAAGTATACACCCTGTACACTCAATGTACAGTAACATAAGACTACTGGACGTACCTTCACACTGTATGTATACACTATGCTTGTACCACCAGAGGGTGCAACTGGTGGAGACTTAGGGGTCACCTGTACACTACAGGTAACCAGGTATAAATGGGAGCTCACCATGCTGTACTCTCACTCAGGAGCTGTAATAAATGGACTAAGGTCACCACAGTTCAAGTACAATACCTTACCTCATATGTCATTACTAGGGTGCTTACAGACACAATACTGCCACCAATGGTTGAGCGATTCGAAACAGGGATGCTCAAGAGGGCAGAATTAGAGGAGTGGAGACATCTCGGGGTGGGTGGGGGGAGGGAAGTTGTGGGACAGGAGGAGATTACAGAGATAGGGAAGGGGTGAGGGCATGGAGGGATTTGAAAACCAGGATGAGAAAGAGAAGTCAGAAACTGAAATCGAAGGCTGTGGCTATTCTGATGTGTGATTTGGGTGTGTGAGCTGATGTCTCGGCACAGAATTGTCCGGTGACTGCCGGGAAGCTGTGGTGAGATCTGCTAAGAGGATTTCTGGGAAATGTTGGGTATGACATTACACTGGGAAGTAGTCTTGACCTCAGCAGTGGCACTCCATTGAATTAAAATTGAAACATTTGTAAGTTGATCCAGTCTTCGAGACACTTAGTTCATTATACAGTCAGAAACTCGATTTCTATCTATATCTCTCCTGATTAGTAAAAATGAAGTATAGTCTCAAACAAAACTGGGACGATTCAGTGCTGAGGTGGTGGAAAATGGGTCCTTCAACACTCCTGTAACACTTTTGGTTAGTATGTGGACCTTGCTACCACAGGGAGAAGTTAAGGTGCATCGCAGAGATGCATTTAAGGGGTAACACGATGAGAGAGAAAGGAACAGAAGGATATATTGATGGGGTTAGAGGGAGGAGGCTGGTGTGGAGCATAAACACTGGCACGGAGCACATGGGCCAAATGGCCTGTTTCTGTGCTGTAAAGACTTTGCAGCACTCAGACTGTTGATTGCTAACGAATGTATTGTGTTGATATTGAAGCAAGTGGTGCGTTATACAAGGTCCCCCATAAACTGCGCTGTCTCCTGCGCAGGATCTACAATGGAAAGGCGGTGAGCGGTCTGCGCAAATGACGGTGCGACCGTGCATCTTAGCGGGAACATTGCTGTCGTAGGTCCCTACGTGCTAAATCCCAATAATTATCCATCCCATTGGGGAAAGGCAGTTTGTGGAGACCAGGTGTTCCCCCATAGGGAGGGACAACAAGTTGTCTGGTTGTTGCCATCCACCTGGTTTGCACCTACTTGGCAACAGCTTTTCTGCCTTTCTTTCTTTCTGTCAGCCATGGCTCAGTGGGTAGCACTCTCTCGCCTCCTGAGTCAAGGTTGTGGGTTCAAGTCCCACTCCAGGAACTTGAGCACAAAAAAATCTAGGCTGACGCTCCCAGTGTGGTGCAGAGGGAGTGCTGCACTGTCAGAGGTGCCATCTTTCGGATGAGATATTAAACTAACCTCTCAAGTCTGTCCTCTCAAGTGGACGGAAAATATCCCATGGCACTATTTGGAAGAAGAGCCAGGGGAGTTATCCCCGGTGTCCTGGGGCCAATATTTATCCCTCAATCAACATAACAAAAAAACTGATTATCTGGGTCATTACCACATTGCTGTGTGGGAGCTTGCTGTGCGCAAATTGGCTGCCGCGTTTCCCACATTACAACAGTGACTGCACTCCAAAAGTACTTCATTGGCTGTGAAGCACTTTGAGATGTCTGGTGGTCGTGAAAGGCGCTATATAAATGTAAGTCTTTTTTTTTAAAAAAAAAGGAAGAACCTGCAGTTTATACAGCGTCTTTCACGACCTCAGGCCATCCCAAAGTCCTTTACAGCCAATGAAGCACTTTTGAAGTCGTGGTCACTGTTGTAATGCAGGAAACACGGCAGCCAAGTTGCACACAGCAAGCTCCCACAAACAGCAAAGAGATAATGATCAGATAATCTGTTTTGTAGTGATTTTGGTTGCGGGATAAATATCGATTTAATGTCTCATTATACTGGGTGAATTAAGAAAATCTGTTTCTTATTTGATGCCCCTAAAAGGTACAGTTCTCTTTGAAAGTTCGCTGCGGGGAATAAAATTGCAGACAATTCTACATTCAGTACATAAGTTCCTATTTAAACCTAGGAATGTTAGCTTGCTAAGACGCAGTTCTCCTCAAGTAAGCTACAAATTTCAGTCTGCATGTAACATGCTATGAAGCAGGTAACTTTTTCTTTGTCAACTGTAAAGCATAATACAGTGAATGGATTTCATATTTACAAAAGCATTGATTCTAATTTACATCACCCCTTGGAGGATACCAGACATAATCTGAAGGTGAAATTTGCATTTGGGATTTTAGGTTAATGCTGGAGAGGGAACATTTTCTCGCACAATACTGTGTCCGTTCCCTCTCTGATACATGAACTCATCCCTTTCTGATGTGGAAGCGGGTCATCCTCAACACGAGGGACTACCTGGTACGATGATACACGATAACCTCAAATACAATGAGGTTCGGTGCTGATCTGCCACTTTTCACCCTTGCTTCACCCGATAATTCTCAATTGTCTGTTTCGAATGAACATAATTTCCACTTCATTGAGGACAGCTGTCTAAATAACCTATATATATGTCTCCTGTAAACTGCAGTTGTTATGCAGACAGCTGCCTGCAATGACGTGTAGAATAGAATGTTACTAAGAAATGCAGACACTGCAGAATTATCAGTTGAAGTGTGCAATGTTAATAAAACCATGCATTGTTTAAGATCTTTGTAGCATTTGCTGTCATTGTAAGAGACATTTCAGCATCAAGGGGGGGGGGGGGAATGCATTTAGTGGGAATGGTAGCATAGTGGTAATGTTATTAGATGAGTAATCCAGAGACCTGGGGCTAGAAATGAGTTTTTTGGTGACAACTGTATTTTTTTTGCCAAAAATACTGCTTTCACTTCGCTACCACTACGAAGCCTAAAATTCAAGCTTCAATTTGCGCAGCGGTAAAAATTGGCGTTGCACAGGGATTCGTGGCGCAAACCGCAAATTTTCTGCAACTTTACCCCGAGGCCGATACCGCTGCGAGAGAGGCCTTGGGAGGGGGTAAAACACCAAAAAAGAAATCGCAAAAAAATCACAAAACATTCGCAAGACATTTAACTGTCGAATCGCTGAAAAAGAATTAAAAAATAAAAACTTTTGCAGGTCCAAGACCGCTGCTCCAAGGACTGCAATGCAGCTTTTTTCCTGCCGGTATTTTTTGTGCTAAATACGGATGCGCGCTGAGCCACATTTTTGGCGAAAGCGATATTTCAAGTCTTGCACGGCGGCGGTCCGTTCCCCAGCAATACTTAAAAACCGCCGCCGCAAGATGTCTCTGAATTTCCCGCTGACTGGTTTTTAGCCAAAAAGTGGCGAAATATCGCCCAAAAACTGGTCACAAGGCCGACGAATTTTTAGTCCCCGGACTATTAATCCGGGGGCGGAGTTCAAATCCCACCATGGGGAATTTGAATTCAGTTAAATAAAAATCTGGAGTTTTAAAAATAAAGCTAGCACCAGTAATGGTGACCATAAAACCACTGGATTGTCATAAAAACCCAACTGATTAACTAATGCCCTGTGGGGAAGGAAATCTGCCGCCTTTACCCGGTCTGGCCTAAATGAAACTCCAGACCCACAGCAATGTGGTTGACTTTTAACTGCCCCTCTGAAATGGTCTAGCAAGCTACTCAAGGGCAATAAATATAGGCCTTGATAGTGACGCCCACAAGCCATGAGTGAATTTTTAAAAAATCGAACAAGTAACACTTTTTTTGCTAACTTACAAATATTAAAACTTTGGGTAAACTTTTAGAATAATTGGCAGTGGAACATGTTTTTGTTGTTGACCAGCATCAATTAAATCCAGGTCAAATAATTCCAACACTGATTTAGACGCAGCATCGTTTCATACTAGTCCAAAAGTGATTATTGACCCCAGCCTCTGCAGAGCACCTCTTACATATACCGATGTGTAATTTTAATTAACTGCACGCTCATCCTTGTGGCCTCTCTAAGTGAGACTGACAGTTTAGTGCCAAATTATGGTCAGCTTTGCGTTGTGGCTGGGTTGAGGTTGCTCAAATTGGTTTCAATTTCCCTCATGTCAAGCGTGTGTGAGAAAATAAGGGCTTTCTTTTCATCTGTGTATGCTGGAGTAGCTCTAAATGTTATTGGCAAGGATCGGCTTCAACACCCAGTCTCCTTTCCTAGATTCATTAATATTTTGCTGTGCCATGCATTTTTCACGTCCTACTCTCTGTAATGCTCAATACTGATAGCCACTTTAAAAATTAGTGACAGGTATTCAGCGAGAGAAAAGAGGAGCAGGCTTTGAAAGTGAAAAAATATTTTTCAGTATTCCAGGGGTTAATGAAACAATCGCTGCTGTGTGCCTGCGAACGCAAAAATCAAACATGCCCGAGTCTTTATTACTAATTCAAGTCTCGTCATAAAGCTTAAAGCTGCAGCCCTTGGGAACAGCAGGAACAGTGAGCAGATATTCATTCAACAGAAAAATAACCTCCTTTTTTCCCCTTTCTTTCTCTTTGTTGTATTAAAGGCCAGCCGTAGTCCTGCAGGGAGGCTGGGAGTACAATTACAACAGGCCGCTAACCTGAGGGTTGTGTAAAATCAAAGGTGCAACTAGAAATTCAAGCTTTCAGTGATTCCAGGAACAGTGTTTTGGGAGGATTTCAAACCAATCTGAGCATGCGAATGTAACTTTGGCTTTAAAATATGGGTCAAATAAGGATTGCTGGGAAGATCTGCAGCCATAATAATTTTTTTCGACCACATATCCGCAGCATAACTAAGACTGCCTATTTCCACCTCCGTAACGTCGCCCTTCTCCGCTCTCACCTCAGCTCATCCGTTGCTGAAGCCCTCATTCATCCCTTTGTTACCTCTAGACTTGACTATTCCAATGCACTCCTGGCTGGCCTCCCACATTCTACCCTACGTAAATTTGAGGTAATCTAAATTCGGCTGCCCGTCACCTAACTCACACCGAGTCCCCACTCAACCATCGCCCCCTGTGCTCGTTGCACTGTGTCCTAACTCGCACCGAGTCCCGCTCACCCATCACTCCCTGTGCTCGCTGATCTGGCTTCCGGTTAAGCAACGCCTCGATTTCAAAATTCTCATCCTTGTTTACAAATCCCTCCATGGCCCTCACTCCTCCCTATCTCTGTATATCCAGCCCCACATCCCGCCTGAGATGTCTGCGCTCCTCTAATTCTGCCCTCCTGAGCATCCCTGATTATAATCGCTCAACCATCGGTGGCCGTGCCTTCAGTTGTCTAGGCCCCAAGCTCTGGAACTCCCTCCCTAAACCTCTCCACCTCTCCACCCCTCTACCTCTCTTTCCTCCTTCAAGACGCTCCTTGAAACATACCTCTTTGACCAAGCTATTGATCACCTGCGTTAATTTCTACGTATGTGGCTTGGTGTCAAATTTTGATCTCATAACACTCCTGCGAAGCACCTTGGGACATTTCACTACATTAAAGACGCTATATAAAAACAAGTTATTTTAAAAATTCATTTTCAGGATGTGGGCATCACTGGCAAGACTGGCATTCATTGCCCGTCTCGAGTTGCTATCTACTCGAACTGCTCGAGCTTATTATTCTTTGTAGCGGTTTGATACAACTGAGTGTTTTGCTCAGCCACTTCAGAGAGCAGTTAAGAATCAACCACGGCTGCGTGGAATTGGCGTCACATCTCGCCCCAGACTGGGTAAGGCAAGTTTCACTCTCTGAAGGGCATTAGTGAACCATCAACGGAGTCGAGGATGACTTGCTTCGAGTACTCAGATGACTGATGAACTCATTTTAAACAGTGGAAGATGCCTGTGTGTGAATTCTTTTAACGTGGGGGTGGCCGTTGCACACCAGCACACCACACGGACTTGACGGAGCAAGGTCTTGGTCCAATGGCAAGGGGATCCAAGATGACTAGAGACCAGGCTCCGCCATGAATTAGTGAACCAGTTGCATTTTTAATGACAATCTAATGGCCTTAAGGTTTTTACTGATGCCAGCTTTTTAAAACCAAATTCAGATTCTCAAATGGCCGTGGTGGATTTTGAACTCGTGTTGCCTGGATTATGAAGACCAATACCATAACCACTGACTGCGTTACCATATCCAGCATAAAATGTGAATGAAAGAAACTGAAAACCGTACGAACCGTACGAACTGCTATCGTAGAGTGATGGAGGTGGGCCTTGAGCCCATGGCCTTGAGACTAGAGCCTGAATCCAGCACCTTAGGCCACTTGGCCAAACTGCCACAATTCTATTTATATTTTAGGGGGAAAAAATCTTTGTTGTATTTTTTTAATATTTACTTCTATTGAATTTTTTATCTGTAAATTATCCACCCTGACGCCCCCCTATCTTCGTAGGAATTTATGTCGCTGAGAGATCTTGTCCTTGACCTGCTTCCAGATAGCTGCTGTCTGGGGACCCTACATCTGGCTGCCCAAAGCTCCAGTGACCATCCCTCCAGGAGCAGTTTGCCAGGGCCAAATTGGGAACTGGGCAGGGGTCCAACCTGCTTTAGCCCTCCCTCTGTGGCTCTGTGGAATGGTGGTCTCTCCCAAGCTCATGCTGCGCTGTTTGTGGTATATATTTTTTTGATGTTGCATGTTCAGAAATATTGCTTCCTTTAGCAAATAAAGCAAGAGGCTGCTGCCGTCCATTGATGTACGAACATGCTGCCCATGGTCTGAAAGGATACAGATCGGTGCCAGCAATTTTCCCTACACAGCGAATTGCTGTAAGGAGAAGTATGGAATTCTAAAGGGAAGGAGAAAAAAGTTATTCCGTGCCACTTTCACTCTCGGGGGAATTTTCAAATATCAGAGAAATTTGCAAAGAAGTACAATGAATAGAATCATAGAATGCTTACAGCGCAGAAGGAGGCCATTTGGCCCGTCGAGCCCATGCCAGCGCTCTGCAAGAGCACTTCAGCTGCTCCCACTCCCCGCACTTTCCCTGGAGCCCTGCAAATTTTTTTCTTTCAGATATTTATCCAACTCCCTTTTGAAAGCCATGATTGAGTCTGCCTCCACCACCCTCTCAGGCAGCGCATTCCAGATCCTGACCACTCGCTGCGTAAAAAAGTTTCCTTCCTGTCGACCTTTCGTTCTTTTGCCAATAGCCTTAAATCTGTGTCATCTGGTTCTTGACCTTTCTCTCTCTCATCTGTCTTGAACAGAGAAACTTCTTCACCCAGAGAGTGATGAACCTGTGGAATTCTCTACCACAGAAAGTTGTTGAGGCCAATTCACTAAATATATTCAAAAGGGAGTTAGATGAAGTCCTTACTACTAGGGGGATCAAGGGGTATGGCGAGAAAGCAGGAAGGAGGTACTGAAGTTGCATGTTCAGCCATGAACTCATTGAATGGCGGTGCAGGCTAGAAGGGCCGAATGGCCTACTCCTGCACCTATTTTCTATGTTTCTATGAACCCTTATCATTTTGAACAACTCTTTTCATATCTCCTCTCAACCTTCTCTGGTCCAAGGAGAACAAGCCCAGCTTCTCCAGTCCATCCACGTCACTGAAGCCCCTCATCCCCGGAATCATTTTCATAAATCTTTTCTGCACCCTCTCTAAGGCCTTCACATCCTCCCGAAAGTGCGTTGCCCAGAATTGGACACAATACTCCAGTTGAGGCCAAACCAGCGTTTTATAAAGTTTATCATAACTTCTTTGCTTTTGTACTCTATGCCTTTATGAAGCCCAGGATCCTGCATGCTTTTTTAACCACTTTCTCAACCTGCCCTGCCACCTGTATAAACGTCAATGACAACAATCACAATTCTCGAGCAAGATTAGTGATTTTTTTTAACTACAGAACATTGGATGAATGGAACGGACTGTCAGAAAATGTAGCTAATTCTGGGTCATTTGATATCTTTAGAAAAGAAAAAGAACTGGATCAATATCTGACAATTGATTCACTCGGGGTTAAGGAGAGAGTAGAGATCTTGGATCTGTATTATGGAGTCGGCTTGAATGGTGGTCTGAATGCCTTTGACTTTTCTTCAAAAAATAATAATGTTCCTAATTTTTTCTCCTCTACTTCCGACAGTTATTTGATATTTTTTTTAAATATACGGTGTGGCCATGACAACATTGAAGAGCTAGTTTGGAGCCGTTATTGATCCCAGGAGTTTGAGGAAGTGAATGGAGATCAGTAGATATACTTGTTCATCCAGGGTTAGATCCAGATGGTCTTGTTAATCCAACTGTGCATGTTAAGTGAGGTTCTTTACACTGCTGAGCATATCGGCTCCTCCAAGTCAGTACTCGCCTTCCCTCCGAGCACTTTCATTAGCACTCGCTGTCCAAAATAATTTATACAGACCGAAATAAGAGTGTTAATAACTTCATGTAGATGTTTTGAATTTTAAGTGGGGAGTTGAGTGTCTTCGAGAAATACTAAAAAGAGTGGGCAGATGGCAGCTTCCCAGTTTTCTGCTGATGTTACTCTTGAGCTGTCCCTCAGGGAAAGCTTGAGAATCACCTTGTACATTTATTTCTGTTGCCTCCACTACATTAAATCCTTGTTTAGTGAGAAAGAGCCTATATGGAAAGGACAAACTAACAGGAAAGTCGATAGCCAAGGCATTAATTTAGTCTGACAGCCAGTAATTATAGCATGCGATTGTTTTGAATGCATTTATTAAGGGATTATGAGTGGGTCTCATTTAATACCGAATCTATACTCATTACTTTTCTCATCATTCCGTGGACCCATCGCAAGCCACGTGAAACAAATAATTATCAGGTCTCTCCACTGGAGCGCTTCCAAGGGTTAAAAAGAAAATAGCTTGTAAACTGTTTCTTTTTAGAATTTGTTTCTGTTGTACAACTGTTACTTCAAGTTATTGATGTAGTGCAGAGATCCGTGGCTTTGTGTTTTTCGGTACTCATCTGTTTTGTGATTTTGTTCTGGGAGCTCAGCATCTTTTGCAGCATGTTTTCCCCCAAATGATTTGGGAACATTTGAGCTGCAGTGGGAGCTGTGCCTGTTTCAGTGTGGATTTTAAGTGCGGTTTTGGAATTTTAATCTTACTTGAAACATTAATTTGACATGATCAGTAACTACATTACAGTTGATTGCCACCCAAGTTGTCTTCTGTATATAATGAAGTGCTTTGCATGTGGGAGCAGGAAAGAAAAACTGAATATAAATGAATGGCAAATATAACAACTAGCACTGAAGTATTCGATTCCTGAGTGGGTGACCTGAATTTGAACAGTCCTGACATTTGAAATCCCTTAGATCAAGATTTTTTTTCCCCTCTGTTTTGGATTGGGTCATCTGGCAGGGCAGTGAAAAAATGACTTGTGGGGGAGTGCATGGTAGGGAGAGCATCTCTCTGAACCTTGATTAAGCGTGCTGTCTGGAGAATCTATCAGTGGATGGATTGATGGTACTTGTGATTGCAAATAGATACAATGAGGGAGGCTCGTTCAGTCCATCTTGGCTCATCCATCCAAAAAAAAAGTAATTGTGCTCCAAATCACATCATCACCTAAATGGATTTTGAATTAATCTAAGAGATTTGCCTCCAACATCCCACCCAGAAGACCATTCAAGTATTTATCACTCTTCGCGTGAAGATGTTTTTCCTGACATGTCTTAAGTTGTCCTTTCAGCCTATAGCACTTTGTTGCAATATCTTGGCTTACCTTGAAAGAGTGCTGTACATTTACTTTATCTATACCATTTAATAGAAGCAAAGAAAATAGGTGCAGGAGTAAGCTATTCGGCACTTCGAGCCTACACCACCATTCAATATGAGCATGGCTGATCATGCAACTTTAGTACCCCACTCCTGCCTTCTCTCCATACCCCTTGATCCCTTTAGCCGTAAAGGCCACATCTAACTCCCTTTTGAATATATCCAACGAACTGTACTCAACAACTTTCTGTGGTAGAGAATTCCACAGGTTCACAATTCTCTGGGTGCAAAAGTTTCTCCTCATCTCGGCCCTAGATGACTTACCCCTTATCCTTAAGCTGTGACCCCTGGTTCTGGACTTCCCCAACATCGGAAACATTCTTTCTGCATCTAACCTGTCCAATCTCGTCAGAATTTTAGATGCTTCTGTGAGATCCCCTCTCATTCTTCTAAATTCCAGTGACTATAAGCCTAGCCGATCCAGTCTTTCTTCATATGTCAGTCCTGTCATCCAGGGAATCAGTCTGGTGAACCTTCGCTGCACTCCCTCAATAGCAAGAATGTCCTTCCTCAGATTAGGAGACCAAAACTCGCATAATACTCAAGGTGTGGTCTCACCAAGGCCCTATTCAACTGCAGTAAGACCTCCCCGTTCCTATACTCAAATCCTCTCGCTATGAAGGCCAACATGCCATTTGTTTTCTTCATCGCCTGCTGTACCTGCATGCCTACTTTCAATGACTCGTTGCACCTCCCCTTTTACTAATCTGTCACCATTCAGATAATAAACTGCCTTCCTGTTTTTGCCACAAAGTGGCTAACCTCTCATTTATCCACGTTATACTGCATCTGCCATGCATTTGCCCACTCACCTAACCTGTCCAAGTCACCTTACAGCCGCTTAGCATCCACCTCACAGCTCACACTGCCACGCAGCTTAGTGTCAGCTGCAAACTTGGAGATATTACATTGAATTCCTTCATCTAATTCATTAACATATATTGTAAATAGCTGGGGTCCCAGCACTGAACCTTGCGGTACTCCACTCGTCGCTGCCTGCCATTCTGAAAAGAACTCGTTTATTCCCACTCTTTGCTTCCTGTCTGCCAACCAGTTCTCGATCCACATCACTACATTACCCGCAATACCATGTGCCTTAATTTTGCACACTAATCTCTTGTGTGGGGCCTTGTCAAAAGCCTTTTGAAACTCCAAATACACTACATCCACTGGTTCTCCCTTGTCCACTCTACCAGTTACATCCTCAAAAAATTCTAGAAGATTTGTCAAGCATGATTTCCCTTTCATAAATCCATGCTGACTTGGACCGATCCTGTCACTGCTTTCCAAATACGCTGCTATTACATCTTTAATAATTGATTCCAGCATTTTCCCCACCACCGATGTCAGGCTAACCGGTCTATAATTTCCTGTTTTCTCTCTCCTTTTTTAAAAAGTGGGGTTACATTAGCTACCCTCCAATCCATAGGAACTGATCCAGAGTCCATGGAATGTTGGAAAATGACCACCAATGCATCTAGGGCCACTTTCTGAAGTACTCTGGGACGCAGACTATCAGGCCCTGGGGATTTATCGGCCTTCAGTCCCTTCAATTTCGCTAACACCATTTCCTGACGAATAAGGATTTCCTTCAGCTCCCTCTTTTCGCTAGACCCTCGGTCCCCTAGTATTTTTGGGAGGTTATTCGTGTCATCCTTCGTGAAGACAGAACCAAAGTATTTGTTCAATTGGACTGCCATTGCCTTGTTCCCCATTATGAATTCACCTGATTCTGACTGCAGGGGACCTACATTAGTCTTCACTAATCTTTTTCTCTTCACATATCTATACAAGCTTTTGCAGTCAGTTTTTTTTGTTCCCTTGCAAGCTTCCTCTCACACTCTATTTTCCCCCTCCTAATTAAACCCTTAGTCCTCCTCTGCTGAATTCTAAATTTCTCCCAGTCCTCAGGTTTGCTGCTTTTTCTGGCCAATTTATATGCCTCTTCCTTGGATTTAACACTATCCTTAATTTCCCTTGTTAGCCACGGTTGAGCCACCTTCCCCGTTTTATTTTTACCCCAGACAGGGATGTACAATTGTTGCAGTTCATCCATGTGATCTTTAAATGCCTGTCATTGTCTATCCACCGTCAACCCTTTAAGTATCATTCGCCAGTCTATCCTAGCCAATTCACATCTCATACCATTGAAGTTACCTTTCTTTGAGTTCAGGACCCTAGTCTCTGAATTAACTGCGTCACTCTCCATCTTAATAAAGAATTCTACCATATTACGGTCACTCTTCCCCAAGGGGCCTCACACGACAAGATTGCTAATTAATCCTCTCTCAGTACACAAGGCCCAGTGTGTATACTTTTATAATACGGGGTGTGGAGGCATAGTGGTTATGTTACAGGACTAGTAACCAAGAGGCCTGGGCGAATGATCAAGGGACATGAGTTCAAATCCCAGCTGGGGAATTTTAATTCAATTAAATAAAGGCTGCGTCTATTTGTACTAACTGAATTGCAGCCGTTTCCCTGATCGGTTCTCCATTATCACATGACCTATTGCTGATTGGGCCCCTTGAAGGATAAGCCACACCCTGAAGTTTCTGTGGAATATGTGAATGGAACCGCCCAGCCTAACTTTGTACATTGTAACATGATCCATTTTGACTTCAGAAGTAAGAAAGGACACATCTGACAAGCCAAAAGTGCCTTACCCAGCACAAGTGCATGACCTTACCCCCCACCCCCACCACAGATGGGGCATTGTGTACGGATTGTTAACAGGTTTATTGGGTATGATGTGAATAGTAACAGTATCATAACTTCTGGATTTCATCTACTCCAACGATGTCCCTTGTAGGGGGTTGTGAGAACATGATCCGATGATCCGTCTTCCCTGAGTTCCCTCTCTCCCCTCCAATCCCACCTGTGTCTCTCTCCCCTTCCCCCCAGGCCTCCCTCCCTCTCCCTCCCCCCAGGCTCCCTCCCTCTCTTTCCCCCCCCCCCCTCCAGTCGCTCTCCCATCACCCCCCCCCCCAGTCGCGATCTTCTCTTCACCCCCCCCCAGTCGCTATCTTCTCTTCACCCCCCCCCAGTCTCTCTCTCTTCACCCGCCCGTCTCTCTCTCTCTTCACCCCCTCCCAGTCTCTCTCTCTCTTCACCCCCTCCCAGTCTCTCTCTCTCTTCACCCCCCCCAGTCTCTCTCTCTTCACCACCCCCCCAGTCTCTCTCTCTTAACCCCCCCCAGTCTCTCTCTCTTCAACCCCCCAATCTCTCTCTCTTCACCCCCCTAGTCTCTCTCTCTCTTCCCCCCCCGTGTCTCTCTCTCTCTCTCTCGCCCCATCCCCTCTCTCTCTCCCCGCCCCCCCCCCGGCACTCTCTCTCTCTCTCTCTCTCCAACCCCCGCAGTCTCTCTTCTCCCCCAACCCCCCCTCCCCAGTCTCTCTCTCTCTCTTTTCCACTCCCCTCTCGACTGCCCGCCACTTCTCTCTTGGCCGCCCGTGGGCTCTCTTGGGGCCAGATGGATCGGAGACTTGGCGTTGCCTGGGCCGCGGAGCTGCAGTGGAGGCAACGTGGTGTTGCGGGGCTGCTCGGAAGCTCGACACAGTGGAGGCAACCTGGTCGACGGATTGGTGCTGCGGATGGACGCATGCGCAGAAAAGAGTTAGTGTAAATTGTGCTGGGGGGGTGCGGAGTCGGAGACTATTTGTCCTAACTCTCACTTCTGCACATGCTAGTATCAGTAATGGTGACCATGACCCTACCGGATTGTTATAAAAACTTATTTGGTTCACTAATATCCCTTACCCATCCTTACCCGGTCTGACCTATATGTGACTCCAGACCCACAGCAATGCGGTTGACTCTTAACTGCCCTCTGAAATGGCCTAGCAAGCCATTCGAGGGTAACCTCCTCAAGGGCAATTTGGGATGGGCAATTAATGCTGGCTTTGCCGGCGATGCCCACATCCCATGACAGAATTTTTTTTAAAGTGTATAAGTACATGGACCTGTGTACTGTCAACCAAGAAAGGTGGAAGAGGCAAGCAGTGTATCTTTTGGAAGAGTAAGTGAGATTAGGAATACATGGATTAATTATACGACAATACTTTTCTAAAAATTATTATTCAAGGCCTCTTTTCTTGTTCGTGAGCAAAAGTCATATAGCACTGCAGAGTGGTACGTGATCAGGATGAGCAAACCTTCCATTCGGATATTAAAATTTGGTTCGGATATTTAATTTGGTTTGATCTGAAGGAGTCTAAGGCAATCAGACTTTTGGAGCCAGACCTAAATGACTACAATTTCAATTTTTTCAGATTGAAAAATTGGCTGCTTGCCAGTTCGTGTCTGAAAATCCTATCATTTGGGGCTTGGGGGCGGTGGTGGCGGGGGGCGGGAAATGTTCAGTTAATCGGGGCCTGAAGGTATATTGAGATGACGTGATTTCTTATCCCCCTCTCCCCCAACAAAATACATCCGACACTTCGGGTGACTGTTAAAATTTCTGGGTTGCTGCCCTGCCCATTAAAATAAATGATCACAATATTTGTGTTGCCTGAATGAGTCAACAAATACACAATTCCGTGATGTTCTGAGCAATTTCCCTAACATTGCCAGAGAGGAGGATGCAAACAAATGAGGCAACATTCGGCAACATCAACAACAACTTATATTTACACAGAGCCTTTAACATAATAAAACGTCCCAAGGCGCTTCACCAGAGCGTTATCAAATAAACCCCAAAATTTTACACCGAGCCACATGAGATATTGGGACAGGCGACCAAAAGCTGGGTCGAAGAGATAGGTTTTAAGGAGCGTCTTAAAGGAGGAGAGAGAGGTAGAGGTTTAGGGAGGGAATTTCAGAGTTTGGGGCCCAGGCAGCTGAAGGCACGGCCACCGATGGTGGAGCATTTAAAATCGGGATGTTCAAAAGCCCACAATAGGCGGAGCTCAGAGGTCTAGGGGGATTAAAGGACTGGAGGAGATTACAGAGATAAGGAGGGAAAAGGCCATGGAGGGATTTGAAAATGAGGATAAGAATTTTAAAATGGAGGTGTTGTTTAACTGGGAGCCAATGTAGGTCAGTGAGCACAGGGGGTGATGGGTGAGCGGGACTTGGTGCGAGTTAGCACACGGGCAGCTGTGTTTTGGATGACCTCAAGTTTATGGAGGGTAGAAATAGGGAGGACAGCCAGGAGTGCGTTGGAATAGTCAAGCCTAGTGATGATAAAAGGCATTGATGAATATTTTAGCAGCACATAAGTTGAGTTAAGGACGGAGATGGGTGACAGTACGAAGGTGGAAAAGGGCAGTCTTAGTGATAGAACGGATATGGGGTAGGAAGCTCAATTCGTGATCAAATATAACACCAAGGTTGCGAACAGACTTGGTTAGCCTTAGTTCGTTGCCGGGGTGAGAGATCGCATCAGTAAAAAGGGAACGGAGTTTGTGGCGTGAACTGGCTTCGGGCTTCCCGATATTTAATTGGAGGAACTTTCTCCTCATCCCTTGCTGAATGTCAGACAGGCAGTCGGGTAATATAGAGACAGTGGAGGGTTCGAGAGAGATGCAGGACAGGTAGAGCTGGGCATCATCAGCATACGTGGGAAAACTCACGTTGTGTTGCTGGACAATGTCACCGAGGGGCAGCATGTAGACGAGAAATAGGAGGGGGCCAAGGATAGATCCATGGGGGACACCAGAGGTGACAGTGCGGGATTAATTAAACAACACTCATTTTTAATAAAGCAACCATTTTTTGATATAATGAAGGGAATGACTTAATGTTTATCTTCTGTGTCAGCAGTGGCTCAGTGGGTAGCACACTCGCCTCTGAGTCAAAAGGTTGTGGGTTCAAGTCCCGCTCCAGGGATTTGAACATATAAATCTAGGCTGGCACTCCAGTGCAGTACTGCATTGTCGGAGGTGCCGTCTTTCGAATGAGACGTTAAACCGAGGCCCTGTTTGCCCACTCAAGTGGACGTAAAAGATCCTATGGCATTATTTTGAAGAGCAGGGGAGTTATCCCCAGTGTCCTGGCCAATGTTTATCCCTCAATCAACACAACAAAAATAGATGATCTAGTTATTATCACATTGTTCTTTGTGGGGGCTTGCTGTGTGCAAATTGGCTGAAGTGTTTCCCACATTACAACAGTGACTACACTCCAAAAGTACTTCATTGGCTGTAAAGCTCTTTGAGATGTCCGGTGGCCGTGAAAGGCGCCATATAAATGTAAGTCTTTCTTCTTTCAACTATTTTTTGATACAACGAAGGGAATAACAATGTTTATCTTAAGGAACTCAGAAATAGGAGCAAAAGTAGGTCATACAGCCCACCGAGCCTGCTCCTTGAGAAAATAATGGGACTGGTGAGAGGCAATTTAGAGCAATTCCAAGTTTGAAGCATCGTGGAAAGATGCCTTTTTTGCTGGGTCATATTATCAGTTCATTGAGCCTTTTGATCAATAAATCTTGGTTGTGGAACAGACAAATGATCTGAGATTTGGTTCAACCTTGGAGTACAATGCTTGCCTGAAGGCCGAGCCCGTCTAGACATTGAACCTGTTGGAATTCATCTTAAATATTTGTCTGCGTGATGAAGCGCTAATTAAAAGGATAATAGGAACATTATTACTTTATTTAAAAAATTTTGTCAGTGTAATTGGTCGGATGGCACCCTGTAGGGAGCGAAGTACAGTTTGATTAGTGTGAGAGAATAATTCTGGTCTACGCTGCCTTGTCTTTGAAGTATTTGATAGCATATGCTGGCTGTAGAGTTTTACAGCAGTCAGATGTGGATTACTTGTTAATAGCAACAAGAATTAGCTTTTCATTCGTGTCTTTAATGGAAGTAAAACATCCCAAGGTGCTTTATAGCAGCGTAATTGGACAGAAATGAACACCAAGCCAAAAAAGGGAGATATTGGGACAGGTGACTGCAATGTATGCACCTGCTAGCATGCTCACAGGTTTGTGGAGCTGTTGCATTGAGAGTGGCTTAGCCAGTCACGTGATGTTCACAAGACTCAATAAAACCCCAGCCAGTTGGATCTAGTTGTGAACCTAGTGGATGAACTGGTAATGTGTGGTGTGATTGTTAAACCTTTGTTAATAAACCAACTAGTTCTTAATAGTGTGTTGCTATGAATTCATCAGCAAAGAACCCATATATTACAGTGACCAAAAGACAAAGAGGTAGGTTTTAAGTAGGGACTTAAAGGAGGAGAGAGAGTTAACGAGGTTTAGGGAGAGAATTTCAGAGCTTAAGGCCTAGGTGGCAAAGAGAGTGGGGCAATGCACAAGAAGCCACAATTGGAGGAGCGCAGAATTCTGGGAGACTGGATGAGATTACAGAGCTTTGTGGGGCTGGGGCGGGGGTCAGTGTGGGCGGGTGGATGGAGGTGGGTGTGAGGTCACGGAGGGATTGGAACTCGGGGATGAGAATTGCAATGTAGTTCAGCAAGCACCGGGGTGATGGGCGAGCAGGCTTTGGCGCGAGTTCGGATACAGGCAATTGAGTTTTGGATGACTTTAAGTTTGCACAGGATGGAAGATAGGAGGCCAGCCAGAAGAGCATGAACAAGGGTTTCAGGAAAAAGTTGCAATAATATGACATCAATTGCTAATACAGGCTGAGCGTCCTAAATCTGGAGTTCTGAAATTCAGAATGTTCGGAAATCTGGACACCGTGGCGGGGCCGTCCAGAATCTGGAAAATGCTCCGAAATCCGGACACCCTTCCAAACCGATTACTGCCGCGAGCCGGGCCCAGGGTAATTCCAAAAAGCAAACAACTCTCAAAACCACCACCCATTAAATCGCCGAAAAATAATCAAAAAACAAAAACGTTAACCCACTTATTCTCGCAGGTCTTCACACCCACAGGCACTGCTGCTCCTGGGTCCACAACGCAGGTCCAACCCCCCCAGTTGTCTTCGCTCGGCCAGAACACGGGCGCGCCAAAACTCCAAAACACAGCGGCCAAAACTCCTAAAACCGTCGGTGCAAGACCCCGGCGAAACTCCACAAAGCCTGCTCTGATTTAGATGCAATTCCAATCTTGCTTTGTGAATTTTGTTTTGCAAACATCCTAACATCTGCTGTGGATGGTTATTGCCGAAAAGTAATAGATTGTCCAATCGGTTTCAGCCAGACAGAACAATACAGTAGATCAGACTAGCTTCACACAGGTGCAGGAGACTCTGGATTAACAAAAACACAAGAGCGGGAGAGCAGCAAAGGACTCTACAGAAAGACAATCCGAAATCCGGAAATACCCGAAATCTGGAACAGCCTCGGTCCTGAGGTTTCCGGATTTCGGACGCCTACCTGTACTTGAGTATAATTGTTGTCACACATTGATGACAGCGTTTCTATGTCAGCTTCTCCAATGCAAAATATATAATGTATATAAAGAAATAACTTACATTTATATAGCGCCTTTCACAATGTCAGGATGTCCCAAAGTGCTTTACAGCCAATGAAGTACTTTTGAAGTGTGTTCTCTGTTGTCATGGAGGAAACGCACATTTATAAAGTACAGGAAAAGAGTTTTCTTCCTGTTTCCCTTTAATTTTCTCCACTCATGCTGGGGTAGGTTACTTAGGGTTCATCTTTTATTCCTGCTTTCTGCTTGATTCGCTTATCTCAACCAGAGCAGCAGTTGCTTTGGGCTAAGGAAGGGCAAAGAGAACCGCACAGGTTCTGCACACGATTGCTGTTCAGTGACCTCTCCTGGAAAGTGTACTTGTCTTGTGTGGATGTCGGATGAGAACAGGATTGTCCTGCACAGTCAAATAGCCTCCAAGCATCCAGCTTCTATGCCCACACACGAGTGGCCAACCCTCCAGGCTTGCCCGTAGTCTCCAGGAATTAAAAGATTAATAAGTGCTGGTAGCAAACCCGGGAGAACTGCCAGCAAAGCCCCCAGCTGTCCGCTCAGGTGGACGTAAAAGATCTCTTGAAGGAAGACATCACTGGGGAAAAAAAGATCACATTGTTGTTGGTGGGAGCTGGCTGTGCGCAAATTGGCTGCCGCATTTCTTACAGCGCTTTGGGACATCCTGTGGTCGTGAATGGCGCCATCTGAATTACAAGCAGCCTTTTTGTTCTCACTGGCGGTAACCAGAGGGCACAGATTTAAGATAATTGGCTAAAGAAACCAGAGAGGAGATGAGGGAGAATTTTAAAAAATGTAGCGAGTTGTTAAAATTTGCAATGAGCTGTCTGAAAGGACGGTGGAAGCAGATGCAATAGTAACTTTCAAAAGGGGAATTTGATATACAGCTACAATGTCTGAAATACGGCAACCTCGGGACCGAGACCATGCAGGTTTTCGGATTTTTCCGGATTTCGGACCTCGCTGTTGGCGCTCCTCGCCACCCGCCGATCCTTGCCACCCGCCGATTCCCTCCGCTCCTCGCCGCCCGCGATTCTTTTACCAGTTTCCTCAATCTCTTGCCACCCGATGTCGCCACCTTGGCCGCCTCAAAAATGTCCGGTTTTCAGACAATTCTGGTTTTCGAAAAGCCAGATTGGCAACGTTGTACCTGTATACTTCAAAAGGAAAAATGTGCAAGTCCATGGGGAAAGAACAGGGCAGTGGGACTAATTGGATAACTCTTTCAAAGAGCTGGCACTGGCATGATGGGCCGAATGGCCTCCTTCTGTGCTGCAAAATTCTTCAAGCAGTTTGGCTAAATCTTGTTGTGCAGTATCTTGTCTTAAGACTGGAAGAGGAGGTATGTTTATCTGATTGTGTTAATTCTAGACAAGGGTCGTCATATCATAAGTTAACAGGGAGCGGTTCCTCTAATGTGGCAGTGCTCCTGCACATATTAACCCTGTATTCATGGCCCCTACTGGTGCATACGAGGTGCAACGTGCCCGAAGGGGCTGTGTAAGTTTCGGGTTTAGGCATGTGAAGCGCATGCTTCTCAACCCAGAACTTGCAATCTGTGAAGAATCCTCTTGCCAGATCGGACGCATCCAAAGGTAAAGGGCTATTTTGCCCAGCGAATGCCCTTGAAATTCTTACGACGGATAAAAGCAAGTGTAAGGCCTGCTTTTATCAGCATGAGACTTTTGAAGCACAGAATAATATGTTTTTCTCAATAATTTACACTGAGTCATTGGGCAAGAAATCTGCTGCTGACTGGGGTTCTAACTTCAACTTCATGAAGGTTGGGCAAGATTGGGGAATTTGTTGGAAAACTAAGCAGTAAGCTAATTGTTAAAACAAAATGACAAAAATCGAGCTGCTTGTGTTGGAGACGAGTCAATGAGCCAATCAACACATTTTGTTGAAGGCAATATTCTAGTAACTTGCAGCACACTTCAATTGAAACTGAACAAAAACACTCCTTGGTATTCATTACATGTGAACATTTTCAGAAAACAGAGCTTCAGATGATTTTCATGAATTACATGCACTGTGGAATGTATGCTTGACCCCCAGATATGTGCTGTGAGCCAACAGTATTCTTACTAGGATTTTAGAACAGTGTGCTGACGAACATATTAAAAACTCACACAGCTGTATTTTAGCTTTTGTTTTCCCACCAGAAGTCCAGCAGAGTGGGCAAGTAAAATTATTATGCTGTTTCTACCCAAATTATTACAAACAGCCACTGTGTTTTATTCTAGAAAACGTGGGATTAGAAACACAGTAACATAGAAAATAGGTGCAGGAGCAGGCCATTCAGCCCTTTGAGCCTGTACCACCGTTCAATATGATCATGGCTGATCCGATCATGGACTCAGCTCCACTTCCCTGCCCGCTCCCCATAACCCCTCATCCCCCCTGCCCCCTTATTCCCTTATCGGTTAAGAAACTGTCTATTTCGGTCTTATGTTTATTTAATGTCCCAGCTTCCACAGCGCTCTGAGGCAGCGAATTCCACAGATTCACAACCCTCTGAGAGAAGAAATAAGAAATTTCTCCTCATCTCAGTTCTAAATGGGCGGCCCTTTATTCTAAGATCGTGCCCTCTAGTTCTAGTCTCCCCCATCAGTGGAAACATCCTCTCTGCATCCACCTTGTCACAATCTTATATGGTTCGATAAGATTACCTCTCATTCTTCTGAGGTCGTGTATTTTGAAAGTTTTTGAAAGTTTTATATAGCATTTTATCACACTCTCAAGACATCCCAAAGCACTTTACAAAAATGAATTACTTTTTTGGGGTACGGTCACTGTTGTTATGCAAGAAAACACAGTCGTCAATTTACACACAGCAAGATCCCACAAACAGCAAATGGAATAAATAGCCAGATCATTTTTTTCTGGTGTTGGTTAAGGGAGAAATCCTGGGCAAGACACCGGGAGAAACTCCCTGGTCAGCTTCAAATAGTGCAGATGGAGTCTTGTTTAAATGTCTTGTATGAAAGACGACACCTCTGCTGGTGCAGCATTCCCTTAGCGTGCACTGAAGTGTCACACTGAATTATGTGCTCAAGCAGTATAATCAAAATCTTTGATACAAGTTGTAGAGAAAAGAGTGGTAATAAAAAGAAGTACCCCAAGTGAGTTAAATATTACTGCATTATTATGCTGAAAATTTGATTATTTTTACATTGTGTGTCAATTCATACTGTAAATTTGAAAATGTACATTGTTATTCACCACGCTGAGAGATGCAACTGGGGAAATCATAATTCATAGAGATTTGGAACAGTGTCACTGAAAGAAAGACTTGGATATAGCGCCTTTCACAACCACCGGACATCTCAAAGCCAATTAAGTACTTTTGAAGTGTAGTCACTGTTGTAATGTGGGAAATGCGGCAACCAATTTGCGCACAGCAAGCTTCCACAAACAGCAATATGATAATGACCCAGATCTGTTTTTTTTGATTGATGGATAAATATGGTCCAGGACATCGGGAATAACTCCCCTGCTCTTCTTCGAAATAGTGCCATGGGATCTTTTACGTCCACCTGAGAGAGCAGACGAAGCCTCGGTTTAAGGTCTCATCCAAAAGACAGCACTTCCGACAGTGCAGCGCTCCCTCAGTACTGCCCCTCCGACAGTGCAGTGCTCCCTCAGTACTGCCCCTCCGACAGTATGGCACTCCCTCAGCACTGCCCCTCCAACAGTGTGGCGCTCCCTCAGTACTGCCCCTCCGACAGTGCTGTGCTCTTTCAGCACCGCCCCTCCGACAGTACGGCGCTCCCTCAGCACCGCCCCTCCGACAGTGCGGCGCTCCCTCAGCACCGCCCCTCCGACAGTGCGGCGCTCCCTCAGCACCGCCCCTCCGACAGTGCGGCGCTCCCTCAGCACCGCCCCTCCGACAGTGCGGCGCTCCCTCAGCACCGCCCCTCCGACAGTGCGGCGCTCCCTCAGCACCGCCCCTCCGACAGTGCGGCGCTCCCTCAGCACTGCCCCTCCGACAGTGCGGCGCTCCCTCAGTACTGCCCCTCTGATAGTGCGGCGCTCCCTCAGTACTGCCCCTCCAACAGTGTGGCACTCCCTCAGCAGTGCACTGAAGTATCAGCCTAGCTTTTTGTGCTCAACTCCCTGGAGTGGTACTTGAACCCACAACCTTCTGACTCCGAGGCGAGGGGGCTACCCACTGAGCCACAGCTGACACTGTTGCATGATTATTGCATACAGTCATTTCCTCCCCATTATCTATAACCTTCACAGTAAGTCAAAGAGTCCTGCTGGCCAGAACGATTGCTCTGCAGTTTTTAAACTTTTCTTCCAGTTGGGAACATCCACTTACCACCTCTCCATGATTGAAATCAGAAGCTGAGACCTGCGTTCAGTCTCTTCACGGCCCTTGAGTGAAGCATTGGTTGGGACTGTGTCTCGCCACAAATGTCAATGAGAAACAATTCTTTAATTTGTGGTTTTGTTCTGAGCAAACGATGCATTCGACCAGATTTTCACTATATTTTTAGCCGTAATTTGTCGGCATAATTTTCAGGTGCAAGTGTAAATCAGGTCCAAATGATTAAGACAGTGCTAATCCCAGCACGGTGCTAAAGTGCTATCGCGCTCTATCCAATTTGCATAATTAGTCACAGATCCAGGGGTAGTTTTGAGCAGGTGTAGGGTGCAGATAATTGAGTGTAAATTAGTTTTAAAGAAATGGGAAGAATAGGGTGAAAATTCTAAAAACTGTTAGACTACCATGTAGCAGCTTTGCCAAGGCTAAAGGAGGATTAAGAAGGAAAAGGAAATCCCATGTGCGGGCATAACTCTGCAAGCAAATAAGAGAGCAGCCAGCGCCTTCATTCTCTATTTGATGGCTGCTGAAGTCAAGGTGGTTGGGAAGAGGGCTGCCCATCTTTGCTATGTTACAACAGCATATGGGAACGGTAACATAGTGTTATGTTGCTGGACCAGTAATCCAGTGTCAAGAATCTGGGAATTCAAGAGTTCAAATTCCACCACGGCATCTGGGGAATTTAAATTCAGTTAATTCAACTCTTTTAAAAGCTAATATCAGTTACCAAACCATGAAACTACCGGATTGTCGTAAAAACCCAACTGGTTCACTAATGTCCTTGAGGGAAGGAAATCTGCTGTCCTTACCCGGTCTGGCTGAAATGTGACTCCAGACCCACAGCAATGTGGTTGAACTCTTAACTGCCCTCTGATATGGTGGCTCACCACCACCTTCCCAAGGGCAATTAGGGATGAGAAATAAAATGCTGGCCTTGCCAGCGATGCCCACATAACAGAAACAAATAATAAAAAAAACATTTTTTAAATCCCCCATAAGTCCACGTTACAGCGTGCCTGGAAGGAAGTGGAGGCAGGCTTGAGACTGCAAGCAATCGATACTGTCACTGGCTCTGCCAGCCCGTGGAGCATTTGGCAACAAATGCCCTTACAGGCAGATGGCACAGCCCTGCTTTCTGCTGATGTAGAACTTTTGAAGACTGTTCCTCAGAACAGTTGCCAAATAGATAATAACTATGTCTGCAAACATAGTTGTTGTCATCTGGCCAAATGCAGCCAGTCAGGCTTTGCTGGCGGAAGATCACACAGGCGTGACTTTTTTCATCCAGCACCATGTAAAAATGATACGCTGCAATGGGGTTGCTTCTGAAGAACCATCCAGCATAATGTTAAGTAAGGCATTCACTCCTTGAGATTGAAAAAAAATCATGAGTACCATCTATTTAGGAAGACTTGAAAAAGCTACCATGAAAGCGCTTAAAATGTCGCCGGCCATTCTGGGAAACAGCAGCCAATATTCACGCAGCTGGTATCGACTCACGACCCAGACGGATGGAATCCTGGGGCACACGCGACATCAAGAACTGACACCTCATCACTGACCCAACAGCAGAGCTCCCTGGCTTCGACGTCCCTCAAAGACAGCGGACGGCACTCAACGGAATCCGCACAGAGCACGGACAATGCGGCCACCTGCTCCACAAGTGGAAGATGAGGGACGACCCGAAGTGCGACTGTGGCCACGAGTCCCAGACACGTCGCATCCACCCGCTCACTAAAGATTTGTCGCGGGAGGCACCTTATTTCTCCATTCGGCAGCTCAGGAGGCCATCGAGTGGACTACGTAGGATATAGGGCACAGAAACAGGCCATTCGACCCAACCAGTCTATGCCGGCAAACTAGACATCCCATTATAAGGTTTTCCCGTCATACGAAACAACAAGGTATTCCCGTATGTGTGCCTCCATGCCTGGTTTTACAACCTGCCTTTAAAGTTAGAGCGTCTGCATGCACCAGTTGTCTCTCACATGCCCAGTGACGACCTCGTAGCTGCCGGTGAGTGGGCACAGAACACTTTTCCTGCAGCCTGACCTGATGGCCCTTCCCTTCTTCCAGTCATCTCAGATCTCAGATATTGCGCTTTGCCATGTATTTGAAACAAATCTTCAACTACAAGCGTTTCAAAGCATATTCTTTCCCTTCTCTAAATATTGTGCCGTTTTCGTAAGGAGCTGGTGGATAATCTGTGCTTGGGCCTGTGAATATGCTGATGTGTGATCTGTAGAGACCAGTCTGGAGTTAACTTTCTCCCCCTTTTCCTCCCTGTGGGAAAGTGCTTTATATCTCAATTGATCAGCAACTTCACATAGCAGAAGATGGCAGCCGTGTCAGCTCAGCGATTCATAACCTTGCGATGCAGCACACCATCCATTTGAGCAGTAGAAAAAAAATTACAGCCATACAGCAAAAAATTGGAGGTTGGCAGTTTAAGTACTGCATTCATGAAGATGCCTTAAGTGGTGCTGCAGTGGTGTTGTAAATCTTTGGACTTTCAGCACCTTTTTACTTCAGATATTGAGCACCGCAAACTTGCACTTTTCTCCTTTTCATTTACTAGTTCCAGTCAAAGGTCCAACTTAGCTAATTTACTGTTCCCTGAGGAAGCAGACGTGTGTCGGACTGACGAGCAGCATTCAGAGCTGCAGGGAACTAAACAAAAAAGTGCAAGAAAGGCCTCCAGCTATAAAAGAAAGACTTGCATTTATATAGCGCTTTTCGCGACCACCGGACTTCTCAAAGTGCTTTACAGACAATGAAGTACTTTTGGGTGCAGTTACTGTTGTAATGTGGGAAACGCAGCACCAGTCTGCGCACAACAAGCTCCCACAAACTGCCATGTGATAATGACCAGATAATTCTTTTGTAATGTTGATTGAGGGATAAATATTGGCCCAGGACACCGGGGATAACTCCCATGCTCCTCTTTGAAATAGTTCCATGGAATCTTTTATGTCCACCTGAGAGAGCAGATGGGACCTCAGTTTAATGTCTCATCGAAAGACAGAACCTCCGACAGTGCGGTGCTCCCTCAGTACTGCCCCTCCGACAGTGCGGCGCTCCCTCAGTACTGACCCTCCGACAGTGCAGCGTTCCCTCAGTACTGCCCATCCGACAGTGCGGCGCTCCCTCAGTACTGCCCCTCCGACTGTGCGGCGCTCCCTCAGTACTGCCCCTCCGACAGTACTGCCCCCCGACAGTGCGGCGTTCCCTCAGTACTGCCCCTCCGACAGTGCAGCGTTCCCTCAGTACTGCCCCTCCGACAGTGCAGTGTTCCCCCAATACTGCACTGGGAGTGTCAGCCTAGATTTATATGCTGAAGTCCCTGGAGTGGGACTTGAACCCACAACCTTCTGACTCAGAGGCGAGTGTGCTACCCACTGAGTCACGGCTGACATCCAGTGCAGTGTATAGAATATGTTTCAAAATATTACATCTGCGGGCACTTCCTTTTTTTTTCATTAAAAAGTTTGATATCCACATTTATAATGGAAGCTGTCCAGGTAAACATGTCCTGCATCAATTGCAGCTTCCCCCCAATGGAGGCACTACAGCGCAGTACTGTCGGATCGGAGTAATTGGTGCCTGTTGACATCGGCAGTTCCCATTATAAATGTGGACATTAGAATTTAGAATGACAATATAAAAATAAGGACAGCATTTCTGGCTTCTGCCTGCACGCTTGCCTTCAAACTCCACTTAACCCAAAGGCTACTCTTAGGCTTGATTCCAATGCCATGGGACGTTGACTGGTTCGGAAGAAAATCTTAATTGAAATTCTAATCAGAACAGCATTTATAGAATCGTAGAATCATAGAAATTTACAGCACAGAAGGAGGCCCATCGAGTCCGTGCCGGCCAAAAAAGAGCTATCCAGCCTAATCCGACTTTCCAGCTCTTGGTCTGTAGCCTCGTAGGTTACGGCACTTCAAGTGCACATCCAAATACTTTTTAAATGTGGTGAGGGTTTCTGCCTCTACCATCCTTTCAGGCAGTGAGTTCCAGACCCCCACCCCCCTCTGGGTGAAGAAATTTCCCCTCAAATCTCCTCTAAACCTTCCACCAATTACTTTAAATCTATGCTCCCTGGTTATTGACCCCTCTGCTACGGGAAATAGATCCTTCCTATCCACTCTATCTAGGCCCCTCATAATTTTATACACCTCAGTCAGGTCTCCCCTCAGCCTCCTCTGTTCCAAAGAAAGCAACCGCAGCCTATGCATTCTATGACCACCAGTGTTGCCATTATGTAGGAATGATTTTCACCCACTATCAGCTGACAGATATATTGTCTCCCATCCATCTCGCTTGCCTCTCTCTCACTTTCTCTCCTGCTCGCTATGAATACCTTATACACCTGGCCATCGTACATCCGTTATCACACGCTAATGCAAATTTCTATGTACATGCAAATATAATATACATTAATGATTTAGATGAAGGAATTGAGTGTAATATCTCCAAGTGTGCAGATGACACTAAGCTGGGTGGCGGTGTGAGCTGTGAGGAGGATGCTAAGAGGCTGCAGGGTGACTTGGACAGGTTAGGTGAGTGGGCAAATGCATGGCAGATGCAGTATAATGTGGATAAATGTGAGGTTATCGACTTTGGTGGCAAAAACAGGTAGACAGAATATTATCTGAATGGTGACAGATTAGGAAAAGGGGAGGTGCAACGAGACCTGGGTGTTATGGTACATCAGTCATTGAAAGTTGGCATGCAGGTACAGCAGGCGTTGAAGAAGGCAAATGGTATGTTGGCCTTCATAGCTAGGGGATTTGAGTATAGGAGCAGGGATGTCTTACTGCAGTTATACAGGGCCTTGGTGAGGCCTCACCTGGAATACTGTGTTCAGTTTTGGTCTCCTAATCTGAGGAAGGACGTTCTTTCTGTTGAGGGAGTGCAGCGAAGGTGCACCAAACTGATCTCCAGGATGGCAGGACTGACATATGAGGAGACTCTGGATCAACTGGGCCTGTATTCACTGGAGTTTAGAAGGATGAGAGGGGATCTCATAGAAACATATAAAAATTCTGACGGGACTGGACAGGTTAGATGCAAGAAGAATGTTCCCGATGTTGGGGAAGTCCATAACCAGGGGACACAGTCTTAGGATAAAGGGTAGGCCATATAGGACCAAGATGAGGAGAAAGTTCTTCACTCAGAGAGTTGTTAACCTGTGGAATTCTTTACCGCAGAGAGTTGTTGATGCCAATTCATTGGATATATTCAAGAGGGAGTTAGATATGGCCCTTACTGCTAAAGGGATCAAGGGGTATGGAGAGAAAGCAGGAATGGGGCACTGATGTGAATGATCAGCCATGATCTTATTGAATGGTGGTGCAGGCTTGCAGAGAGCAAAATTCACCAGACCCCCGCCCCCCTATGTTTGAGCTCATTCGAAAGGAAATGTAATTTGGGACTATCTACCGAAAAGTTTGGAACTCTAAAGTGCTTATGGAAGAAACTACGAACCTTAATAGAATTATGAACTTTTACAAGACAAATTCAAGCCTGTGGGAGGACCTAGGGAACAAAAGAAGCCCATTTAATTATTGGAACTGTCTGGGTGTGAGGACTGAGTTAACCTGTCTGGAAGAATGACTATTTGGAAATCTTCTTCCACAAGAGACATTACCATCACAGTATCACCCAGAGGTGGCTCCCCATCAACATGGGTCTGGACAAACCATTTCAGCATATACATCACAAAGAGGCCCAATCTAGCCTGTATGCAAAAGACTAAGCACAAAAGGACATTGCAATTGCCAAACTAATATTTCCATCAGGAAACAGTTTTTCGAACATCAACCCACCCAAGACAGATATCAACTTTAATGAACCCGACAAAATATTACAAAGAAGAACTAAGCCCGCCAAAATTATACAAAGGATTGTGAACAGATTGGGCGGCAAGATTAGAACACTGAAATTGTATAACTGGCCATTGTTTTCAACAGAGGTTAGAGAGAGGAGAGAAAGAGACAAGAGAGAGGGAGGAGAGAGAGAGAGAGGAGAGACTCTCCAGCCTTGAAGTCCTGAAGGAAGGAAGAACATCACCTTCTACCATTAACTATCAAAAGGATCGGTAAGCATAAGTCCCTGCCTGCCCTGGAGTCTAACCTAGCCAGAATTAAGTATTGGGAGGTGGGAGGTATAATTTTACTGTAAACTCCTTTGAATGTGTAGTGTATGGTACTTTATTAGAGTGGTTATAAGTTTGACCTTGTACCTTTCCTTGTATTCTTTGTTAGAGTGATTGTAAGTTTGGCCGTGTATTTTCTTATTAGAGTAATAAGCCTGTATTACTTTGACTGTAATAAAAACAAAGTTCTTTGCATCAAACCAGTGGCCTCTGCACTTTTGTCACACCCCCCAAATAAATCCAGAGTACAGAACCCAAGGGAGGGGGAGCGATCGAAACCGCTCAAGTTGGTCAGAAGGGAACCTGACCCCCTCATAGAGAACACACACACACCCCACCCCCCCCCCCTCTTTACAGGCTTGAATGGCCTATTCCTGCACCTATTTTCTATGTTTCCATGTCACATTTTTTTAAAATCTCAAAAAAAACCAAAAGCAATCAACTTTGCAATACGTAGAACGTACCAGAGCCACAATGTTGCCAGTTCTCAATTTGACTTCTTTATTGACCCTGCCCAGTGTTTACTTTCTGCCACACTTTAGCAGTGGACTCAAAAGTCAACCTGGCATTAATGTCGAATCAGCACTAATCCCGCCAGAAGTTGCAGGGTTCAGTGGGGGGGGGTGGGGTTGGGCGGGCACCTAAGTTGGAAAGGGCTGGCGGGGGCAAGCGTCAGTGTGGCATGTCTCACATTGCATACCCACAGATTATTCGTGAGCAAATCATCATTGGATCAACTAAAGTCTTCCATATATCATACATCACTAAGTTAAACATATATTGCACAATAAAAAACTCTCGTCATACTTTTCTGCCTCCAATTTCCCCAGAAACCAGTCAAAAAACAGTTTTCAATTATCCATTTACTTCATTGTGTCTCATCACATCTCTCGTAAACTTGTACCATATTCCCTGAGTCTCTGAGCGATTTAAACATCAAACCGTGATGATTTTCAGCAATGGGCCCGAGAAATCTGTCACATTTTCTGAGATCTATGTACCCACCTTTTCAGTCGTATCTCTTTTCTCTCCTAAAATGCATGTAACAGGCTCTTGGAGTTATCTACACCGTTTACTATAATGGCTTGTTAACTGGTTCCTTTGATAATAGACATGCAACATAATGTTGAAGAAAATCTTTTACCAGTCATTTGCCACAGAAAGTTGTTGAGGCCAGTTCGTTAGATATATTCAAAAAGGAGTTAGATGTGGCCCTTATGGCTAAAGGATCAGGGGGTATAGAGAGAAGGCAGGAGTGGGGTATTGAAGTTGCATGATCAGCCATGATCATATTGAATGGTGGTGCAGGCTTGAAGGGCCGAATGGTTTACTCCTGCATCTGTTTTCTATGTTTCTATGCCCTAAAGATGTGGAAGTTTGGTAGCATTTCTGAAACAGTTTGGTCTCTCTCCCTAAACCACCTCCCACTCCCCTCTCTAATATTGCAAGACTAAAATTGAATGGGGGCAGGATAGTCACAAGGTGATACATCATAGCTTGAGCTCTGAATTGTTTGCTTATCATGATAATTCACTCAATGAGCATGCTCTATTCAAATAATTAGTGAGCAGGAAAAAAGTGAACTTCCATTACCCAAAAAAAGCAATTTTGGTGTCTGGTTGACAGGTTAGAATTTTCCAGACGGTATATTGAGTATATTCAAGGCCGAGATCGATAGATTTTTGGACTGGAAGAGGATCAAGGAATATGGAGATCGGGTGGGAAGGTGGAGTTGAGGTCGAAGATCAGCCACGATCAGCCTCGAGGGGCTGGATGGCCTACACCTACTCTTAATTCTTACGTTCTTATGCTAAAAGATTAGGCCACCTGTTTCAAAACTGAACAGTGGGCACTACACCCAAAATAGCTTATGGTTACGTGATTAATGGGAGCAGGGTCGGGGAGGAGTGGAGCTCAGTAGCACAAGTACATAAACTGCACAGTACTGAAATTCACACCTTTTTGTAATGGATGTCACCAAATCACACCAATATTAACAGATATAAAAACAGAAAATGCTGGAAATCTCAGCGGGTCAGGCAGCATCTGTGGAGAGAAACAGAGTTGACCTTTCAGGTCGATGACCCTTTGTCAGAACTGGCGAATGTTCGAAATGAACACATTCTTACGGAGCACTGGAAGGGGGAGGGGAGGAAAGAACAAAAGGGAAAGTCTGTGATCGGGTGGAAGGCAGGAGAGAGAGAGAGAGAGAGACAAAAGGGGTGACGGGCCGAATGGTAATGGCAGAAGTTAGAAAAAGGTTAGTCTAGAATGGCCGAATAATGACCAGCTGCCATTGGAGACAAAGAGAAAAAAAAGAAGGAAAAAAAGCATAAGCTTGGGGTGGGGAAGGGAGCCAAAGATGGGCAGAGGTTATGGTCTGCGGTTGTTGAATTCGATGTTGAGTCCGGAAGGCTGCAAAATGCCAAAACGAAAGATGAGGTGCTGCTCCTCGAGCTTGTGTTGAGAGGAGTCCGAGGATGGAGAGGTCAGAGTGGGAGTGGAGTGGAGAATTAAAGTGACAGGCGACCGGAAGCTCAGGATCACGCTCGCAGACTGAATGGAGGTGTTCCGCAAAGCGGTCACCCAATCTGCACTTGGTCTTCCCAACCAAGCTTAATAGATCATCATCCGTACCTTGCACGTGGTACATGAGGAGAAAAATAACTGTGAGCACCACTGCTCTTTCGAAGGAGACGACAGCTTTAACTTTGATTGTAAAAATGCTGAAAATTGCCTCAAAATTATTTGGCATTTACCATCCCCCTTCCTTCTGCCCCCCCCCCCCCCCCTCACTTTGGTTTAAGAAAATCTTTGTATCTAATCTCCTAAGTTGACCTGCGCCATAAGTAATGGCATTATTGGGAAGCGGGAATTCCCCCGGGATAGTTTGAATGAGGTACTCTCAGCCCTGCTAATGCTAAACATACCAGAGCTGCAATGTTCAAAGGCAAGCATAATACAGGCTGGTTGTGTGCTGAGACAGTGTGGATTTTCATTATCGAACATTTAAGTGTTGATCTGGTGGTTGCTAGTTGCGGTATGGTTATTTAATATGTTTTAAATGTGTTGTGAGTTTGGTATAAAGCACAGAAGGGGCGGTGTATAGTCAGTCGCTCTTTGTACATTGTGGGTTTAGTGCAATTACTCTGCTGTGCCTGTGCGTGCAGTTTTTATTGACATGTCTTAAACGTTTCTTAACATTTGTGTACTGATGTAGAAGTAATATTGTGTTGTGGTCGGAAGTATAAAAGAACTCTGCACCCTTTTTATAAATAGCGAGAATAGATTTACCTAACGGGGGTTACTGGGTCAGTGTGGGAGTTTTTGGGGCAGACTCCGTTGCGAAAATATATTTGACGTTGTCGTGTTGGCTACTGGGCTACTGGGGTACTTCAAACATTGTGCAGGAGATATTATCCCATCTTTAAGGCGAGTGTACTTGTGCTACCGCATTCCGTATTAAACCCCATTCCCATTCCCATGTGGAAAAAAAGCATCCCTTTCCATAGGGCCAACTACCGCAGTGAAACTTCATTCAGCAAGATCATGGCTGATCTGGCCGTGGACTCAGCTCCACTTATCTCCCTGTAACCCTCAATTCCCTTATTGGTTAAAAATCTATCTATCTGTGATTTGAATACATTCAATGAGCTAGCCTCAACTGCTTCCTTGGGCAGAGAATTCCACAGATTCACAATCCTCTGGGAGAAGAAATTCCTTCTCAACTCGGTTTTAAATTGGCTCCCCCGTATTTTGAGGCTGTGCCCCCTAGTTCTAGTCTCCCCGAACAGTGGAAACAACCTCTCTGCCTCTATCTTGTCTATCCCTTTCATTATTTTAAATGTTTCTATAAGATCATCCCTCATCCTTCTGAACTCCAACGAGTAAAGACCCAATCTACTCAATCTATCATCATAAGGTAACCCCCTCATCTCTGGAATCAGCCTAGTGAATCGTCTCTGTACCCCCTCCAAAGCTAGTATATCCTTCCTTAAGTAAGGTGACCAAAACTGCACGCAGTACTCCAGGTGCGGCCTCACCAATACCCTATAAAGTTGCAGCAGGACGTCCCTGCTTTTGTACTCCATCCCTCTCGCAATGAAGGCCAACATTCCATTCGCCTTCCTGATTACCTGCTGCACCTGCAAACTAACTTTTTGGGATTCATGCACAAGGACCCCCAGGTCCCTCTGCACCCCAGCATGTTGTAATTTCTCCTCATTCAAATAATATTCCCTTTTACTGTTTTTTTTTTAACAACGTGTATTGATAACCATCTGTAGTGATTGAAAAATTGATTCTTGTTTGAATGTTTTATAGTTCAAATTATTATCTCTCAGCATAATAACCCTTAGCATTTCCAGTTTTATTTTTTTTCCTTCTTCTCAATTACACTTTAACAACACTATTTTGCTGCCAAGGTCCAACTCTATGGAAAAACTCCCTAAACTCCTCTGAATCTCCATCCTCCTCCCCTCCTTAAAGAAAGAAATACTTGGATTTCTATAGCGCCTTTCACGACCACCGGACGTCTCAAAGCGCTTTACAGCCAATTAAGTACTTTTTGGAGTGTAGTCACTGTTGTAATGTGGGAAATGCAGCAGCCAATTTGCGCACAGCAAGTTCCCACAAACAACAATGTGATAATGACCAGATCATCTGTTTTAGTGATGTTGATTGAGGGATAAATATTGGCCCCAGGACACCAGGGATAGCTCCCCTGCTCTTCTTCGAAATAGTGCCATGGGATTTTTTACGTCCACCTGAGAGAGCAGACGGGGCCTCGGTTTAACGTCTCATCTGAAAGACGGCACCTCCAACAGTGCAGCACTCCCTCAGCACTGACCGGCCGACAGTGCAGCGCTCCCTTAGTACTGCCCCTCCGACAGTGCGGCGCTCCCTCAGTACTGCCCTTCCGACAGTGCGGCGCTCCCTCAGTACTGCCCCTCCGACAGTGCGGTGCTCCCTCAGTACTGCCCCTCTGACAGTGCGGAACTCCCTCAGCATTGCACTGTAGTGTGAGCCTAGATTTATGTGCTCAAGACCCTGGAGTGGGGCTCAAACCCACAATCTTCTAACTGAGGCGAGAGTGCTGCCCACTGAGCCTTAGCTACACTCCAAAAGTACTTAATTGGCTGTAAAGCACTTTGGGACGTCAGGTGGTCGTAAAAGGCGCTATATAAATGCAAATGTGTTTTTCTTTTCTTCTCTGCTTCGGACAATAAGTCAGTAATTTTCAAGATTTATCATACAGACACACATTCTCTTGTACATTTTGGTCAGTGAATGGTACGCTGGGATCGTGGCAACAATTTGGTTTTGGTCCCCGGGGTTTGGGGAGCTTGGCTGGGACAAGTGTTTTATCTTCTTAAGCCAGTTGCCTGTTTTTTGGGGTAGCTGTCTTTGTCTGACTACAGATTTATCAGCATTGTTGGCAGAGTGTTCCCTTTTGCTTTGGTTAGTTGTCTCCTCTGGAACGGTGATCTGAGTGTTGAATCTCTGAACTAAAACTTCTTAAAACTCTCCGCCTCTTTTTTCTCCTTTAAGACGCTCCTTAAAATCTACCTCTCATCTGCTCTAACATCTCCTTATACGGCTCGGTGTCAAATGTTGTTTTCTGATAACTTCTGTGAAGTGCCTTGGGACGTTTTATTACGTTAAAGGTGCTATATAAATGTAAGTTGTTGTTGGACATATACCTTAACTTGCAAATTTGATAACCAGAACCCTACTCCTGAAGAATCAAATACATTCTATTTTAGTATTTATTGTGAGCTGATATGTTTTACTTTTTGTACTATTATTTATTGGCTTCTATTAAGTCAGTTACCATTGTTACGATTTCCGCAAATAGTCCCCCCCCCCCCATCTTTAAGGAGAAAAGACTAAAGCTCGCCTCGGTCATGTATAAAAGTTAAAAAAGACTCTGCCCCTTTGAAGGTAATTTACAAAGGAAAAACAAAAGAAATTATACTCAATGGGCTATTTTTTCAACCAAAAGACCAGAATACAATAACGTGTTAATCCGGCATGGACTCAATGGGCCGAATGGCCGCCACCTGTGCCACAGGGATTCTATAATAACTATGTGATTGAGGTGTGAGATAAATTAAGTGAGTTTTGGTCAGGAATGTGCTTAATTTATTTTCTCTCCCCTCTAAATCCGATTAACCCTCATTGTAGTTTGATATATAGTTTAATGTCAATCCCTCTGACTCAGAAGTGTTAAGAAAACAAATTAAACACAAGAAGCCTTTTATTCCCCAGCTCCTACAACTCCATAGAGAAAGACATCTTTACACTACAGCAGGAAAACGCAGCAGTCAGTTTGCACATAGTGAGGTCAGACCAACTACAATGAAATGAATAACCAATTGAACTGTTTTAGTGATGTTGGTTGAGGGAAATATATTGGTCAGGGCACCGGGGAGAACTCCCCAGCTCTTCTTCAAATAGTGTCATGGGATCTTTTACATCTACCTGAGGGGACAGACGGAGCCTCGGTTTAGCGTCTCATCTGAAAAACGGCTCCTCCAACAGTGCAGCACTCCCTTGATCACACTTGATCAGCTCCGCTGGGCAGGCCACATCATTCACATGCCAGATACGAGGCTCTCAAAGCAAGCGCTCTACTCTGAACTCCTTCACAGCAAACGAGCCAAAGGGGGGACAGAGGAAACGTTACAGGGACACCCTGAAAGCTTCCCTGAAAAAGTGCAACATCCCCACTGACACCTGGGAGTCCCTGTAACAGTGGAGGAAGTGCATCCAAGAGGGCGCTGAGCACCTCGAGTCTCATCGCCGAGAGCATGCAGAAATCAAGCGCAGGCAGCGGAAAGAGCGTGCGGCAAACCAGTCCCACCCACCCTTACCCTCAACCACTGTCTGTCCTACCTGTGATGGGGACTGTGGTTCTCGTGTTGGACTGTTCAGCCACCTAAGGACTAATTTTTAAGAGTGGAAGCAAGCCTTCCTCGATTCCGAGAGACTGCCTATAATGATGACTCCCTCAACATCGCACTGGAGTGTCGGCCTGGATTACGTGTTCCAGTCTCGAGAGTGGGACTTGAACTCACGACCTTCAATGAAGAGCAGCAATCAACAAAGCCAATAGAATATTGAACTGCATTGCAATAACAGTAGCTCAGAGGTCAAGGGATGTCATGACCAAACTGTACAGTGCTCTGGGAATAGCTTGAATACTGTGTCCACTTCTGGTCGCTGAGACATTGAAATGCAAGAGGCAATGCAGGGAAGAGTCTTGAGGCTGTTGCCTTGTGTCAAGGGGCTCAGTTGTGAGGAAACATTGGAGTAACTTTGGCTTCTCAGCCTGGAAAGGAGGGAGATATAGGTGAATTTATAGCTCGATAAAAGATTGTTGAGGGAATGGTGAAGATAAATCCGGAATATTACTTTAAACTAAATTGCGCGAATAGGATAAGTGAACACATGTTCAAACGGGTAAAAGTTAAGACTGATAGCAGGCAATTCTTTTTCACACAAACCGTGATCAAGTATAGAATAGGCATCAACCTCGCCACACACATACTACAGGGTGAGAGAGAGCACACTATCCAAACAAACACTGGGAAGAGAGAGTGCTCATTATCCGTACAAACACTGCATAATCTCTCTTTAATTATAAACTATGCTTAATCCAGTAATAACCTTAATAAAGTCTGTGTGCAATATTGGCTTCCATAAATAGGATATTGAGGCGTTTGAAAGGGTGCAGCACAGATTTGCTAGTATACTGACTGGCATTAGGAAATACAAATAACGAAGAAAGAATTGGAAAAATTGGGTCTTTTTTCATTGGAACATGGCAGATTATGAGATGATAGTGTTCAAAATCATGAGGGGTCTAGACAGAGTAGATAGAGAAACTATTCCCATTGGACAGAAGGGTCTAGAACCAGAGGACAGAGATTAGCAGAAGATCCAAAGGTGACATGAGGAAAATCTTTCTTACGCAGCGAGTGGTTAGGATCTGGAATGCCTGAGAGGGTAGTGGAGGCAGACTCAATCGTGGCTTTCAAAAGGGAGTTGGATAAGTACCTGAAGGAAAAAAAATTGCAAGGCTACGGGAAAAGGGCAGGGGAGTGGGACTGGCTACAGTGCTCTTACAGAGAGCCGGCACGGGCTCGATGGGCCGAATGGCTTCCTGTGCTGTAACCGTTCTATGATTCTTCGATAGAATGGCAGAATTATAAAATTATGAAAAGATGAGGCAGAGTAGACAGAAGCGAACTGTTACAGTAGTTGAGAGGTCAAGAACATGGGGCCATAAATATAAGATTAAATGTAAGAGATTTAGAAGAGAGGGCAGGTGAAACTATTTCACACACATAGTTGTGAGGATGTGGAATTCACTTGTAGGGTCAGTGGTTGAGGCAGAAACCATGTCTGCATTTAAGATTAGATTGGAGAGATGAATGAGGAAAAAGGAGTTGAAGGGAGATGGGAACAGGACGATTAGAACAACTTGCTCGTGTGGATAGTCGAATGGCCTGTTGCCGTGAAGTCACTTCTGTATATGTAGTTAAAGCACGTGCAGATCGCACGGGACAAAGTCCGCTTGTGGGAATTGCTGTTGAATTGTTGAGAAAGCAAACTTCTTTGAAACTAAGTTCGGGGTTGAACAGTTCATCAAGGCTGAACACCAACAGGTCCGCCCTGACTGAGCAGCCAGAGAAGGGGAATGAGCCTAACCTGCAGGAAAGTAATTGCACCCATTATAGTAGATGGGGTAGTGGGCTATTGGTTTGGTGCTACTTCAGAGCCATCTGACCAACACAACACCAGCAAAAACTTCTTATTTGCTACACAGCTTTAAAGCAGCACCTAGTGCCAGCTGTGGCTCAGTGGGCAGCACCCTCGCCTGAGTCAGAAGGTTGTGTGTTCAAGTCCAGAGACTTCAGCACAAAAAAAAATCTAGGCTGACACTCCAGTGCAGTGCTGAGGGAACGTCGCACTGTCGGAGGGGCAGTCTTTTGGGTAAGACATTAAACCGAGGCTGCGTCTGCTCTCTCAGGTGGACGTAAAAGATCCCATGGCACTATTTCGAAGAAGAGCACGGGAGTTATCCTCGGTGTCCTGGGGCCAATATTTATCCTTCAATCAACATAAGAAAAACAGATGATCTGGTCATTATCACATTGCTGTTTGTGGGAGCTTGCTGTGGCAAATTGTCTGCCACGTTTCTCACATTACAACAGTGACTACACTCCAAAAGTACTTCATTGGCTGTAAAGCACTTTTGAGACGTCCTGTGGTCTTGAAAGACGCTGTATAAATGCAAGTCTTTCTTTGCTAGGCCACATTTTCTCCCGCTTATTGATACTGGACCAAAGTAGCCATTCATAGAAACAGAGAAACATAGAAATTAAGTGCAGGAGAAGGCCATTCGACCCTTCGAGCCTGCACTGCCATTCAATAAGATCATGGCTGATCATTCAACCTCAGTACCCCTTTCCTGCTTTCTCTCCATACCCATTATGCCTTTGGCCATAAGGGCCATATCTAACTCCCTTTTGAATATATCTAACGAACTGGCCTCAACAACTTTCTGGAGTAGAGAATTCCACAGGTTAACCACTCTCTGAGTGAAGAAGTTTCTCCTCATCTCGGTCCTAAATGGCTTACCCCTTATTCTTAAGACTGTGACCCCTGGTTCTGGAACTCCCCAGCAACGGGAACATTCTTCCTGCCTCTACCCTGTCCAACCCCATCAGAATTTTATATGTTTCTATGAGATCCCCTCTCATTCTTCTAAACTCCAGTGGATACAAGCCCAGTTGATCCAGTCTCTCCTCATATGTCAGTCCTGCCATCCCAGGAATTAATCTGGTGAACCTTCGCCGTACTCCCTCAATAGCAAGAATGTTCTTCCTCAGATTAGGAGACCAAAACTGAACACAATATTCCAGGTGAGCCCTCACCAAGGCCCAGTACAACTGCAGTAAGACCTCCCTACTCCGATACTCAAATCCTCTAGCTATGACCGCCAACATGCCATTTGCCGCCTTCATCGCCTGCTGTGACTGAACCATGACACCCAGGTCTCGTTGCACCTCCCCTTTTCCTAATCTGTCACCATTCAGATAATAATCTGTCTTCCTGTTTTTGCCACCAAAGTGGATAACCTCTCATTTATCCACATTATACTGCATCTGCCATGCATTTGCCACTCACCTAACCTGTCCAAGTCACCCTGCAGCTTCTTAGCATCCTTCTCACAGCTCACACCGCCACCCAGCTTAGTGTCATCTGCAAACTTGGAGATATTACATTCAATTCCTTCATCTAAATCATTGATGTATATTGTAAATAGCTGGTCCCAGCACTGAACCCTGCGGCACCCCACTGGTCACTGCCTGCCATTCTGAAAAGGACCTGTTTATTCCGACTCTCTGCTTCCTGTCTGCCAACCAGTTCTCTATCCACATCACTACATTACCCCCAATACCATGTGCTATAATTTTGCACGCTAATCTCTTGCGTGGGACCTTGTCAAAAGCCTTTTGAAAGTCCAAATACACCCCATCCACTAGTTCTCCCTTGTCCACTCTACTAGTTACATCCTCAAAAAATTCTAGGAGATCTGTCAAGCATGTTTTCCCTTTCATAAATCCATGCTGACTTGGACCGATCCTGTCACTGCTTTCCAAATGCGCTGCTATTTCATCTTTAATAATTGATTCCAACATTTTCCCCACCAACGATGTCAGACTAACTGGTCTATAATTCCCTGTTTTCTCTCTCCCTCCTTTTTTAAAAAGTGGTGTTACATTAGCTACCCTCCATAGGAACTGATCCAGAGTCAATAGAATGTTGGAAAATGATCACCAATGCATCCACTATTTCTAGGGCCACTTCCTTGATTACTCTGGGATGTAGCCTATCAGGCCCTGGGGATTTATCAGTCTTCAATCCCATCAATTTCCCTAACACAATTTCCTGACTAATAAGGATTTCCTTCAGTTCCTCCTTTTCGCTAGATTTTCGGTCCCCTAGTATTTCCGGAGGTTATTTGTGTCTTCCTTCGTGAAGACAGATCTAAAGTATTTGTTCAATTGGTCTACCATTTCTTTGTTCCCCATTATAAATTCACCTGATTCTGACTGCAAGGGACCTACGTTGGTCTTCACTAATCTTTTTCTCTTCACATATCTATGGAAGCTTTTGCAGTCAGTTTTTATGTTCCCTGCAAGCTTCCTTTCATACTCTATTTTCCCCCTCCTAATTAAACCCTTTGTCCTCTTCTGCTGAATTCTAAATTTCTCCCAGTCCTCAGGTTTGCTGCTTTTTCTGGCCAATTTATATGCCTCTTCTTTGGATTTAACACTATCCCTAATTTCCCTTGTTAGCCACGGTTGAGCTACCTTTCCCGTTTTATTTTTCTTCATGTCTGAGCCTGTACATCAAGTGCAGATAGACTATTTAATCATGAGAGATCAGGGCAACACAACTGCATTGGATCCTACCTTTGTCCAGCTTTACGTGCACTTTCTAGGAAGGGTTTGCGATATAGTGATCGCCGTTGGGAACTATTGCAGGTGTTCCTCTCCCTAGCGCAAGGGCACTTAAATAATTCGTAGCACCCACATTGCTGCCCAGCTGAGATCGGTTTACTCAGTATGGAACCAAATTAAACCTGGGATCTTCCAAGTCTATACTGCTAATTATGCACAGCATTAATTCACTGAGCCCTGAGGGGAGTGCTCCATGGTTTTAATGTAGATCTCAGAAGCCCGCTTCAACGCCCTCTCGAGCCTTCAAAAGCCATTCTAGCCTTCGGCCTTGCTTTGGTTCTCATGACTTATTAATGGATATGGGGAAATGTCCAGCGGAAAAATCTGCGAGTGATGTCAAAAAAACCTAAATCTGCCTTGCACAAAAGGAAAAGAAAAACCCTTAAGCATTTGCCTTCATGTACTGAACTTCAGCTGAGAGGATAGTTACATGGATTACGCACTCCTTCCTGATTTGTTCAGCTAAAGGGAGCTTACTGTAGAATGAAACAAATGGAATGTCCCTGTTTCTTGTAACGTCCTTAGGCAAGATGCTTCCCCCGACACCAGCTGAACAGGACCACTGCTACTCGTTCCGATTTTTCTCTTTCTGTCGTCTTGATGGGCCCGTCAAGGTTGAGAGACCTCTGCCTGTGGGGATTTGCAGGAACCTGGCCACTCTGCGGTGCATTGGACACGAGTGCAAGAATTGGCCGTGCCACAAGGTCATGTGCCTGCACCTGAAGAGTCCACAAATTATATAGACGCATCATTTATACAGCGCAGGGAAAGGCGGGGTAAGCATCAGAATGTTCTTTGTACTTTCGATTTTAAATTCAGTTCAATTTATGGTCTGCATTGTTAGTGGTACAGGCACTACAATGGGACTGTACGTTGAAAGCATCCAAAGAAAACACTTCAAGGAATCAAAATGAAGGTCACTTGTTACTTGAAGGGTGAGAGTCTAGGTGGGGTAGAGGAATAAAGGGATCTCGGAGTACAAAGACACAAATCGTTAAAAGTTGCGATGCAGGTTAGCAAGGCCATAAAAAAAGCAAAGCAAGCTTTAAGGTTTATTTCTAAAGGGATAGAATTGAAAAGTAGGGAAGTTATGCTAAACTTGTATTGAACCTTGGTTAGACCACACTTGGAGTACTGCGTACAGTTCTGGTTGCCATATTATAAAAAGGATATCGAGGCACTGGAGAAGGTACAGAGAAGATTTACGAGGATGATACCAGAAATGCGAGAGTATATTTGTATCAGGAAAGGATAAACACTTCAAGGAATCAAAATGAAGGTCACTTGTTACTTGAAGGGTGAGAGTCTAGGTGGGGTAGAGGAATAAAGGGATCTCGGAGTACAAAGACACAAAGAGTACAAAGTCTCTTCTCTCTTGAAAAAAGAAGGCTGAGGGGTGACTTGATAGAGGTCTTTAAAATCATGAAGGGTTTTGATCGAGTAGATACAGAGAATGTTTCCACTTGTGGGGAAGAGCATAACTAGAAGCCATCAATATAAGATAGTCACTAATAAATCTAATGGGGAATTCAGGAGAAACTTCTTTACCTCGAGAGTGGTGAGAATGTGGAACTCGCTACCACAGGGAGTGGTTGAGGCGAATAGTATCGATGCATTTAGGGGGAGGCTAGACAAGCATATGAGGGAGAAGGGAATAGAGGGTTATGTGGATAGATTTAAATGAGAAAAGACGGGAGGAGGCTTGAGTGGAGCATAAACACCAGCATGGACTGGTTGGGCCGATTGGCCTGTTTCTGTGCTGTATATCCTATGTAATCCTATGTAAAGTTGAAAGTCAATGTAAAGCAATTAAGAACAATAATTGATTGATATACGTACCAGCCTTATGAGCTGAAGCAGTACAATGCAATGTTTGGTAGATGTCATGCTCCTTGGGGAATTCAGAACAATATATTGTGAAGTAAACATTAAAATAATTGAGCTGCAACAAACGAACCATTAAATTTGCTGATGTTTGTATGATTGCAATTAACAAGGCAACTGTGTTCATTAAGAAGGCAGAATACTTTATGATTGGTGTGGGATTTAATATCTGTGCTTGGGGATGCTGCTGGGTCAGATAAATGGAGGATGTACGCAACAGCTCTGAGCAGCTGACAACGGCATGAGAGATTAAGGTGAGTTGTTGCATCGTCTGCAAACTTTGTTCCGGGATGTGGGCGTCGCTGGCGATGCCAGCATTTATTACCCATCCCTAATTGCCCCTTGAGAAGATGGTGGTGAGCCGCCGCCTTGAACCGCTGCAGTCCGTGTGATGAAAGTGCACCCACAGTGCTGTTGGGAAGCAAGTTTCAGGATTGTGACCCAACGACGATGAAGGAACGGCCGATATATTTCTAAGTCAGGATGGTGTGTGACTTGGACGGTAATGTGGAGGTAGTGGTTCCCATGCGCCTGCTGCCCTTGTCCTTCTAGGCGGTAGAGGTCGCGGGTTTGGGAGGTGCTGCCGAAGAAGCCTTGGTGAGTTGCTGCAGAGCATCTTGTCGATGGTACACACTGCAGCCACGGTGCACCATTGGTGGAGGGAGTGAATGTTGAATGTTGAAACTGTTTCCATTGGAAGTTTGGTATCCGGAGCTGTGACATCTCCATGCTGGAGAAGTGACACCAGATCACCATTCAATCAACAGGCCTGTTTTGGAATCCAGAACCAATGGCCCCGAATTTTCCTGCAATGGCGAGATCGGAGCCATGCACCGCAAATGCTACTGTCAAAGGACCGATTTTACACTTTAGAACTTACTCCAAAGGTTGCTAGTTTTGTAACTAGAATACACTGCAGTGGATGCTTTCACATTCAGTGAAAGTACATTTTAGAATGTTTCTGCAAATTATCTTCCGTGTTTCCTGCTTTGTTTAGACTGGGTTGCTGAGAGAATCATTTTGAATTGGCTATGCTACAAGGATTGGCAAGTTAGCTTTTTTTTAAATCTGCTGGATATAGATTCCTGATCCAAGCATAACATTTCTGGATAAATGAGTTCTGAGTTTTCTCACGATTCAGTTCCAACGTAGCTGGTGAGATAAGTACAGAAGATATGATGCAGTGTCACGTAAGTGGCTCAAAGCTGATAAAAGGCTACTTCTTGTGGCACATGGTTGGGTTATATGCTGCCGTGCAATATAAGTAAACAACAACAACTTGTATTTATATAGTGCCTTTAACGTCGTGAAACGTCCCAAGGTGCTTCACAGGAGTATTAGGAGACAAAGAATTTGACACCGAGCCACATAAGGAGAAAATAGGTCAGGTGACCAAAAGCTGGGTCAAAGAGATCGGTTTTAAGGAGCATCTTGAAGGGGGAAAGAGAGGTGGAGAGGATTAGGAAGGGAATTAAAGAGCTTTAGGGTATGGTCAACAGGAGGCACGGCCACCGATGGTTGAGCGATTATAATCAGGGATGCTCAGGAGGGCAGAATTAGAGGAGCGCAGACATCTCAGAGGGGGGGGAGGGGGTGTTGTGTTGTGGGGCTGGAGGAGATTACAGAGATAGGAAGGGGCGAGGGCCATGGAGGGCTTTGAAAATAAGGATGAGAATTTTGAAACCGGGAACCAATGTAGGTCGGCGAGCATGTTATATTAAAATAATGACGTGTTGCAACAAATGGGCCATTATATTTGCTGATGTTTGTCCAATTGCAGTTACAAGGCAGTTGGGGTGAGGGTGAGAGGGCGTGGGGGGGCGTGGAAATGCAGTAACCTTACAAAGAATGTTTTACTCAATGTTGTGACTGGAGTAAGAGTAAAGAAGACATAAGAGCAGGCTTACTAAGAGGAGCTTTTAAATTGTCCACTTAAACAGTGAAAAATATCCCGCACCACATTTGGAGATTTTGTCCTTCCAAAGTTGAGAGCTGTGTTTGGCAAGAGCACTTGAGCTGTATAACATTGAAGTGAAGTACGTGGTGACAGGCCTGATACTGGCAGGAGCAATTTGAGCTAATGACAATAAAGCATCATATAAGAAGTGTATTGGCACTACATAAGCCTAGTGACAACCCCAATTCTGGTCTATTCCAGCAATGTGAGTTCAAATCCCACCACGGCAGCTGTGGAATTTAAAATTCAGTTAATTAAATAAATCTGGAATAAAAAAAACTTGTATCAGTAATGGTGACCATGAAACTACCGTATTGTTGTAAAAATCCACTAATGCCCTTTAGGAAAGGAAATCTGCCATTCTTACCCGGTCTGGCCTATATATGACTCCAGACCCACAGCAATGTGGTTGACTCTTAACTGCCCTCTGCAGTTCAAGAAGGTGGCCACCACCACCTTCTCAAGGGCAATTATGGATGGGCAATAAATGCTGACCTTGCCGGCGACGCCCACATTCCAGGAATGAATGTTTTAAAAGTGTATTAGCACTTAATAAGCCGAGCGACAACCCTAATTCTGGTGTGTTAGAAAACCCTGTTGTTATAAACTAACTACATAATCACACTCTCTATCTATATCTATATCTATACTGTATATCACATTGCTGTTTGCGGGAGCTTGCTGTGCGCAATTCGGCTGCCATTACAACAGTGACTACATTTCAAAAGTACTGCATTGGCTGTGAAGTGCTTTGGGTCATCCTGAGGTCGTGAAAGGCCCTACAGAAATGCAAGATCTTTCATTCTTTCATATTAGAGCTTGTAATGTTTGTTCATCCATTGCAGTTATAGGAACTGACTTGACTTCTGATTTTGAAACCTAGAATTTATTTTGTGATGTAGGATTAGATGGCATATCATAAATGTAGTCGTACCATGTTTTGATATCCTTGTCTTATCAAATTGTCAGCTTTTTATAATATCTCTTATTTCATATTATCTGTCTTCCCAAAGCTACACATCTTCGTTTGACTACCAGAGAGCCTTTCCACAGTGATAATGCATGAAATGATTGGTTACTTTGTGTTCAATAACAATCTTGCCCTTATAAATCTGACAGTCTCACAATAATATGCCACGGGTTGGAGCCTGTCATTTCTCACACGGTAAGTTGACATCGTCATCATTAAGAGGAGGCAAGGCATTTCCCCACAGATAATGAGGGAGCATCATCTGGCAAGTCATCCTTGGCCTGCCAATGACTGCAACAAGAATGCCTTTTCTAAAGGGCTCGGAGTAGGTTTTCTGTGCTCTCAGTCAGAACGCCGTTTGTGGCTGACGGTGATTTTAAAAGGAAGGGTGACTGGCTGGAAATGCAGACACATTTGGTTGGCCCACTGAGCACCCTGGTGAGTGATATGCCGAAGAGATATCTTTAGTGATACCTGCTCTCCAAGAGCCTCCAACCTAGCCTATTCTCTTTATAACATAAAAATAAGGGCATTCCTTTATTTGCATGTTTGCCATGCAGCTAAAGAAGCACCCTCCTTCAGTCTTCTCTTCTTAGGCGGTCCCTCGTATCGAGGAAGACTTGCTTCCATGCCAAAAGGGGATGAGTTCACAGGTGTTTCAATGAAGAACCTAACATTCCAGGTCGCGAACGACTGTTGAAGGGGTGGAAGATGCCTGTGTGTGGATTTTTTAACATTGCACGCCAGCCACCACAAGGGCTTGACAGAGCTAGGTCTTGGTCCAGTGGCAAGGATTAACCAAGACGACTGGAGATCAGCTCTGCTGCACAGACCTAGTGCGCACACATATCGCAATGTGGGCCCTCGTCTCTTCTGGGCCCCGAACTCGCGCCTCTCCTGGGCCCTGATCATGTCGCTCTGCAATCTCTCACCACTCCTTCGCCCCGACCTCGCAGCTCTTGCTGCACCTGCCCATGCTCCAATCACCGACCTGGATTATGGTCCTTCAGTAGCAACACAATGATATATTAGCAGTAATTATTTGCTGTGGAAATGGAAGGCCATGAGGCAAAGGGTTTAGTTCTGCCCTCTTGATCCTATCTAAATATGGTGGAACGGGCTTGTGGCAGGCCTCAAAGGAGCTGTCGGTATCTTGAGAGGAAAATTTAGGTGTAATTTTTTTTTGCAGTGGATTTGTGGTAGCCTTGAAGAATGCATTTCTAGTAACAGGTGGCTGTTCACGGACGAATGCAGGCCTATATTTCCAGTTGAAATAAAACACATTAGATAGCCTGCGAATTGCACCAGAATATGATTAAGAAATCATCAAGCTGATTTTGCACTGCCTCGACTCCTTTCATTAGACAAGTAGATTGTTGCATTTATGTTTTTTTATCTAGCTTTTTTGATTTGTCAGAATTAAACGGGCAGTGCACTGTCGCCGTGTTCAGTTTTTATTTTGTAGAGAAAAAAATAAGTGGAAGTCAATAAGAACAACAGCTTGTATTTATACAGCGCCTTTAACGTAGTTAAAGCGTCCCAACGTGCTACATGGAAAGAAAGGAAAGACTTGAATTTATATAGACCCTTTCACGACCACCGGATGTCTCAGATTTTATAGCCAATGGAATACTTTTGGAGTGCAGTCACTGTTGTAATGTGGGAAAAGGAAGATTTGACACCGAGCCACATAAGGAGATATTAGGACAGGTGACCAAAAGCTTGGCCAAAGAGGTAGGTTTTAAGGAGTGTCTTAAAGGAGGAGAGAGAGGCGGAGAGGTTTAGGGAGGGAGTTCCAGAGCTTGGGGCCCAGGCAGCTGAAGGCACAGCCACCGATGGTGGAGCGATTATAATCAGGGATACTCGAGGGCAGAATTAGAAGAATGCAGATATCTCAGACGGTTGTCAGGCTGGAGGAGATTACAGAGATAGAGAGGGGTGAGGCCATGGAGGGATTTGAAAACAAGGATGAAAATTTTGAAAGGACTGAAAGACCAATTTAGATCCTCAACTCTTTCATTAATTCCTGAAGTTAGGCAGGGAGAACATTGTCTTTGTGGACCAGTAATGGTTGTTAAAAATTGGGACGATGAATTCCATTACATAGTTGCCAATTTGCTTTTATCTGCACTATAAAGAATTTTGCCTTTGTGATTTTTTTTTTGTTTCGCAGAAGGATGGGGAAATTAAAACACGTTTGTTATCCAGATGGATATTTTCTTGCAGTCTCAATGCATCTTACTTGCAGAAGCCATAAGGATGGGCATTGTGACAAACAGGAATGTCACACCGCTACAGCAGTTAACTTCGGAATTTGCGATTAAGCAGCCTTATTAAATATTACCAACAACAATTCGCATTTATGGAGCGCATGTAATGTAGAAGACTGTCCCAAGGTGCTTCGGAAAGGCGTAATTTAAAAAAAAGGGACATTAAGCCAAAGATGGAAATATTCGGAATGGTGACCAAAAGCTTGGTGGGAGGTGGGTTTTAAGAAGGAAGGGGCGAGGTCATGAAGGGATTTGAAGTATTGGGCACTGGCGGCCAATGTAGGTCAGTGAGGACAAGGGTGATGCATGAGTGGAACTTGGTGCAGGATAGGATATGGGCAACAGAGTTTTGGATGAGCTCAAGTTTACAGAGGACGGGCCGGGTTGGCGAGAGGGAGGGGCACTGCCAGGAGAGCAGCGGAATAAATGAGTAGGTAAATAAAGAAAGACTTGCATTTATATAGCGCCTTTCATGACCACCGGACATCTCAAAGCGCTTTACAGCCAATGAAATGCAACAACAATAGCTTTTATTTATGTAGCGCCTTTAACGTAGTAAAATATCCCAAGGCGCTTCACAGCAGTGTTATAAAACAAAACAGATAAATTTGACACCGAGCCACATAAGAAGAAATTATGGCAAATGACCAAAAGCTTGGTTAAAGAGGTAAGTTTTAAGGAGCGTCTTAAAGGAAGAAAGAGAGGCGGAGAGGTTTAGGGAGTTCCAGAACTTGGGCCCCAAGCAGCTGAAGGCACGGATGACAACGGTAATAAAGGCGTGGATGAGAGTTTCAACCAGAGATGTGGTAGGGTCGGAGGCAGGTGATGTTAATGGAGGTGGAAGTAGATGATCTTTATTAAAGCTCAGTTCGAGGTCGAATAGGATGCTGAGGTTGGAAATGACCTGGTTCAGCCTGAGACAGTGGCCAGGGAAGGGAATGGAATCAATGGCAAGAGTACAGAGTTTGTAGTGGGTGCTAAAGATAGTAGCTTTGGTCTTCCCAAAGTTTAATTGGAGGAAATAGTGTTTCATCGACAACTGGATGGCGGATGAGAAATCTGACAACACAGGCACGATGGAGGGGTGAAGAGAGGTAGAGCTGGATGTCGTCAGTGTACACGTGGAAGCTGATCCCATGTCTACAGATGATGTCTCTAATGGGCAGCATGTAGATCATGAAGAGGCGGAAGCCAAGGATAAATCTTGAGAGCTCTGGAGATGATTTATCGGGCCAGGTGCATAAGCGATTGCTGCTGATAGTCTAGCTACGATCAGATCGTGAAACCAAGTGAGGACGGTCCCACTCAGATAGACAACAGAGGAGAGGCGTTGTAGGAGGATGGTGTGGTTGACCGTGTCAAAGGCTGAGGAGGACAAGGAGTGATAATGATCATTGGTGCAGTCAGAAAATATCATTTGTGACTTTCGTTGGGACTATTTTGATGTTTTGCTGAGTTGAAAACCTGATTGGATAAATTCAAACATGGAGTTGAAGGAAAGTTGGGCATGGATTTTGGAGGTGACAACATGTTGAAGATTTGAAGAGGAAAGGGGAATCGGAGATGGAATAGTTGCTGGCTTTGACTGGGGGTGGGCTCGAGGGTGGATTTTCTGAGGAGGCAGGTGATGATGAGGGTTTTGAAAGGAAGGGGGACAGTACCTGAGGGGATGGAGCCATTTACAATGTCAGCTCGCAAGAGAACCAGGAAGGGAAGTTGGGTGGTCAACACTTCAGTGGGAATAAAGTCAAGAATGTAGGGGTAGGGTCACATGAATGAGATGAGCCTGGCGAGGGCATGAGGGGAGATGGAAGAGAAGCTAGAGAGAGAAATGGGTTCAAGGTTGGGGCATTTGAGGTGAGACTCATCATTTTTATTTAAAAATGTCATCTAATTTGACACCTCTTAATAATCATAGCTCCATATGTTTCAATGGGTTTGTTATTTGTCTCACTCGTTTTGATTACAGTTCTCACTCTTAGAATTCTCCCAGACTGTTCACAACTTTGGTTCATATTGGACTCTGAAATGAACTTCCGACAACATATCCACAGCATAACTAAGAGTGCCGATTTCCATCTCCGCCCCTGCCTCAGCTCATCTGCTGTTGAAACCCTCATCCACGCCTTTGTTACCCCTTACCTCTAGACTTGACTATTCTACGCACTTCTGCCTTTGGATCACCTCACATTCTACCTGCCATAAACGAGAGGTGATCCAAAACTCGGCAGTACGTGTCCTAAATCGCACCAAGTCCCGCACATCCATTGTGCATTGGCTCCCGGTTCAGCAATACCTCGATTTCAAAATTCTCATCCTTATTTACAAATCCCTCCATGGCCTTGCCCCTCCCTATCGCTGTAATCTCCTCCAGCCCCACAACCCTCCGAGATGTCTGCGTTCCTCTAATTCTGCCCTCCTGAGCATCCCTAATTATAATTTCTCAACTGTTGGTGGTTGAGCCTTCTGTTGCTTGGGCCCCAAGCTCTGGAACTCCCTGCCTAAACCTCTCCGCCTCTCTACCTCTCTTTCCTTCTTCAAGATGCTCCTTAAAACCTGCCTCTTTGACTAAGCTTTTGATCAACGGCACTAATTTTTTCTTATGAGGCTTGGTGTCAAATTGTTTATCTCATAATACTCCTGTGAAACGCCTTGGGACATTTCACTACATTAAAGGTGCTATATAAATACAAGTTGTTGTTGCTTTGACAACTCTGGGTAAAGGCAGATTGTTGCCCGTAGGGGGGGACGTCCATGAAGAGATTTCACATCGAACCTGATCAGAACCTGGCCAGCTCGTATTGGAAAAATATTCTATTCTCCAGCTGACACCTCCGAACCTCAACAAGAATAAAAATTTAGTGGCGAATAAAAAGAAGTTGTCACTTGTGAATAATTCAGTCAGCATCAAACATGAAATCGAAAAAAAACATGTTCGGCAGAGTGGCAGCACATCCTCTACAATATCTGTTTGAAATGTGCTGTGTTCAGTCGGTTTGACTTTGGGATGGTACAGAAGCAGTCAGTGAATTCCCTTAATTGTCTGGCATTTCAAACTGATCCACATTTATGTTTGGTTCAGGCTGTCCTTGATGGGAAAACACACCATGCATAGAGACAGAAATATCTTAAATATATGCATGTTGCTGTGTTTCAGCATAGTGATGGTGGGAGGACAGGCTGCTGTGCTGATATGTTTCTGAACCTGGGATTGTGAAAGTCGGGATTGATGTCTGTTACTGCAGACGGAGACCAACAAAGAGATTTGCACATCTTTATTGACAAAAAAAAAATAAATCTCGTTAGCCAAATTAATCAAGGAACCGAATGTTGCGGGCATGTGATTTCCCGACGGGTGAGACTTGGCTGTAGCCCCATCACTGACTTTGCTCTTCAGCACTTTTGGCATTTTTATAGCTGAGAGATTCCTGCAGCTGCTCTCTCTGGGTTTTGCCCACATGGGGGTGGTACACACTGCAAGGTTACCTTATTACCAGCCAAAGGTCAGCTGTTTGCTGTTGCTTGCGTGTTTACCTGCCTGTAATTATGAATAATTCCCCCATCAGGCGACACCAGCTGAGGCCCATTAAGAAGAGCTGGCTCTTGTAGTTTACGCATTGTTCCAATATTAACTTTACATATAACAATATTAAATCTAAATCCGGACAAATTGTGCGCTCGCGTTTGAGGTTTAATTGGAAAATATTAGCTGCTCGCATTGCTGCTGCAGCCCTGGCAGTCGCAAACAGTGTTGTTCCCAGCCCTCCAGGATTGCCCTGGAGTTTCCGATTGAAGATTAATCTCCGGCACACTGCATCCCGAGAGAAAAGTCATAGGGCTTATTAAAAGCAATGTTTTACATTTTTTTTCTTTTCATACTTTTGTTAATTAATTCTAAAAGATATTGGAGATGGGGAACAAAAGACTGTTTGACAGGGCGGGGCAGTGGAGACGAGAGGTGATGTGAAGAAACCTCAAGGACAATGTCCAACCAAACTTGGCAACCCGAGTCGCAAATGTTGCTGAAATAGTGGCTCTCAAAGTTAAAATTTTGCTTGTCAACAAAGTTATGTTATACTCAAAATGTCTTGATATTCAAACATAAATGACTTCTCGATGCACCTGCAGCAACGATGACACAGCCATTGATCCCACAATGTCTACATTAATGTGCACATGGTTTATTTTTAGCTCTATTTTCATAGATCAACTCGATTTTTGTTGAACCTGGATAGGTTACTGAGCTGGGCAATATTGCAGCCTCTAATGAATGTACAACAATGTTCACAGGGCTGATAGTTGTCACATTTAGTTATACATTAGTTTAGGTAGAAGTCTGTGCGAGGCTCCACACTTTTGTTCCAATTGGGGAGTGGGGCATGGGGGCGGGGGAGCGCAAGACAGTTTAGGAAGAAGGAGAATGAGGACACTGCTACTAAGCAAGATACGAGTGGTAAGAAGTAGGAATAGTCCATGAGAAATCCTGTATTTTAAAAAAAAATCTACATTTCACAATCTTTTTTACTAAAAAAAATTAGATCCAAATATCACGGATCTTTTATTTTGTACTCGTATGCTCCCAGCCCAATGCTGTCTTTCTATCAAGGCAGTCACTAGGAAATAGTCGAGAGCTATTCACGGGAACTCTCCCTCCGATTTTATTTTTATTTTTCTCTCTTCCTAACTCTCGGGAAGCACCTGACCTCTGAGCGCCTCTGCCTCCTGTCGGCTCAGCATTTGGGGAATCAAAGTAGAAACTCACACACCACTGCGCTGTGAGCCATTTACACAGCAGTGCTTGTCGTGCCAGCAGCTATCAGCGGGCTTCGGCTATGAATGGAGTCCCATGTAAGGTAGAAATGCTGGTGTGAACTCTGGCTTATACTTTTGCCAGCTTGGTCCCCTCTTTTTTTTTTATACACGTTCCTGGGATGTGGGCATCGCTGGTAAGGCTTGAGAAGGTGGTGGTGAACCGCTGCAGTCTGTGTGGTGAAGGTGCTCCCACAGTGCTGTGTGGGAGGGAGTTCCAGGACTTTGACCCAGAACGGTGATATATTTCCAAGTCAGGATGGTGTGTGACTTGGAGGGGAACTTGGAGGTGGTTGTTGCTCATATTTGGTGGTTAGATTATATAACTCGATTTTTGTTTTTGGTTGTGTAGCCCCTATTTTTTTGGGCTGGCTGTGTTCATACAGAATTATAAATTCTGCATGCACTTTACTAGCGACTCTAATTGTAGTGCATCTTTCCTGGCTTCGATTGATGTGCTCAAAGTCCCTGGAGTGGGACTCAAAACCACAACCTTCAGACTCAGAGGCGAGTGTGCTACCCACTGAGCCACAGCTGACACTCATAATTATTTATGTTCCTTGTAAACTTCATGGTGTTAAGAGCAAAAAGCTAGGAAGCACAATACAGTAATTTTCCAAAAAAGAAATATTGAGCATATAGGTAGCAATCACCTATCTTGTTCGGACGATCCAAATCTGCAGACTTCAATGTGTACATTGAAAGTGAGGGAAAAGTAAGAGTAATATTGTTCTTATCAAATCCCCTTATTATAAATTGCAAAGGAATCAATACACATAGCATAATTACCGTGACACAGCCAAGTAGCATAACTGTAGCCATTGCTGGAGAGGAAAAGAACACGTTAAATGTAATAAATCGATGCAAAAGTGACAAACACATTATAACAAGTGATAAACACACACCAGGAGAAATTCTACTTTGGTGCACTGCTGTTAAACGCTTTGACCATTACCCAGCGCTTCTAAAAGATTTTAAAAAATCAAAGTCAAAACTTTTTCCTTGCTTCCCTTCCCACCAATTTTCTTTCCTCCTCTCTTAAAGGTGTGGAGTCATGCTGGGTTACACAGGTGACCCTTACCCCCCCAACCCCACCCCAGTAAATTGTTCAAAACGCATCTATATCTTTTCTTTTGCTTGCTTTTTAAATTTACCCTTTCATTAAAAGAAATCCTGCAGTCAAGCTGGTTACAAATATACCTGATCCAAAGGATAGAATTCTAAGGTGCTCTTCCAATTCATGTCTTGCACTATTTAGCCAGGTTGCCTGAATCTTTGGCCAGCGTTTCACAGCAACTACTTTATTATCTGGATTCAACTGGAATTGTTTTGCTGTTCAACTTTCTGAGGCTAAGACGTGAAGATGTTTAGTGCCTGTGTTAACTGGAAATGGGGCTTGGATGAGCGAGTATATATGAAGGAAATTGGCGATTGGCTCTGGTAATGAGGTTTTAGCAATTACCTGCTAACTGTCGAGCCAAGAAGAGTAACCTGAGCAAATTGTGCTAATTGGTTACGCTTAGGTGGTCAGCTCAGAGGAAATCTTCTGTTAACAATAGGATTTCGCATTATTGCGCGAGTTGACTATTATTGACTAGATATGTTTAGATAATTTCCGTCTTGGCTGAAGTTCCTTAGCAAGTACGCCTGAACGTCCTTGCTGCTTGTTGTCAACAAATGTTAGTTGCGGTCAAGGAAGCAGTTGACGTCCAGTGTTGTATGAATGGTCCCACTTGTATGGCAGGGATGATTTAAAAAAGGAAGCAGACAGAAAGCAGGAAACTATAGACCAGTTAGCCTAACATCTGTTGTTGGGAAAATGCTGGAGTCCATTATTAAGGAAGCAGTAGCAGGACATTTGGAAAAGCATGATTCAATCAAGCAGGGTCAGCATGGTTTTATGAAAGGGAAATCATATTTGACAAATTTTCTGGAGTTCTTTGAGAATGTAACAAGCAGGGTGGATAAGGGGGAACCAGTGGATGGTGGTCTATTTGAATTTCCAGAAGGCATTCGATAAGGTGCCACATAAAAGATTACTGCACAAGATAAAAGTTCACGGAGTTGCGGATAATATATTGGCATGGATAGAGGATTGGCTAACTAACAGAAAACAGAGAGTCGGGATAAATGGGTCATTTTCCGGTTGGCAAACAGTGCCGCAGGGATCGGTGCTGGGTCCTCAACTATTTACAATCTATATTAATGACTTGGATGAAGAGACCGAGTGTAATGCAACCAAGTTTGCTGATGATACAAAGGTGGGTGGGAAAGCAAATTGTGAGGAAGACACAAAAAATCTGCAAAGGGATATCGACAGGCGAAGTGAGTGGGGAAACATTTGGCAGATGGAGTATAATGTGGGACAATGTGAGGTTATCCACTTTGGCAGAAAAAATAGAAAAGATCCCATGACACTATCCCATGAGCAGGGGAATTATCCCCAGTGCTCTGGCCAATATTTATCCCTCAATCAACATAACATAATCAGATGATCTTCATTATCACATTGCTGTTTGTGTGAGTTTGCTGTGCACAAATTGGCAGCCGCGTTTCCCTCATTACCACTGTCTACACTTCAAAAGTGCATCATTGGCTTTGAAATGTCCTGTGGTCATGAAAGGTGCTACATAAATGCAAGTCTTTCTTTTCTGAATGGTTCAGTACCACACTAGGTTCACATATGACGTCACATAAGACTTGCTGTTAACGTTTTTGCCCATACTGTGCACCGCAGTTTGACCAAAAGGGCAAGTGGGCAGATGGCCTGGCCTGTGAGTTATCTTGCCCTGCGATTTTCCATACTTGCTTGGTCTGACCTTCACTGGCAGCGGTTCCTGAAATCGAGAGCGTATTATGTCGGGTAGTTGTGGGTGCAAAGCAACACTCTACAACTCCGCAGTCATTGAAAGTTGGCATGCAGGTACAGCAGGCGGTGAAAAAGGCAAATGGTATGTTGGCCTTCATAGCGAGGGGATTTGAATATAGGAGCAGGGAGGTCTTACTGCAGTTGTACAGGGCCTTGGTGAGGCCTCACCTGTACAGTTTTGGTCACCTAATCTGAGGAAGGACGTTCTTGCTATTGAGGGAGTGCAGCGAAGGTTCACCAGACTGATTCCCGGGATGGCAGGACTGACAGATGAGGAGAGACTGGATCGACTGGGCCTGTACTCACTGGAGTTTAGAAGGATGAGAGGGGATCTCATAGAAACATATAAAATTCTGACGGGATTGGACAGGTTAGATGCAGGAAGAATGTTCCCGATGTTGGGGAAGTCCAGAACCAGGGGACACAGTCTAAGGATAAGGAGTAAGCCATTTAGGACTGAGATGAGGAAAAACTTCTTCACTCAGAGAGTTCTTAACCTGTGGAATTCCCTATCGCAGAGAGTTGTTGATGCCAGTTCACTGGATATATTCAAGAGAGAGTTAGATGTGGCCCTTGTGGCTAAAGGGATCAAGGGGTATGGAGAGAAAGCTGGAAAGGGGTACTGAGGTGAATGATCAGCCATGATCTTATTGAATGGTGGTGCAGGCTCGAAGGGCCGAATGGCCTACTCCTGCACCTATTTTCTATGTACATCATGCTGCATTATTAACGGACAAGGATCTCCGAAAATGCTACACCACCAGATATAGGGCCCAAATTTCCCCAACCCCTTTTTCCAGCGCACTTACCCGAGGTGCGTCGACTTTCTTCTCCTGAAACGGCGCCTTATTCTCCCTGTTCTGTGGACCGTCCTAGGGCTTGGCGTGGCATGGCAATCACAGTGGGGGGGGGGCCGAGCTACAGCCCTGTGCTGAAAACAGTGCCGACAGCTGTGCGCATGCGCAGTAGCTCCTCGTCCTCCCAGCGTATCCCGATGCTCGCCGCCCCTATCCCCGGCCGAAGGGACGACCCGAAGTTCACTGTCCCTATCCCAGAGCGAGTGGCCTGCCGCACAGGCCGGCCGCTGCCTTCCATGCCTCAACCACTTCCACGATCGGACAACCTGAGGCATCCAATCTCCCCCTGACCTCCAACCTAGAGACCTCCGATTCCACCCACGAGACCTCTGATCCTCCCCTCTGGCCGACAATCGCCTTCCCCCCCTGCTCCAGTCCCGATGCTCCTCCGGCTCCTGAGTCCCAACCACCCCTCCCCTGATGCTCCTTCAGCCCCCGACGCTTCTCCAGCTCCTGGGTCCCGACCTCCGCCGCTGCGGAAAAGTGTTCACATTTGGGGATGTTGGGCTGTGAAACCTTCCTCAGTAAAATAGCCCCCTAAACCTAACTACCTAAATTCACACCCGATGATCTTGGAGAGTTCAAGACTCAAACCACTGAGGGCTACAAGAAACAGGTTGGTGCGGGGAGACTTTTGATCGGGGGGGGGGGTTGGGGGAGACTTTTGATCCGGAGGGGGGGGGCGGCGGTGAGGAGGAGAGTTTCTTTAAATGATTTAGAAAAAGAACAATCTGCTCGAATTAGAAAAGTTGTCCCTATACTGTCTGCTGATAAGAGCAGTAAGAAAGGCAGTCAGCACCATCAAAATTCAACTTCTGATATAAATGATATTGAAAAGTGCATATTTTCTGAAGCTTTATATCGTGGAATGTATAAATTATACAAAAGTTACAGTACAAGATCTGTATTAGTTGTTGTGAAGATGTTTAGTGCTTTGCAAGGTCCTCTGTGCTTCCCTTCCCCCATCGCTATCTCTGGCTACCTGCGCTGATTTCTTAGCACACCGCAAGGTTTTTCTGTGTGGAAACAAGTGGCCACATACACTGGCCTAAGTTAGTTTGGAATAACTTTTAGCTGGCTAAGCTTGCTTAAATGGCCAAAACAGGTGTAAGTGGCTGGTAACGCCCCCTTTTGAAAAAAAAACGAAACTAAAAAAAAAACTAACAACTCACTTACACTGGAGCAAATTAAATGGGCAGAAAAGCGATTTTTAAGATACTGCAAAAAAATCTAGTTGCTCCAAAAAAAACAGAGCAACTCCTGGGCAAACTTGGGCCCATAAATAGTAACGTTGTTATTCACCAACTGTCAAGGCGCAGGAGTCCTCAAGGACATGGTCACCATGGAATTTAGATTTCTGTACACAGACCTCAAGGGAAAAGGAAAGTCTCAGTGGATTCTCATCCAGTTGTTGTGTGTTTGCTGCCTCATGTAGGTGTGTATATGTGTATATATATATTTATATATATGATGTGTGTGTATGTGCGAGCATGTGCTGCAACCGAAGGCTCTGTTGCATCTTGTGAACATCTATTTCCAGCCGTTGTGTGTTGCTTTGTCGGGGAGTGCATGTGGGACGAGTGACGTGCAGTCCATCTATGACTCTTGGCTTCAAAGCCAAAGTCCCTGATTATTTTCTCCCTCACCATTCCCACATGTTTTTTTTACTTTATACGTTTTACCGTTTCCCACATTACAACTGTAACTACACTTCAAAAAGTACTTAATTGGCTGTAAAGCGCTTTGGGACTTCCAGTGGTCGTGAAAGGTGCTGTAGAAATGCAAGTCTTTATTTTCTTTCCAAAGCAGTGACCTTTGCATCATTGTACTTGAGAGGATACCTTTACTCATGTCCAGTGCTACTATCTGAAAAACAAGTCAGGATAAATTTTGAAAAGTTTTATGGTTCAGATATGTATTAGCATAATCGACAGAGGGATCTGTGGAGGTGACATTTTTTTCCGAGCTTATTTTTTTTTCTCGTCTGTTTACACCAAAAGGTTTACCTGTTCTCGAACTAATAATTAACAAGGACAACCCATCTCTGCTGATTAGTGTAGTTCCTCTTATGGGATTGATCTAAGGGAAACCTCTCATTAAAAAGATATCACTAAACAATTCTCTGTTGTCAGCAATGGAAAACACATTGCTATCAGTGATTTAAACATCAAGGCAATGTTTTTCCGTTTCCCCTCGCCCCCACCCTCCCCAAACAATCATTGTAATGTATTAGAAGCGACCGTATTGTGGGTAACAGATCAATTAATCACTCACTCCATTACTGTTTGTGGGATCTTGGTATGCATTTAATGGCTGCTGCATTTGCCGAGAACACCTCAAAGTAGTTCATTGCATGTGAAGTGCCTTGAAATATTTCTGAGATATGAAAGGTGCTCCATAAAAGAAAATCTTTCTCCTTTTTTTTCTTGTTTAAATATTAAACATGTGAGAAAATTAGCCTACCCAATTGTTTTATTGCTTTGCCTCCACTTCTACACTGCTATAATGGGAGTTAGTGCTGGTGAATAACATAAGAACATAAGAATTAGGAGCAGGAGTCGGCCATTCGGCCCTTCGAGCCTGCTCCGCCATTCAATATCATGGCTGATCTTCTACCTCAAATTCACTTTCCTGCAGTATCCCCATATCCATTGATTTCCTTAATATCCAAAAATCTATCGATCTCTGTCTTGAATATACTCAAAAAGATTGAGCCTCCACAGGCCTCTTGGGTAGAGAATTCCAAAGATTCACCACCCTCTGAGTGAAGAAGTTTCTCCTCATCTCAGTCCTAAATGGCCGACCCCTTACTCTGAGACTGTGACCCCCTGGTTCTAGACTCCCCAGCCAGGGGGAAACATCCTCCCTGCATCTACCCTGTCAAGCCATGTAAGAATTTTGTATGTTTCAATGAGATCACCTCTCATTTATCTAAACTCTTCAGAATACAGGCCTAGTCTACTCAATCTCTCTTCATAGGACAATCCCCCCATCTCAGGAATCAGTCCAGTGAACCTTCGTTGCACTCCCTCTATGGCAAGTATATCCCTTAGGTAAGGAGATCAAAACTGTACACAATACTCCAGGTGCGGTCTCACCAGGGCCCTATTTAATTGCAGTAAGACGACTTTATTCAATACTCAAATCCTCTTGTAATAAAGGCCAACATACTATTATGTAACAATGTCAGGGCAAATACATTAATAAAATAACCCGATTTTCCCTGTTAAAGACCAATAAAACAAGTAGAGGCAGCACCTTTACTGACATCCGAACACTACTATCTGGAAAAACAGGTTTGGACAAAATATTGCAGGTTTTTTTTTTGTAGTCTGATATGTATTATCTTAATCTACAGAGTGAAGCTTCAGATAGTCAAGTTTGGAGCAGTAAGCTAAGTTTCCCCCTCAGGGCTTTGTAAAGTGATTTCTTGTGCCATGTTCAATGAAGCTTTCGCACTGAACATACAGTCAGATTTTAGTCCAAAATCCTGCTGTGCTGCGCTTTAAACAGACAATAATGGATAGCTGGGAATGATTACATGGCAGTAATCTGATTGAGGCGATCACCTGAACAGCAGATGAGATTACAGCTTTGAAATCACTCCAGGGTATCTTTAAAAAAAAATGAATGTGCACTGTATACTTCATGAGATAGATGTATTCAGTTTAATATATTCTTTTTTGCCTTTCCTACCTGTGGTTTTCAGCATGGCTTCTGATAAATCTATTACAATATTCGCAATAAGGATACAATTGTGATGAATTTTCTGCAAATTTATTGAGAAATAATATTCAGTTGACTTACCGAGCAGTAATGTGGCCATATATGTCGAACTATGCAACAACAACTTGTATTTATATAGCACCTTCAACGTCGTAAAATGTTGCAAGGCGCTTCACAGGAGCGTTATAAGACAAAACAAATATATTTGACATCGAGTCACACAAGAAGAAATTATGGCAGGTGACAAAAAGCTTGGTCAAAGAGGTAGGTTTTAAGGAGCGTCTTAAAGGAGGAGAGAGCGACAGAGAGGTTTACGTAAACTACCAGATACGTTTTTTTTTAAATAGTATTGAAATACTGGGTATTCTTCATCAGGCTCATCAATATCTGAAGACAGCCATTGGATCATTCTCACTAGCTGGTGGCTGCACCCAGAGCAGGAAGTATAACAGCAGGTTGCACAGCTACCTCAAGGTCACATTTGGTGTGTGGCCTTGGGGAACAGAGACAAGTTTTTAAAAAAAAGGAAGACTTGCATTTATACAGCACCTTCAAGACCAACGGAAGACTCAAAGCACTTTACAGCCAATTTTGAAGTGTAGTCACTGTTGCAATGCAGGAAACGCTGCAGCCAATTTTCGCACAGCAAGCTCCCACAAACAGCAGCGTGATAATTGTAATCTATGCACCTGCGAGTATGCTCACAGGTTTGTGGATACATGGTGAGTGGCTTAGCCAGTCACGTGATGTTCACAAGTTGGTTGGGTGTAGGTCATTCATGATGAGGTATGCAGTTGTGAGCCAAGTGGATGAACTGGTAATGTGTAGTGTGATTGTTAAACCTTTATTAATAAACCAACTCGTTCTTAATAGCAATGTGTTGCTATGAATTCTTAAGCAAAGAACCTATGAAGCAAATACATTACAATAATGACAAGATAATCTGTTTTAGTGATGTTGGTTGAGGGATAAATATTGACCCCAGGACACCAGTAGCAAGAAAATAACTTGAAAATGGTGCCTTTAACCAAAAAAGTATTGAAATACAAATGATTATATTCCAATTATTTTTTATCATGCCTAGTCCATACATTAGCCAGTGACCTGTGCTTGTTATTTTGCACACACAGAATTTATTCCGCATATGTGAAATATTGACCCAACTAGAACTACTTTCTCACAAGAAACCAGCAATTTAAAAAAACAGCTGTGCGTCGCTTTTACAATCATTACGCGCCAGTGTAACCATGGCAACTTTCTCACCGTAACTAGCCTTAAGCATTTTGGAGTTTCAGGAGAACAAAAATAAATAAATATAAAACTCACTCACAACTTTTGTCACTTGTCAGTTCTGTAGTCTTGTATCCAGTAATTTAATTTGCAATATTTCGTATCTTACCTCATTTCCCACCATAAGTGATGGAGCTTATCAGCGAAATGCAAATTATTTCGCTGCCTACACACTCCATGCCACAAAATAACTGCGCTCCTTTCTCAGTACTCCCTCGAGACATCATAAAACTCAGCTGGTTTCAGTGTTTAATACATGAAAACAAAGTTAATATATTTGGAAAAAAAACAGCTGAATTTTTACAACCTTCTTGTTTTAACAGAGTATGTAATAGCTCAGTGTGCAGCGCCTATTTAGAGCTGGCTGATTATAATCACTTATAAAACATGACCATGAATTTGTCGTTTGTGTCACAAGATTATCTTTAGTGGTATAATACAAATGAGCATTGCAGATGTTCTGATTATAGATCCTCATAACTAAAACAATAGTTTGGAGGTTGCCAGTGATAATTCCATGGACTAGGGCCCAAATTTCCCCATGAGTTGCACTGTTTTTTTGGGTGTAACTTGGTTTTTCTGGTGTATCTTAAAAGTTGCAAACATGGCCATTTAATTTGCGCCAGTGTAAGTGAGTTAATTAGGTTTTTTGTGAGCTCAGTTTTTTTTTCAAAAGGGGGTGTTCCCAGCCACTTACACCATTTATGCCAATTTGGCCAGAAAAAAAAGTTGTACTAAACTAACTGAGGGCAGCGTATGTGTCCACTTTTGTCCACACAGAAAGATCTTTCTTACAGTTAAGGAATCAGTGCAAGTAACTACATTTCAAGCATCACCAAGCACCAAACAAAGCACAAAAAGTAATAAGCAATTAATTAACAAATAAAATAAAAGCACCTAAAGCACCAAGACCAAAGTAATAAGCAATCAATAAATAAAAAATTAAAAAATAGAAGGAACCCTGCACCGAAACAACATTTCAAGCATCACCAAGTACCAAAGAAAGCACAAGCAATAATAACAATTCATTAAAAAATAAAGAAGTGAAGTAAATAATTAAAGTGACAAATAAAAGTACTGCATCAAATCCTACCTTTAACTGAACGGGCAATTAAGAAATCGGCGCAGGTAAGTAAGTAAGGACCTGCATCCAAGCACCAAACATTGCAAATAAAAGTTTAAATAACTCATTAAAAATAAAGAACTCAGATAAACAATTGAATAACAAATAAAGAATTGTAATAAATCTTACCTTGACTTGAACTCGGCCAGGGAAGGCAGCGGGCCGGCCTGTACGGGAGACCATTCGGCCTGGGAAAGGGGCGGCCGGCAAAGACGTATCGAGAGGCTGAAGGAAGGGAGGGGGAGGAGAGGCTGGGCTGGGCTCGGTACGCACCGGCAAGCCCCTTCGGCCAGGGCTGGGGGCGGGGGGGCGGCATGCGAAGCAGAGCGACCGAACGCGGCATCGGTGGGGGTTGCGGGGGTGAGAGAGAGAGAGAGCTGCTGGCTGGCCATCATATCTGGGGGGTTGGTGGGGAGGGGGAACCGAACGCGGCATCTTAATTTGCATACAAACAGCAACACAGGCAGAACACTGCTGCAAGTTTCAGCGCTACTGCGCATGCACGAACACTGGACCTGATGCCACTGCGCATGCGCGACGCTGCCGGCACTGATTTCGGCGCTGGGCTGTAGCTCCGCCCCCCACTGTTTAATCTCCGCCACGTCAGGGCACTCCAGACTCTTTAGAATGGCCAAGATGGGGCAATGTTTTTCCAGCGCCGTTTCCAGTGCACAAAAATGGCGCATAAAGGGCAAGTACGCCAAAAAAACGGGTTGGCCAAAATTGGGCCCAAAATGTTGTCACGTCCTCCTCCCACATTTCTATCCCCTCCATTCTGGAAACATTAACATGCTGTGAGGTACTGGTACCACAGGTGCTAACACTCTCCAGTGCTTTCTCCACGTATGAGCCCAGAGAATGAATGGCAGCACGAATCACTGGATATTGATGAGGAATAAAGAAAGAAAGACTTGAATTTATACAGCGTCTTTTTCAAGCTCAGGACATCCCGAAGTGCTTCTCAGCCAATGAAGTCCCCAGTCCCAGATGAAATGCATCCCAGGCTGTTGAGCGAAGTAAAAGAGGAAATAGCAGAGGCCTTGACCATCATTTTCCCATCCTCTTTGGATCTGGGCATGGTGCCGGAGGATTGGAGGACTGCTAATGTAGTATCCTTGTTTAAGAAGGGAGAAAGGGATAGGCCGAGTAATTACAGGCCTGTCAGCCTAACCTCAGTGGTGGGAAAACTATTGGAAAAATTCCTGAAAGACAGGATAAATCTGCATTTGGAAAGGCAAGGATTAATTAGGGACAGTCAGCACGGATTTGTTAAGGGAAGATCGTGTCTGACTAACCTGATTGAATTTTTTGAGGAGGTAACCAAGAGGGTCGATGAGAGTAGTGTGTACGATATAGTATATATGGACTTTAGCAAAGCTTTTGATAAGGCCCCACATGGTAGACTGGTCATGAAGGTTAAAGCCCATGGGATCCAGGGCAAAGTGTAAAGTTGGATCCGAAAATTGGCTTGGAGATAGGAAGCAAAGGGTAATGATTGATGGATGTTTTGTGACTGGAAGGATGTTTCCAGTGGGGTTCCGCGGGGCTCAGTACTGGGACCCTTGCTTTTTGTGGTATATATATCAACGATTCAGATTTGAATATAGGGAATATGATTAAGAAGTTTGCAGACGACACTAAAATTGGCTGTGTGGTTAATAATGAAGAGGAAAGTCATGAGCTGCAGAAGGATATTAATCTACTGGTCAGGTGGGCAGAGCAGTGGCAAATGGAATTTAATTCAGAGAAGTGTGAGGTGATGCACTTTAGGAGGGCTAATAAGGAAAGGGTATACACATTAAGCGGTAGGCCACTTAATAGTGTAGATGAACAAAGGGACCTTGGAGTGTTTGTCCAGAGATCCCTGAAAGTAGCAGTCCAGGTGGATAAGGTGGTTAAGAAGGCATATGGAATGCTCGCCTTTATTGGCCAAGGCATAGAATATAAGAGCAGGGAGGTTATGCTTAAATTGTATAATACTTTGGTTAGGCCACAGCTGGAGTATTGCAAACAGTTCTGGTCGCCGTATTATTGGAAGGATGTGATTGCACTAGAGAGGGTGCAGAGGAGATTTACTAGGATGCTGCCTAGTAAAATGGAGAATCTAAGTTATGAGGACAGATTGGACAGGCTGGGTTTGTTCTCATTGGAACAGATGCGGTTGAGAGGAGACCTCATTGAGGTGTACAAAATATTGAGGGGCCTGGACATAGTGGATAATAAGGGTCTATTTCCATTGGTGGAGGGGTCTATTACGAGGGGGCATAGTTTTAAGGTGGTTGGTGGAAGGTTTAGAGGGGATTTGAGGGGGGACTTCTTTATGCAGAGGGTTGTGGGGATCTGGAACTCGCTGCCTGGAAGAAATGGTTGGATGGGCACTTAAAGTACAGCAACCTGCAGGGTTACGGACCTAGAGCTGGAAATTGGGATTAGACTGGATGACCTTTTGTTGGATGGAGCAGATTTAATGGTAAGTACTGCAAGGAATAGAATACGGCCAGGGTGATCTCCTAGACTAGTTTCGATCGCCTGGATGGGTCAGAGAGGAATTTTACCAGATTTTTTCTCCCTAAATTGGCCTGGGTTTTTATCTGGTTTTTGCCTCTCCCAGGAGATCACATGGCTCCAGTTGGGGTGGAGTGTAGAATGTTTTAGTATAAGGGGTATCGCAGTTGTGGTGAGGTGAACTGGTTTGGGCTGGATGCTCTTTACATTTCCGTCATTGTTCATAAGTTTATATGTAACCTTTAGGACTGCTGACCAAGGACCGTGTGGCTCTTTGTCGGCCGGCGCGGACACGATGGGCCGGAATGGCCTCCTGCGCTGTAAATTTCTATGAAGTGTAGCCACTGTTGTAATGTAGAAAAAGCGACAGCCCTTTTTGCCCCGCCCCTCTCTGCCCCCGTCCCCACCCCTTTTTGCCCCGCCCCTATCCGCCTCTGCCCTGCCCCACCCCGCCCTGTCCCGTTCCTCTCCACCCTACACGATCATTGGAGCCAATTCACGAGCCGTTATGTCCTTATCTTCTGGAACTCTCTGCCTAAATAACCGTCCCTTGACATCCCTTCCTGCTGTCTATTTCTTTTACTTTGCCTTCTATGTCTCTTGCCTCCTCAACCTTAACTTTGCTGCTCAACATCCACCCCTCTTCTGTAAAACACTCAGACAGCCTTTTATGTGAGGTGCAATATATAATTGCAGATGGTTGACGCTACCATGACAATCATGTACATAGTTGCAATACAATGTGCGCATGTCTTGTGTTAATGCTGTGATCAAACTTTCCAGCTTTAAAATCGTAGGAGGCTCCTTTGATGTGTTTAGTGGGTATCTGCCTGGGCTCTGGAGCGAACGCTAAGTCAAGGTTTCCATTCCTGATCACGATGCAGTGACCTCTGCGTTGTATGTGCGTGTTTGTGGATGTCAGGCGGGAACAAACTGGATTTGACTTTGATGTCACGCCACAATGGAAAGGCCTATTGACACTCACTGTCTTGGCTCACACATGAAGAACGGGAGTTTGGACAAAAGTAATGGAGGATTGTCAGTGCTATTAGAATGGTAGCCCAGGTTGAGTCAGTGCTTTCGGGAAAAGAGAAGAGAGTGAAAATTGAAAGAAAAACTAGTAGCGGTTTCAGGAGAGTGGCAAAACTTTTGATGCAGCATGTTGAGTCTCAGAGCTCCTCGTACCTGCTCTTTCTCTCTGCTCCCCTGCTCGTCTAACCGTGTTCCCGTGCAGTTATAATTTAACAGCTGACCTGGGCTTTGAACTGTGAAGAAGGATGAATTCCAGCTCTTGATGAATCCTACAGCCCTTTCTATTCAGGTAACTCAGGTTGTCGCCCAAGGCAGCATTTCCTTAAAACAATAGTGAAATACTTGAAATCCCTCACACAGTCACGCAGGACTGCAAACTCTTACGGAGATTGCTGTTCCATGAAAACAAAGCTCAGTGTTTAACGCTCCCTCGTAAAAAAAAGATACTCCTTAAAGCCCCAGAATTGTAATTTAATATGACATTTCCTGGCAACTAACTTGCTATTGTGTGATCTGCATTGAGGAACCACCATAAAAAGTAGTACCTGTACACTTTTTTAAATGGTGTACAGCCATGACAAGCATTTCAAGTGCATGATCATTTGGGGATTTATTTTGAACGAGCCTTTCAATAGAACTTCTATTGAATGTCTGTTTGTATCAAATATATATTCTCACATTGCTGGCCTCCTGCACTTTGCCTAGCTCACCTGCTGATAGTCCGGAGGCCAGAAACCACAGATTTAAAAAGAAAAAAATTAATTCATGAGATGTAGGCATCGCTGGCAAGGCCTGCATTTATTGCCCATCCCTAATTACCCTTGAGAAGGTGGTGGTGAGGGCAGTTAAGAGTCAAGCACGTTGCTGCAGGTCTGGAGTCACATGTAGGCCAGACCGTTTAAGGGCGGCAGATTTCCTTCCCTAAAGGACATTAGTGAACCAGATGGGTTTTTACGACAATCGGTAGTTTCATGGTCACCATTACCGCCACTAGCTTTTTATTCCAAATGTATTTAATTAACTGAATTTAACTTCCCCAGCTGCCGTGGTAGGATTTAAACTCGTGTCCCTAGATTATTAGTCCATGCCTCTGGATTACTAGTACAGTAACATAATCACTATGCCACCGTACCCCTTGAGCTTATTTATTGCCTTGAGTAAATTAACCAGGTTTTATCAAAATCAAATAATTTCAAAATGGAAAGCTGCAGGAATGTTTGTTTTTTGAAGCAGGTTAAGAGTTTAAAATGGGGAAGCAAATTTACAATTCTCGGGTTGCAAGCTTCAATCTACTGGTAATAAAATGGAGACGGCAGCAGCTGTCGAAAGCTGTTTTTCCACTGGCACTCATTTAGTTTGGAATTCAGGAGACTGACATCCACGAACCGGTTGCCTACGTTTGCATTACTGAATCCATCTGCCCTATCCCAGGGGCAGAATTGTAGACCCATGGAAAAACTCTAAACAGCAGTCTCCCAGAACCGAAACGAAACAACCCGACAGTGTAAAAGCGGCATAGCTAGGCTGCACGGCGATGGTTTGCATGAGAAAGTCCTGGGTTTCATTCCTGGCCTGTGCTGAGTCGGCTGACCTTAGCCAGGACGGTGGCCAGGGCACGACAATTGGCCTCCGATTGTGCAGGGTGAAATCACCTCGGCTTCACCCTGTGGACTGCTATCCAGTGACTCCTGGTTGGAAGTGCGTGCATGTAAATGCTGGGTGAAGACAGGATTGGGCTCAGCTCAGATGTCATCATTGTTGAATAGTTTGGTGACGCTGTTTAGCCTCCCATATAAAGAATTGTCACTCGGGTGCCAATTCTTCATGTTCCAGAGACATCTGGTGCCCATGGAAACATATGAAGGCTTGAGCCAACATCTACAGAAGGTAGATTGGTGGAAAAAGGAGGCAAAATTTATTCAGAGAACTCTGCTCAAAGGAAAACAGTCCTTTCATTTAATCTTTCAGTTCTAGTTCATCATGCAGTCTATTCCTCATTTGTTGAGCAATGCCTCTATTTTAAAATTCTTATCCTTGTTTTCAAATCCCTCCATGGCCTCACCCCTCCCTATCTCTGTCATCTCCTCCAGCCCTACAAACCTCCAAGATCTCTGCGCTCTTCCAATTCTGGCCTCTCGTGCATCCCCCGATTTTAATCGATTTTAAGGCCATGCCTTCAGTTGCATGGGCCCTAAGCTCTGGAATCCCCTCCATAAATCTCTCTGCTTCTCTCCTCCTACACTAAGACGTTCCTTAAAACCTACCTGCTCTAATATCTCCTTATGTGGCTCGGTGTCAAATTTAGTCTGATAACGCTCCTGTGAAGCGGCTTGGAACGTTTTACGACGTTAAAGGAGCTTTATAAATGCAAGTTGTTGATGTATGGTCCCTTGTGGAATGCCACCCTTGCTTATTGTTATAGATCTGCTTAAAGGTTTTATCCCGACTTGTTATTTATCTTATGCTGCCAACCCTCAGCTAGCTTTCATCCCGTAACTTATTGGTGAGCAACATATTGGGGATTGCTTCATTCATTTTAGCGCTGGTCAGAACTCTGCCGACAGTGCTGATCACCACCAAGAATGTTGATTGGGAGGGGTAACTGAGTCCAGCAGTCTGAAGGAGCTTGGAAACAGAAGTTGCAGTACAGTCATTGCCCTGGGTGCTTCAGCTGTTTTTGGTAGCATTTTTGAAAACTCTGCTCTCTGACAGTGTTGGGCTCTGAAACATTTTTAAGTCGTTCCCCATCAGTGAAAATCAGAAATAAATAGCTGACAGTAACAAATGGGTGTTAAATTTCAATGTAAATTGTTAATGGTTGGATTTTTAAAGTAGTGAGACTCCCTCTAGGTATGTGCTGACTGTAGCTGCCAATGTATACGTTTTCTTAATCATTATTGCCGATTTGCACCAGTGAATTTACTAGATCATGGCTGATCTGATCTTGGCCTCAACTCCACTTTCCTGCCTGTTCCTCATAACCCTTGAATCCCCTGTAGTTCAAGAATCTGTCTAACTCAGTCTTGAATATATTCAATGACCCAGCTCTCCACAGCTCTCCGGAGTAGAGAATTCCAAAGATCCACGATCCTCAGAGAGGAAATTCCTCCTCATCTTGGTCTTAAATGGGCGACCCTTATTCTGAGACTATGCCTACTAGTTCTAGATTCCCCCACGAGGGGAAACATCCTCTCTGCAGCTACCCTGTCAAGCGCCCTCAGAATCTTATACGTTTCAATAAGATCTCCTCTCATTCTTCTAAACTCCTATGAGTACAGGCTCAACCTGCGCAACCTTTCCTCATAAAACAATCCTTTTATCTCAGCAATCACCTGGGTGAACTTTTGCGGCTCGTCTGCCCCCTTTAAACATGCCCTGCCTCTTTGGGTGCTGAAATGGTATCTCCAGTATTTTCCCCACTGGCGGTGGCTGGCTCCCTCGCAGTGGGGAGTGATCCCGCTGGGAGCCCTCTGTCTCCACAGCTGATGATTCCCTGACGCCCCACCAAGGCAGACTGAGGTAAATCCGGCTCTTCATGTCTAGGTTCACACTCGAAGAATGACTACTTAGGTGAGTTACTGAACGATAACCCACAGAGCTGAACCTCAGCATGAGTCAATACGTTCAGGCGTGAAGAGAAAAATAAATAGCAAAAAAAAGGATGTTGACGGCTGCTTGTGACAGATTTTATAAAGGGTACTGATAATGATATTCATTAATTATGTTGTCAAGGAAACAGGACAGAGCTGACTTCCTCATTTTCTTTTGTATTTTGTCTATTATTTATTTAAACCGCCAGCGTGTTTGAGTTGGGGAAAAAAACATAACAGTATTTTCTATGCAATACATTATTTCAGTAATTTATGACTGGCATTTCTCTACATTGCTTTACACAATTTATTTTTGTTTCATTCTGTCAAACATTGACATAATATCTGTGCTGGAGCTACCTCATTACAGGATCTTATTTTGACAAAATTATTCCAAGTTGTAACGATTCTCTTCAGTAGTCGCTTCACTATCGTAACAAGCAATTAAGAAAGCAAATGGTATGTTGGCCTTTATTACTTGAGTATGAGTAAAGATGTCTTATTGCTATTATATAGGGCCCTGTTGAGACCACACCTGGAGTATTGTGTACAGTTTTGGTCTCCTTACCTAAGGAAGGATATACTTGCCATAGAGGGACTGCAACAAAGGTTCACCAGACTGATTCCTCGGATGGGGGAATTGTCCTATGAGGAGAGATTGAGTAGGCTAGGCCTATATATCTGCTTGGTATCTAAATTGTCAGATTGCTTGTCCGACATCCAGTACTGAATGAGCAGAAATTTTCTCCAATTAAATATTGGAAAGACCGAAACCATTATCTTTGGTCCCCGCCACAAACTGCGTTCCCTAACCACTGACTCCATCCCTCTCCCTAGCATCAGTCTGAGGGTAAACAAGACTGTTCACGACCTAGGTATCATATTTGACTTTGAAATGAGTTTCCAGCCACATATCCGCGGCATACCTAAAACCGCCTTTATCCACCTCGGTAACATTGCCATCCTCCGCCTCTGCCTCAGCCCTTCTGCTGCTGAAACCCTCATTCATGCCTTTGTTACCTCTAGACTTGACTACTCCAACTCACTCCTGGCCGGCCTTCCACATTCTACCCTACGTAAACTTGAAGTCATCCAAAACTCAGCAGCCTGTGTACTAATCCGCACCAAGTCAAGATCACCCATTACCCCTGTGCTTTCTGACCTACATTGGCTCCCAGTTAAACAACGCCTCAATTTCAAAATTCTTATCCTTGTTTATAAGTCACTCCATGGACTTACCCCTCCATATCGCTGTAATCTTTTTCAGCTTTACAATCCCACAAGATGTCTGCACTCCTCAAATTCTGGCCTCTTGAACATCCCTCATTATAACTGCTCAACCATCGGTGGACGTACCTTCAGCTGCCTGGGCCCCAAGCTCTGGAACTTCCTGCCTAAACCTCTCCGCCTCTCTACCTCTCTTTCCTCCTTTAAGATGCTCGTTAAAACCTACCTCTTTAAACAAGCTTTTGATCATCTGCCTTCATTTCTTCTGTGGCTCGGTGTCAAATTTATCTGTTTGTCTGGAACACTGTTGTGAATGAAACGCCTTGGAACGTTTTACAATGTTAAAGACGCTATGTAAATAAAAGTTACTATTATTATTATTCTCCAGAGTTCAGAAGAATGAGAGGCAATCTCATTGAAACATACAAAATTCGTACAGGGGCTTGACAGGGTAGATGCAGGGAGGATGTTTCCCCCGGGCTGGGGAGTCTAGAACCAGAGGTCACAGTCTCAGGATAAGGGGTTGGCCATTTAGGACTGAGATGAGGAAATTCCTTCACTCAGAGGGTGGTGAATCTTTGGAATTCTCTACCCCAGAGGGCTATGGATGCTCAGTCGTTGGGTATACTCAAGACAGAGAGTGATAGATTTTTTAATATTAAGGGAATCAAGGGATATGGGGATAGTGCTGGAAAGTGGAGTTGAAGTAGAAGATCAGCCTTGATCTTATTGAATGGCGGAGCAGGCTCGAGGGGCCGAATGGCCAACCCCTGCTCCTAATTCTTGTGTTCGTATGTAACATACATCCTTTGCCTCTCTCAAATAGAGCAACTGTATGAACACACATCTTTCTCTGGCTGTGACACTGTCTTGACGTAACATTCTGACTTCAATGGGAAAATCATATAAAACACCCTTCACTACAGTACACACTGATACAACAAATGGTGTTTGCAGGTCCATCTTTCACAAAGAAACCAAATCAAAAAAAACGCTTGGCAAAATATAACAGTCTGCAAACCCAACGTTCACGCGGCATCTAACTGAAGGCTCCCACTTGAACCATCAAACTACCATTCTCTTTCAGATACTGAATAAATTGCTGTGAATGCTCGACATTTACTTCAGATTGTTTTATTTCAGATTTCCAGCATTTGCGGTTTCCTTTATTGTGATATAACGCAATGCTTTCTGTTATGACCTGGTGCTTTCCGACTTGAGATACCCCTGTTGCGACACGCATGCTTCTGTACGAATGCCAAAATCAGCATTATAAAAATATAGGCATTTCTCCTATTGGTGTGGTGTGGTGTTTCAGGTTTAATTCCTGCTTCACGTTGGGTGAGATTGAAGACAGCAATGAGAATTGTGGAATTTTACAGCATAGAAACAGGCCCTGTGACCCATTGACTCTGCGATGATGTTCATCGCCACATGAGCCAGCTTCCCTCCAATATACCTCTTTTTGAAGCAACTATCTACTTCTCTTTCCAAAGAATTTTTGTGGACTCTGCACAATAACTGTTTATGGCAGCGAATTATGAATTCTAACCACCATATAGGATGCATTAAAAAATTTACAGCACGGAAGGAGGTCATTTCGGCCCATCATGTCCGTGCTGGCTGACAAAGAACTATCCGACCTAATCCCACTTTCCAGCTCTTGGTCCGTAACCTTGTACGTTACAGCACTTCAAGTGCGTATCCAAGTACTTTTTAAATGTGATGAGGGTTTCTGCCTCTACCACCCTTTCAGGCCGTGAGTTCCAGACCCCCACCACCCTCTGGGTGAAAATAATTTCCCTCAAATCCCCTCTAAACCTCCTACCTATTACTCTAAATCTATGCCCCCTGGTTGTTGACTCCTCTGCTAAGGGAAACAGATCCTTCCTATCAACTCTATCCAGGCCCCTCATAATTTTATACCTCAGCCTCCTCTGTTCCAAAGAAAACAAACCCAGCCTATCCAATCTTTCCTCATATCTTGGCAGAGAACTACCCTGGGATTTTTTTTTCTCTGAAATTAGTAAAAAGGCACTTTGCACTAAATATCATAAGAGGGTTGAAAAATCAGGGTGAATATTGCCTGCGCCCACCTTGCTAAATGTTATGTGTGTGCGCACTCGGTCCGTGCAGCAGAGCTGGTCTCCAGTCATCTTGGTTAATCCTTGACACTGGCCCAAGACCTAACTCTGTCAAGCCCGTGTGGTCATCCTCAATACGAGGGAGTGCCTGAGAAGAAATGTTCTGTTCCAACCATGTAAGGAATTTTTTCCCCCTATCTACCCCTTTAATCATTTTTTCATGGAATCATAGAATGGTTACGTATCACAGAAGAAGGTCATTTGGCCCATCCAGCCTGTGTCGGCTCTCTGCAGCTCGTCCCACTTTCCCCGGAGCCCTGCAATTTTTTTTCCTTCAGGTACTTACCCAATTCCCTTTTGAAAGCTACGATTGAGCTGCCTCCACCACCCTTTCAGGCAGTGCATACCAGACCCTAACCACGCGCTGCGTAAAAAAGTTTTTCCTCGTGTCACGTTTGGTTCTTCTGCCAATCACCTTAATTTCTTAAAGGGTATGAGCAAGAGAGTAAACTAGGTGGCTTCGGTGCAGACCACCGACAGCACAGAATTGCCGATCCATGTGGCATGTTTCTGAGCTGATACAGCCTTTCCCTACGTTACAAAGTGAGTACACTTCAGAAGTACTTCATTGGTTGTAAAGCACTTTGAGGCCGTCAAATGTGTTGTATAATTGCGTCTTTCTTCTATTAAAAGGAACTACTGTATATTCATTTGAATTGGCACATGACCTCCAATTTTATGAAGTGAAAAATTATCTGCGTACCTACGTGGGAATTTCCTCGGGGCTTCTCCCACTTCACCGGTGTAGGTTTGATGGAAATCACATTTATGTGCACACGTAGGGGCTCTGTCTCACTTCCACCGAAGTTAAGGCGATGGAGCGGGAGAGGGCGCGAGGAAATTCTGCATTTGAGAGTTTATCATTCATAAGAAAGCCAGAAACAAGCAAAAGCCATTTGCTTCATCTAAACGGTATGCAAACAACCCTGTCATAAGCTCCACCCCAACTCCTGAGGGAAGGTTTTGCATAAATGCACCCTAATCCCCGAAGGGAATCAAGCAGAGCTCCTGACTATTCACCCATCCTTGCATTCCCCGTCTCTGTTCCTGAATTGTGTGCTTTAAAATGCGTGGAAGCCGACTGGGAAGAGATATTTTGTGAGGAACCTGCCTCGCAGTGACTTGTAGTTATGGTCCAGTGACACCATGAATGGACAGATGAGCCCACTGTCACAGACGGCACTGGAGTGAAACTTGATTCAGTAAATATACAGGGTCTCTCTTTTGTTAATCATCTTCAGCAATCAGGAGTCACTTCTGCAAAGTTAAGGCACCCTGACAAGCAAAGAGATGCTTCAAACATGCACACTCAACCAGAAAGAATTCCGTCTCCATGGCAATTCTGATTATTGGATTGATGGTATTTCTTATGACAGTATTCATTTTCTCAAGGGCATATTTCATTTACACAAGTAATCATTTTTAAACGTGTGTATACATTTTTTTTACAAAGTACACATAGTCACAATAGCAAGACAGGATGGAGTCTTGAATAGATGCAGAAGTACCGTCGTAAACTCACATGACAATCTTTTAAACAGTTTAGATAAATCTGGTACCTTGAAGGGGAAGGGAGGTGTAGAAAGCGAGCACTTTTTCAAATAAATCTGCACTTATGAGTCTTGGTACGTTTTTAAAAAACAATTATAAATACTCTATTTTTAAAATTAAAATGTCAGACGAGTGGCCCTGATATAAAGATTTAATCTAGTGATGTCATGGCATTGACATGATTTACTGAGAATTGAACGTGACCCGTTACTGGTTGACATGCTAAAACCGCGCTGACAGTTAGCAGTTGAAGCACTCGGACGCGTAAAGGTTATGCATCCAAGCCCCATTATGGACTTAGATGAGCACACAATCTAGGCTGACGCTCCAGTGCAGTACTGAGGGAATGCTTCAGTGTCAGAGTTGCCATCTTTCAGATGGGAAAGTAAACAAAGACCCCGTTTGCCTGTTCAGACAAAAAGAAAGACTTGCATTTATATAGCGCCTTTCACGACCACCGGACGTCTCAAAGCACTTTACAGCCAATTAAGTACTTTTTGAAATGTAGTCAATGCTGTAATGTTGGAAACGCGGCAGCCAATTTGCACAGAGAAAGCTCCCTCAAGCATCAATGTGATAATGACCAGATAATCTATGTATTTTTAGTAATCTTGATTGAGGGTAAGTATTGGCCCAGGGCACCAGGTATGCTCTTCTTCAAAATTTGCCATGGGATATTTTACATCTTTCTGAGAGGGCAGACAGGTTAATGTCTCATCCGAAAGACGACACCTCCGACAGTGCAGCGCTCCCTCGGTACTGCCCCTCCGACAGTGCAGTGCTTCCTGAGTACTGCCCCTCCGACAGTGCGGCACTCCCTCAGTACTACTCCAACAGTGTGGCACTCCCTCAGTACTACTCCAACAGTGTGGCACTCCCTCAGTACTACTCCAACAGTGTGGCACTCCCTCAGTACTGCCCCTCCGACAGTGCAGCGCTCCCTCAGCACTGGTACTGGGCGTGTCAGCCTAGACTTTGTACTCAAGTTTCTGTAGTGGGACCTGAACCCACAACCTTCTGACTCAGAGTATGGAAAAGATTCCGTGAAACTTTTCAAAGGAGTAGGGGATTCTCTTGGTGCCCTGGCCTGCAATAGAAATCACTGTCATGTTACTAAGTTAATTCCTGGCACCCACTCATGATGTCAAATAGTCGTCGTAAATATATACAAAATGATTCTGTTCAAAACATCAAGAGTAACATGTATCTTACACTTGCTTCCATTTTAAGCAACAGTTTGAGGGGGAGCCGAAATATCTGTAGTGATTGAATCATAGAAAATTACCACACAGAAGGAAGCCATTCGGCCCATTGTGTCCATGTCAGTCGAAAAAGAGCTGCCCAGACGAATCCCACCTTCCAGCACTAGGTCCATAGCTCTGTAGGTCGCAGCTCTTTAAGTGCACATCCAAGTATTTTTTAAATGTGACGAGGGTTTCTGCCTCTACCACCCTTTCAGGCAGTGAGTTCCAGACCCCCACCACCCTCTGGGTGAAATACTTTTTCCTCATCTCCCCTCTAATCCTTCTACCAACTACTTTACATCTATGTCCCCTGGTTGTTGACCCCTATGCTAAGGGAAACAGGTCCTTCCTATCCACTCTATCTTGGCCCCTCATAATTTTATACACCTCAATTAAATCTCCCCTCAGTCTTGTCTGTTCCAAAGAAAACAACCCCAGCCTATCCAATCTTTCAATCTTTCCTTATAGCTAAACTTCTCCAGTCCAAGCAACATCCTCGTACATCTCCCCTGTATCCCCTCTAGTGCAATCACATCTTTCCTGTAATGTGGTGACCAGAACTGCACGCAGTACTCTAGCTGTGGCCTTACTAGTGTTGTATACAGTTCAAGCATAACCTCCCTGCTCTTATATTCTATGCCTCGGCTAATAAAGGAAAGCATTCCGTATGCCTTTTTAACTACCTTATCGACCCGTTCTGCTACCTTTAAGGACCTGTGGACGTGCACCCGAAGATCCCTCTGCTCCTCCACACCTCTCGGTATCCTCCCATTTATTGTGTATTTCTTTGCCTTTTTGCCCCTGCCCAAATGTATTACCTCACACTTTTCCGGATTGAATTCCATTTTCTACTTTTCTGCCCAACTGACTGATCTTAAGGCACTAGTATAATTAAGCAGTTCCGATGTCATAAACTGTGAAAGTGAAGCTCAGAAGGTTTCTTATTGGTAACCGAACCCTGGGGTTGAATAGTGCCTTGAACTCTCTGCCACATTTGCTGGTTATTTAGCCCACAGCCAACATTTACTTTTCAAGCCTTGAATTTACTCTGTGCAACTGAAGAGGTAACAATGCCACTATTAAAATGTTGTACAAAGGAATATATTAAATTATGTATGCAAACATTTGCACAAGGTAATTTTAAGTAGTGTTGAACAATGGGTTGTGCTGAGCAGTACAGGTTTTGTGATATAGTTGAAATAGTAATCAAGGTTGCCCCGTCTGAGCAGAAGGTTCTATTGTTTCCGTCAAATTTTTTTGTTTCAATTTTCTCCCCTCCTCCTCCTCCTCATTGGCATGGTATTGTTCCATGAGCTCTGGTACCTCACCCAGTGGACTACTCTTCATGGGTGAACCTAGACAGAGAGTGTTGACAGCCTGTTTGGCTGTGAAAGGTACCACATTTATTGTCAGCTGTGGTGCAGTGGGTAGCACACTTGCCTCTGAGTCAGAAGCACTAAAAAATCTCGGGTGACACTCCAGTGTAGTGCTGAGGGAGTGCTGCACTGTTGGAGGTGCCGTCTTTTGGATGAGACGTTAAACCGAGGCCCTGTCCACACACTCAAGTGAACGTAAAAGATCCCATTGCACTATTTCGAAATGCAGGGGAGTTCTCCCCGGTATCCTGGGGCCAATATTTATCTCTCAATCGACAGAACAAAAACAGATTATCTGGTCATTATCACATTGCTGTGTGTGGGAGCTTGCTGTGCGCAAGTTGGCTGCTGCGTTTCCCACATTACAACAGTGACTACACTCCAAAAGTATTTCATTGGCTGTAAAGCGCTTTGAGACGTCTGGTGATCACGAAAGGCGCTATATAAATGCAAGTCTTTCTTTTTGATTCTGTACTCACATACACACTTTCCAGCAAGGGTCACTGAGTGGGAATCCTGGCTACCCATGTTTTCCTCTTCCAAGCGCCGTTAATGTACCCCAATTGTTGTACCAACTGAGATCAGATAATTGATCAGAGACCGAGGATCGAATCTAGGGCTTCCTGATCCGAATGGCTCAGTACGACATTATTTGATGCATGTACCCAATGAGCCACGGGGGCTGCTAATTGTTCCAAGTCCTGTGGAGCCTCCCCAATGGGCAATGGTTCTTTTGTGACAATGATCCGTGCCTCACAAATTTCTTCCTCATTTGCTTGGGAAATAAGGCCTCAGTCTCCGGGGATTTGTTAGTCTTGTTTCCCACATTACAGTGACTACACATCAAAAGTACTTTAGTGGCTGTAAAGCACTTTGAGACGTCCAATGGTCGTGAAAGGTGCTATATAAATGCAAGTCTTTTTTTTTAAGTCCTTTTAACTTATCATGTATCTCTGTCACGGATTTCGAAATATCTGGATATTTGTTGTACTACGAAAATTGGATTGCAATTTAGTATTTCTTTTTTGTACTTCTAGAAAATTTTATCATCAAAGTCACTACCACTTTTAATTTGGAGTTCAGTAACGTCCTCGCTAACTGCTCTTTTAATTTTATGATCTTGAAAGCGTATACTCCAGTTGACATTAGTTAGCTCAGCACGGCCCAGGAAGCATACCTGGGACCTTCTGACCAGTGTGGCTTAGTACCATGTCCTGTGGTGCATTTAGCCATTCGGAAAACTGTGTGTCTTTTTATAATCTAACATTAACATTTGACGAATGTGACATAATGTGTAGCACAGCAATGCTCATTTGGTTTTCAGTTAAATGACCAGAAGAAAATTTTACATGGGAGTATTCAAATAATGGTGCTTGCTACTTGTGAGGATAAACTTATCACTTAAGATATAGTGACTCGTGAGTTTGCATGGGGTAATTGTGTGCTGTTTTGTTTCCACCTGAGAGTCTTGCTAGATAGGAGCACAAGGCGGAGAATTTTTAAATTAATTCCTGGGCTATGGGCGTCGCTGGCAAGGCCGGCATTTATTGCCCATCCCTGATTGCCCTCGAGAAGGTGGTGGTGAGCCGCCGCCTTGAACCGCTGTAGTCCGTGTGGTGAAGTTAATCCCACAATGCTGCTGAGGAGGGAGTTTCAGGATTTTGACCCAGCGACGGTGAAGGAAAGGCTGATATATTTCCACACCAGGATGGTGTGTGACTTGGAGGGGAACTTGGAGGTGGTGGTGCTCCAGTGCGCCTGCTGCCCTTGTCCTTCTAGGCGGTAGAGTATACGGGTTTGGGAGGTGCTGCTGAAGAAGCCTTGTCGAGTGCATCTTGTAGATGGTACACACTGCAGCCACGGTGCGCCGGTGGTGGAGGGAGTGAATGTTGAAGGTTATAACTATGGGGCTGATTCTGAAATACGCATTTCCATTTAGCAAGGCTCACCTTGGGAATGGAGCCACCCTTAATGGGTAAATTTCACTTGTAAGAATAAATGTAGTGTTTTGCAATTGCATGTCAAGAATTCAGTTACTTTGGTGGCTCAGTTGCAAAATCTATTACTCGGTGTAACAGCTGTTCAGACTCGGAGGTCCAGGGTTCAGTTCCCAGGCTGTGCTGAGACGAGCTGATCACGAGCTGGGGTAGTCATTGGGGTGAGGCCATGGCCTTCAGCCACCCCCCACCCCCTAGGGAGAGGGGGTGATCAACAGCCAGGATTCCTGCTCCTGTTTGCTTACTGCTGACCACTGCTGGAACGCGAGTGTGTCTGTGGGTTCAGCTCCTGTGTGCTCCCCCACCGCCCCACATTTGAGTAGTCTGCTGACCTTCACTGTTAAGTCTGAAGCATGATTAATGGCCGTTTGGATGAAGGCAGCGTCAGTGGAACTGTACCCCAAAAAGATGTCGGTGGCTTCAGGAGAGGAGGAGATCAATTGGCAAAAAGCAGAATTTACTGAGTAATGTCATTCAGGCAATAAGGGTAGTTGGTATCGGTATGAACAAACTGACAGCGCAATGGAAAGCATTCTTCTGAGGGGCAGACTGTTAGCTCAGACTGAGAGAGGTGGGGGTGAGGGGGAAATTATATTTTGCATCTAACTAGCATGAGAGTGATAGATGTTGGTACTGGATGCAGTAAAATGTGGAAAGTATTCTATTTTTAACAATGAAACTGCTCACCTTGAGAGCAAAATTCAATAAATTTTACATTCGTGAGTGTACCCAGCTTTTGATTAAGCATTTTTTTTTAAAGGTTAGAAATTATTAATATTCCTACTGGGTGCCGCTATATAACCGGTGATTTGTTGGTTTAATGATTCATTAACGCTTTTACAGCTTGAGGACAGTGACCCAGTACAAGATTAAGCATGTGCACCGACCTGCGGTAAAACAGAGGCGTCGTTACTTCAGGATAGGATCAGGTGTCGGTTCTTGTGGACTTATGAGAGAATGTCAGTTTAACAGAGAGGCTGCTTGTCTAGAGAGATCAGCAAACGTCTATCCCAGCACTGAGAGTATGATTCGGATTTGAACCTGTAGCAGGTCTGTCATGATCCCTTTGGGAGCATTCTGATGACTGTCATTGGATAGGTTCCAGCGTACCTGTACTCCGAAAGGAGCTAAAATACTTTTGCTTTGATGAATAAATACTGCTGCATTCAGGCGTTGAGTAAAATGAGTATTTTACTGTTGGGTTTTGGAAATAAATTGAATACTTTCCACACTCTAATGTGTTTTCCAGTGAGCACAATAGAACATTTGTAAGACGCTGAATTAAAAAAAAATTCTACCCTCTTTTTTAAAAAGTTTTTTTTATCATGTTTATTCCCACACACACGTAATTTCCCCAAGTGAACTGCTCCCAGCCCTCAGCCTATACCATTGTTCAATTGGAAGTGTACAAGTGTGTGTCCCAGGTTAATTGTCCCTCATATATATTTTCCTTCTTTTCCCTGTGGGGAGGGGGAAGACGCCTTGCTTTCTGATCGATATATCCCACAGATGGCCTCAGTTAGGAGCTAGGGACTTGGTGTGTGGGGAATGGTTTGTCGCGGGGGGCGAGGAGGAAGACAAATAAACCATGTCACAGCTTCTTGGAGTAATGCCTGGTGCACCAGAGCCCTGTGCCACCAGGCTGCCTTAGATTAACCTTTGAGCAGATCTACTGCAATTGCTGTGACACTGTAATTAATCCCTAAAGTATTCAATCTGGGCTGAAATGCGGTAACCGAGCCGAGAATGTCTCAAGTGAGCGGGCATGCTTCTTGCGAAAAGCTTTCTGTGGCTGCTGAAGAAGCATCGGGCTGGTTTGTTTTATAAAACGTACAAGATTTATTACAGCCACATTCAGAGACACAATAAATAAATGTACAGAGTCCTGATACAGATGTATCCTTATGACTGTGCTGTGCAGAAGGGAATAACAAAAGCTGGTATGTTTTCAGCTTTGGGCTAAACTGCTGTCAAAGCTCAGTTTACAAAAGCAGCAGTTAGAAGAAACTGAGGGTGGTGGTGAGAGAAAGCGATAGAATCGAAATCCAGACTCGCACCGAAAAGCAAAAATGAGGACTAAGTGGAACTTTTAAGCTCCCTAAGCAGAAACGGAGATCAGCAGCACAGAGCATCGTCACATTCCCTGTTCTGCAAACTAAGTCCCAACTCTGGTGAGACCCTCAACGTCGTCAGTAATGCTACAGTCAGTCCTGTTATATTTGCGTCCGGTTTACAACGCAACTTTTTGGGGGGTTGGCTAACTTGCGTCCAATAATGGGACCATCTATAATTGGCAGGCAAGAAACGGTTAGTAATGTTACTCTCAATGAAAGGTAAATTGCCAAAAGTAGGTTTGGACAGAGGGATCATTCTCCTCCTGGATGCTGAATATCGCACAGTGAAATCACTGCTTCTTGCATCTGACCGCTCTTGTGTTGCAGGGCAAGTGCCTGAAGCCAGATAATGGAGCAAATATCGGGTACCCTTCCACACAGCCGAGTATCGGTCAGTTTGAGGCGCCATCTCTTTTCGTTACCGAATGCTCAGTAAATGTATAATACAGTGAGGGTGTTTGTGTTAACCCTGGCAGCGTCTGCTCAGTGACATTTATTTTAGGAGTGGGGGAGGGGGGGGGTGGCAGTGTAGGGAGAGGGTATAAATTCAGGTCAGAGGTTAGGCTTTTAGCACAATATGACTTAATCCTCCTTGCCGCTCAGTGAAGTTGCTGAAAGGCTCCACCGGTTATGTGTGCTGCTTATTGTCACTGCAGCGTCTCTCTTGTTCTTAGATTTTTCTCTATTTAAAGCGATACGTGTCCTGATATCGGAGCTCCTGCAAACTGCAGTTTTATTTTATTTTTCGCCCCTAGTCATGCAGCTTGCAAACTTGGCAGCTGGCAATCTGCGTCTGTCCCCTGGTCTGTTTGACAGAAAACTGTGGCAACTTAGCCGGATTTTTTAAACAGTGTCGCTCACACAATAAGCCAGGGTTGAGCACCCTTTCTGTGTGAGCAGGTTTAGAACTGGTTACCCAATGGTGAGTCTGACCTCTGGACATTCTTCTTCTTTTCATGCTTTTTTTATATCTCATTTCTCCCTCCGCCCCCGCCTTGCAAATATCTGCACGACATCTGTTATTAGGGACCGAAAGCATCTTTCACAAATTCATTAACATTCAGTGCAGAGAACAGTAAAAAGCACAGCTAATCTCTCCACGGGAATACCCAGCAAAGGCATAGAAATGATCTGAATTCAGTGCATAAACCGAAAAGGGGATAGAAAAGTGAGGGCTGGAACTGTATCAGCGACAAAACCGTGCAGTAGATTTTTCAACACATTGCTTTGAAATCTCAGCTTCCCAGCACAGAAACCAATAAGCAGAAAATCACCCACCTGGTAAAACGCAGTTTAGACCATAACATTCTTTCCCAGATGCACACACAATAATTACTTTCCCCCCGCCCCCAAAAAATTAATCTTTAGACTGAGTAATAAAAATGGATTGATCAATAATCGTAAGACTGCCAAGGAATGAGCCCCCTCAAGAAAGATGTATATTATCCAGTGCTTTTGACAAGCAGGTGAAACCGAAGAAAGGTACGAATTAAGCTCCTGGTAATTTACTGCAAAATGGCATTGCTTTGTGGTGCATGAAAACAGATTTTTTTTAAAAAAAAGGATAGAGAAAGAAGGGGAACACTTGGGCTACACGCAGGCAGCTTGATCTGGCGATTGGAATGGGTTTGCAGAAATAACTGGCTTGTTCATTGTTATAAGCTAAATAAGCAGAACGTTACAAGGCAGCTTTTGGTTTACTGACAATTCAAAACCGTTTCCTCGGGGCTCATGTAGTTGATGGTTAGACAGCTGAATATGCCTGCATGCATTTTTCTTCTCCAAGTTTGCTGTTGGTATTTTTCGCTGTTTTAATCAGGGTTATTGGTATTATACTGACCGAAGGAGCACAGATATCAAGGTTTGCGTTCGAGATACTCGAGCACACTAGCAGAGTAAGCACGAGAAACTTGTTTGATGGCACAATGTTAACAATATATTTCTCCAGTTCGGTACTTTCCCACTACACAAAATGAGAGCTGTTATTCTTGTTTGCAATTTAATTAGCCAATTTTGTAGCCAAAGATGTTATACAGTACTTTATGTTTGAGCAAAATTGCTTCAGGATGGAAGTAAAAATATATCCAGTTTTGCACAATACTGTTCCTCTTGGTAAATGCAAAAGAATTTCACAATTGCCTGACTTTACCTTTCTCCTTTTGTTTTAAAGTTTAAAAAGAACATGGAAAACTAGGGGAGCTGAATTAACTGCACTAACTGGAGTCGTTTTTAAAATGTCCAATTCATAAATAAAAGCAAAAAGTGGAGCACAACTTTCCATCAGCAGCCACAAGTTAGTTGCCACACAAAGCGCTTTCTAGTAAACGTGCTTGGTGGGGGAGTGTTGGGTTTTTTGGATCGTGGGAAGAAATAACCCTTGATGGGCTGCAGCAGCATTTGTGTGTCAAAATTAGAAATCAGATTCGTATCAGTTTAAATTTATCAATTTAAATAAACGACAGGTATTACAAGAAGATTACAAATTACAAAATTGTCTTTGGCTTTTGTTTTATGTCTAACTTTTATCGCAATCATTTTTTAATCTATCATCAAATTCACCGTCTGACGTTTGATTTGCAGAGGCACAGGAGAATTTACTGTTGTGCGAGCGGTTAGGATCTTTCAGCCCTCATGGGGTTAAGCCCTGCAATTACTCGTATTAAGATCTGCATGTGCTGACTGAATCTGTTCACAAGTGTAGAAAACTTTGTGTCCATTAGACACGGAGGCCTTTTATTCAGATTGCTTGCTCTGCATTTAATAATGAGAGTAGAGATCAGGTTGCACAGGAATCCCACTGCAATTTGTAATAAGTAGCAAAATTCTCCAAATAAGTAAAACATATTCGCGCCTGCTTACCTGTTCAAGGTTTACTCATCTTCAGGCACCGTGATTCAAATCAAGTCCCCATAAGACACAAGAGATATTCCAGTGAACGTGGGAAAAGAGCAAAAATAAAGAGTACAACGCGCTCCTGAAGTCAGACAGCATGAGCAAGGTACAAAGCCACCAGACGTTCACACAACAAACAAAAAAGCCGGTTCAGTCTCTCTCAAAGCTCCATAGATGTGTCAGACAAGCCAGCCAGTACCCACTACAAGAGCTCAACTGGAGAACTGAGGGCTCCTACTGACACGCTTGCTGAAAATCCTGATGAGATCACCGGTAGGCTGGGCCTCTGGGTTTGACAGACAGCCAGGGATGTGTTTTAGGATCTTGCATTTCCAGATATCTTGCGGGGATGTGAAGCTAACCTTCTTAAGTGGGCGATTCCACACAGACCGCAGTAACTCAGTCATGTGTGTTCATTTAAACACAACAAGCTGGCAGCAAGAAGGAGCTGCGACAACAGACAGGAAAAGCAGGTTATATGCGTAGCTAGTTACCTGCTGCAACTTGCGAGAGAGTAATCATTTTTTATTGCTTGCCAATTTGCCGATTGAACACTGTAAATCAGGACAACGCCAGGTCTGTTTTAACATCTGAAAATCCGGTGTTTGCGTCCCTACCCGGTGATGGTCTCGGATCTGCCGTCCAGACCCAAGAACTTCTGCGTTGGACGGAAGTGACAATCTTAACATGATCCAGAGGTTCAGGGCAATGGGGATTTGTGGGGCATAGATGCCCCCATGTATTTTGCTGCTGTTGTATGCTATTAAACAGCGTTTTTAACGGAATTCTTGACTCTTTGCCCACATTTATTGTAAGACGGGATTTTATGGAACGATCCTGTCGATATTGCTGCCCGCTTCTACTGAATGTGTTCTAAATATATGTATAAGAACATTAGAAATAGGAGCTGGAGTAAGCCATACAGTCCCTCGAGCCTGCTCCCCCATTCAATAAGATCATGGATGATCATCGAACTCAACTCCACTTTCCCCGCCCGCTCCCCATATCCCTCGATTCACCGAGAGTCCAAAAATCTTATCTATCTCCGTGTACCAATGCATACATTCATATGCAGATTAGATATTTGGTATATGTACAATGTTCATGTGCGTGCAATTATTTTTATTGAAATTATATTTACTTATTAAAATCAGTCAGGTGGCAGCTGCAGAACTAACAAGTGGCCAAATGTGAGCTTTCAGTGCTGTGCTTCCACAAGTTTAAACTATCAAGTCATACTCCTCAGATGTGTCTCGTTAACATTGATGGTGACCTAGAATTAGAGTTCACGGCAAACTGCGGTCAGATTTTCAACATATTTAACCTCCCTCTTGTTGCAAGCGCTGGGTATTTTGGTGCCTGTCCATGACCCGTACAGAACCCCTCATCACGGGGCAAAACTCCGAAAGCGCCCAGGTATGCTACTGCCCAGTTTCTGTTTCGTTGAGTTCAAGCGCAGGATATTAGTTGCAAATCCCTGAAAAAATACTCAAAGTTTGGAAAGGGAAGAGTTGAACATCACTGAGCTTGCTGTGATACAGGTGCACCAGCTGTGTACACATACATGTATGTGTGTATATACATATATATATGTGTATAAAATATGTATGTTGGTACTTCTGTATACAAATGTATATATCTGTGTACATATGCATACAAATATATATATATATATATATGTATTTAAATATGTGTATACAATTGTACATATATGCACATACACAACATCAAATGTAGTTATGAAGCGCCTTTAATGTAGTAAAACATCCTCAGAGGGCTTTGCAGGAGCGTTATCAAATTTGACAATCGAGCCACATGAGATACTAGGATAGATGACTAAAAGCTTGACACCTATCGATGTAAATGTACAGTGTGTGTGTGGAGGTGTGTGTATCTCTGCACGTATATCGCTCACGGGGAATCCAGACCAAGTGCAGTCATCTGGAGAAGTGGAGTTAGATGGCAGGGGTCAATTGGTGTGCAGATAGAATCCAGTCACCATTTTAAAGCCATATATTCTGTTCCTGTTTTTATATACAATTTTATTTTATATTATCACTTACAATTAAGTAACAAATCATACAGCAATTTGGGAAGTAGAGAAGTAGGCTAGTTTGAAGCTTTTTATTTTGCAATTCAGGCTGTCGAGCTGGGAGAGGCAAAACTGAGATGCTACAGTGCCACCACTGGTGGAAATGTGTAACTACAGCATGACCAGTTTACATAGGCAGTTTCCATTCTAAATGTGGATTGTGGAATTAAAAATGAAATAAGTTGACAGGAGTAGTGTTCAGAATGTAAATGTTCGAGATAAACGTGTGTGTGTATATATATATATATATATATATAATCTGTATTTACTTAAAGGGGCATTGCCATGCTTTGGGGAGTTTCTGTACAGGCTTGGTACTCAGAACACTCTGCTCCAACAAAACTGATTCAGAGCTGCCATTCTGATGCAATGTATTTTGCAGCAAACATTGCAATCCAAGTTTGAAGTTTTTATTACTGTAAATTTATACAAGTAGCTACATTTAAATTCAGACACGATCGGCCACGTAATTGTGATCTCTCTTTTCACAAACCCAGTAAGATGATGTGCAAGTCGTGTTACCTGGGCAACAGTGTTGCTTAAAATTCAGTGAAGTCTCACGGTGCAACACAGGTATCAGGTAAGATTATTGTTGGTGCGTGCGATTGACTAAAACCCACAACTTATGCCAACAGTTGATGTTCTCTTTACCCTGTGATATCAGTGAGTGCAGCAATTTGCGCATTCAGCGAGAAAGTGTTACGTTGTCTGAACAGTTAGCAATTTGAACATTTGGAGAGAGAAAAATAATTGGGCTTTGCTTTCATTCCCTGAACTTGTGACTGAATTAATTGTTTTCATTTTAGAAACAAAATGAAAATTGTGCAGACTTAAATTGACCTTTTGATGTGGAGAAAAAATTTTCAGAAGATTAAAGAAATATTTTTAAATGGGGAAATAGAGTGAAAACTGCATTGGTTTAGTTGTCAGCATTTTATGCTATTATTCACACTGTTTCAAATGAATCATCCTGCAGGTATTTTATTTTGCTTCAACTTAGTAATACTTCTCCCGTGCTTTACTGTGGCATATGTGTGATCTCACCTTGGCATCAGGAGCAGACGAACAAAAAATGAGATGGATTTAGATGCTGTCAGGGTGCTTTTGTGACTGGAAGGCTGTTTCGTAGGGCTCAGTGCTGCGTCCCTTGCTTCTTGTGGTGTCAATGATTTAGACTCAAATGTAGGGGGTATGATTGAGAAGTTTGCAGATGATACAAAAATTGGCCGTGTGGTTGATGATGAAGAAGAAAGCTGTAGACTGCAGGCAGATATCAATGGACTGGACAGGTGGACAGAACAGTGGCAAATAGAATTCAATCTGGAGAAGTGTGAGGTAATGCATTTGGGGAGGGGCAAAAATGCTAGGGAATACACAGTAAATGGTACGACTCTGAAAAGTGTAGAGGAACAAAGGGACCTTGGAGTGCATGTCCACAGATCCCTGAAGGTGGCAGGACAGGTTGATAAGGTGGTTAAGAAGGAATATGGGATACTTGCCTTTATTAGCCGAGGCATAGAATATAAGAGCAGGGAGGTTATGCTTGAACACTAGTTTGGCCACAGCTAGAGTACTGCGTGCAGTTCTGGTCACCACATTACTGGAAAGATGTGATTGCACTCGAGAGGGGACAGAGGAGATTTACGAGGATGTTACCTGGACTGGAGAATTTTAGCGATGAGGAAAGATTGGATAGACTGGGTTTGTTTTCTTTGGAACAGAGGAGGCTGAGGGGAGACCTGATTGAGGTGTATAAAATTATGAGGGGCCTAGATAGAGTGGATAGGAAGGACCTATTTCCCTTAAAAGAGGGGTCAACAACCAGGGGGCGAAGATTTAAAGTAATTGGTAGGAGGTTTAGATGGGATTTGAGAGAATTATTTTCACTCGGGATGGTGGGGGTCTGGAACTCACTGCCTGAAAGGGTAGTAGAGGCAGAAACGCTCACCATATTTAAAAGGTACTTGGATATGCACTTGAAGTGTGTAACCTACAAGGTTACGAACCAAGAGCTGGAAAGTGGGATTAGGCTGGATAGCTCTTTGTCGGCCGGTGCAGACACGATGGGCCGAAATGGCCTCCTTCTGTGCTATACATTTTTATGAAATGGAGGGAAGTATAGAGAATAAAAGGAGGGAATTGCCATGTTTGAGATCAAATTAAATACAGATTGAAGTGAGTTGGAATAGGGCAGCTTGGGCAAATATCAAATTGCAGTCCTACATATTCTTGAAGGTGCATTGAAGGGCCCGAGTGGATCAGGGATTTAATTTTGGGCTTGCTTTTTTTCTTACACCATCTAACCAGAGTCAAATTGCTGCAGCGATAAATTTACAGCACTATCTGGGAACTGTAGTTGCTTTTACTCCAGTCCGAAGGTAGAGGAAATAACTGCGCCGTTTTTGAGGTACATTTTCTATTTAAAGCAGCTGCAATTTCATTGAAACTCGGTTTAATGCTCCAGCCGTCAGAGCGGCCAAAATCAGCCACGTCTCAGGGCCCCAGAGCAGCCACAGATGGCTTCCAGACCTTGCACAGATTGTTTTTAAATAACTTTTTGTTCACTATAAAGCTGCTGTAATTACATCGTTCTAAATGTACATCGAACATTGACATGGGGTTACACTGAGCTCACCGTGTGTTCTGGGACCCAGGCAACCACAGTGCAGAATCAGTCAGCGGACAAAAGTTTCAAGAAACCCAATACTTTATTTACTTTTCCAGTTTTCTCCCCCCTTCTGTCACTGAATCTAGCTGGTGTGTGGTTGCACGCCGCCATCAGTCTTCGGGTAGCATGCCCAAGCGGCTGTCCTTCAGGCGGAAGCCTAGCCAGTAAACTTCAGCCGGATATTGGACCACGGAGGGCATCACAGCTGAACCAGATCCTGTACTCACCCAGTGTCCACGCACATGCACCTAGCGGCAGCAGGGGGAACACCGAATATCAATCAGGGGCATGAAAACTGACCTGACCCACCCCCCTCCCTCCCCTCTCCCCAGCCTCCCCTTGCCCAGGGATGCAGAGACAGGCTGACTGCCAGCCTGGGATCAGCTAACCGGCTCCAAGCAGAAATGAAGAGTGGAGGATAGTGGCATAGTGTTTCTGTTACTGGACTACTAATCCAAAGGCCTGGACTAATGATCCAGCGATGTGAGTTCAAATCCTGCCATGGCAGCTGGGGAATTTAAAATCAGTTAATTAAATAAATATGGAGTAAAAAGCTAGCATCAGTAATGGTGACCATGAAACTACCAAATTGTCGTAAAACCCCATCTGTTTCACTAATGTGTCCTTTAGAGAGGGAAATCTGCCGTCTAGCCTACATATGACTCCAGACCCACAGCAATGTGGTTGACTCTTAACTGCCTTGTGAAATGGCCTAGCGAGCCACTCCGTTGTACAAAAGAACAGCGGTTCAAGAAGGCGGCTCACCACCATCTTCTCAAGGGCAATAAATGCTGTCCCAGCCAGCAACGCCCACATCCCGTGAACGAATAAAAAAAAAAAGGTCCTCCTGTTCTGTACAGCTGCAGACTTTATCAACCAAGGTATCGGAAGGGCTAGTATACCTTTTTTTAAAAAAAATGTTGTTTGAGTATAACTGCATTACATCCTGTTCTAAGGTACACAAGAGCAACCAGGAAATGTTCCTCTTGTCAGTTTTCCACTCCCTTTGACCTGAAGAATTGCCTGGCTTCTCCTCAGTGCCGAACCTCAACCCCGTTCAAGAGGTCATGAATTCAGTGGCATAGGTTATTGGAACTCCAGCACAGAGCGCCATTGTCCCACCCATGCAAGCAGTACTTTTAAATCTCTTAATACTGCTTGCATGTTAGTAGTGTATTGAAATTCATCCTTGGAGCTCCCCCGGTGGCCTAGTGGATAAAAGCACATGCACGCTGTCGAGCTTAAGCTCTCCAGACCAGAAGGTTCCAAGTTCAGTCTCTGGTCTTGTGCTGAGGCAGCTGATGGTCGCCCGGCAGCAGGGATGTTACAGGGAAGCCTCAGTGCTCCTGGCCCAGCAAGGTGAAAATTAGTCATGGTTCTTGCTCCTTTTGCCATCCAGTAACTTGTGCTGGCACGTACGCGTGCGTGGCGATTGGTCGAGAACAGATTTGCACTCGGCTCTTGCACCATCTGTGATCAAATGTACTGCCAATGTCTACATTGTCACTTGGACAAGCCATCAGAGTGCTGCCAGACCTTGTGGAACTATACCCAGCATGAGTTAATGCCTTTGTGAAAGTAGGAGAGAAAATTGATGGGGGGGGGCCTCCTCTGACCTCTGCTACATAAAACAAAGTAAGTTTTGCACAGCTATTACAGATTAAATTTGGTATGTAGGGCGCACATCTCACTTAATCTTAAATAGAAGCACCCACAGTGCTTGTTACTTGACGCTAATATAGGTATAGCATTTTTAAAGTTAAAAAAAGATGGCACGTTGCTTCACAGATGGTCGTTGGAAATGGAAAGAGAGGTCAAGCCGGGAAGAAAGAGATTAGATGTGATGGAAAGCTAGGCTGAAGAGATTGGCTTGGAAAAGGTTTTTGAAGGTGCAAAGAGGTAAAGGTGCAAAGAAGTCTCGGGAGTAGGTCTGAGAGAGTCAGACTGAGGCTCAATTATCTTTCCTAGCCCCTTTCCTTTCCAATATTTTTCACAGCTCCCTTTGCTCAGGCACTGTCCCTCTCCCTGACAAAACTGCATCATGATTATCCCATTCTTAACCTATATGTCCTCTCTGGATTTCCCCACGGATCTATCCCCACTTTCCTTACCTACTGCTGCTCATTCTCCATCTCTGCCTCACCCCTATTGCAGTTGAAAATCTTAGCCACATTTGTGTTAGCTCGAGCCTTGATTTCTAGAAGCTCCTCCTTGCCAGTCTTCTGTTATCCTCTCTCCATAAACTCCAGCTTGTTCAAAACTCAGATGCCTGATTCTTGTCTAGCACTGAGTTCTGCTTACCCATCACTCCAGTCATTGCATACCATAGAAACATAGAAAATAGGTGCAGAGCAGGCCATTCGGTCCTTCGAGCCTGCACCACCATTCAATATGATCATGGCTGATCATGCAACTTCAGTACCCCATTCCTACTTTCTCTCCATACCCCCTGATCTCTTTAGCCGTAAGGGTCACATCTAACTCCCTTTTGAATATATCTAACGAACTGGCCTCAACAACTTTCTGTGGTAGAGAATTCCACAGGTTCACAATTCTCTGAGTGAAGAAGTTTCTCCTCATCTCAGTCCTAAATGGCTTACCCCTTATCTTTAGACTGTGATCTCTGATCTTCATACCCCCAGTGGTGGGCATAGCCTTCAGCCAGCTTGGCCCTACTCCACCTATCTACTTTTTTCTGTTCCTTAAAAGCGTTCTTAAAAACCCATCTTTTGACCCTACCTTTTAGTGGCCTCTTACAACTCTCCCATCATGGCTTGGTTTAAAAATGTTCCCTCTACAATGTACCTTGGGTCATTTTTCAGTGTTAAAGGTGCTCCATAAATACGTGTCATTGTTGTTTTAATTATTACACTTGCTCAATCATGACATCATCTATCCACCAGAATCTAATTCTGTCCTCTCCCTGCCAGTCCTTGTGTCTCTATTCAATCCAACTGTTCATTCATGATGATGTTTGCAAGAACTGAACTACAATTGCTTGCACGCACACAGTTTCATTAGCAGATGATTAAAAAGAAAATGTTTGTGCAGGTTTCAGTGTTCCTAGCAGTGGGATGCTTTACTGGATAATGAATCCAGGACTCCCTGCTTATTTCTTTATATAGTAAGTTACTGTATTCCTTAAGACTGACTATAAATAGTGCACTGTGTGTTTCTTTGTTTCTGTTTGTAATTAGCAGCGATGACTTAAAAACTACGGTTGTCATGTTTCAGATAAGCTGAATAATTTAGTTTGCAGAAAGTCCTGTGATGGAATAATTATGTTGCTGATTCACCTAAAATCATGGTTCCAAGCTACCGCAAAAGACCAGTGGATAAAAGCATCACTTGGTGTAGTTCTAGGTCATATCAGACCAGAAGGTCCCAGGTCCAGTTATGTCCCGTGCTCAGTTAGTGATGTCAGTGAGAGTGTCCATTGTGTTACTATAATTGGCCTCACAAGCCCAGGGCTGGGAGAGTGAAAAATCCACCTAGACTGCTACCCAGGGACGTCCACTGGAAGATGTGTGGATGTTGGCTGAAAACAGACTCAAGCTCCGATGTGAGAACCAACTTCATAAAAGTGGGGGTGAGCGGGAACATTGTGCATCATTCACCTGTGCCAGCAGCTCATCCCGAATTTTACGAAGATAAAAGTGCTCATCCCTCCCATTATTTCAATCGGCTTTGGGCAAATGAAAAGCTTGCCCAGAGAACTTTTTGTCGTACGTTTGGCTTAGCGGGCATAAAATCATCTGAGGCAACAGTTCCTGGAGGGACTGCAGTTTGCCTTTAAAGGAGAAGATGTGGTGGAAGAACAGAGGGCTGATTGTTCATAATGGTGGATCAGATGAACAACATGGCTACCTTTAATGATGAGAGTTGGAGATGAATGTTGCCCTAATTGGGATTGAAAGCCACCCATCCAATAATATTACAACTGCAAATTATACATAGGGAGATCATTGGTCCTACCAGTGCAGTCACTGAAGTCCCTCGTATCTGGCTGAACGTGAAGTTTGCTGGTGTCAGGTGGAAGGCGAAGGTTAAAGTGCTCATCACTTTTACACACGTCGTGTGGCTCATCAAGCATGGCACAAACCTAAGTAAAAGGAAATCTGATCAGCAGGCAGGAGTTTAAAGGCAAGTGACACAGCAGCCAGGTGTTTGACCCCTGTTTGATGGTCGCTGAATGGGAGGTGGCACTGCATGAGGTGGTTCCAAAAAGATTGACCTTGTTTGCCACTCCACAGCAGCATCTCCGAGGATTAGCCTTGCATCATGCCTGCAAGGGGAGGAGGCAGTCACATGGCTGTGCCTGTGCCAGACTTGTGGTGTCCTGATAGCAGGTGTACACTTTTGCATCTGGCTCTTATGGATCAGGAACATGTTAATAAAGCAATTCCCTGTGGTCAATATCAGCAAGACAATGTCTGCAAATATGGCTGGTATCACCTTGGTGAATGCAGTCAAGCTTTGCTAGAGGACAAACACCTTGGAATGCCTTTTGTCAGCTGAAAGCATAGCGTACTTTGATTAGGGTATTAGCAAAGAATCATCCAGCATAATAGTTAATGGCGCATTCGCAAGTTGTTACCCGAGCCATCAGGTCTGCTTTCCTGATCTCCCTTGGGAATAGAAGCCTCGAGAACATTGCTTATCTCCCAGAGTGAGGTAGGTGTGCTGGTTCCATGCAAATGCAGGTGTGCGAGTACCGGTGGGTGGGAGCAGAGCGTCTCTGGAATAATATGGCCTGTTTGGTATCCTTCTGTTGGCCCTTCTCCTCCAAAAAGCCAAGATGGGTATTTCCCATTGGTGCTTGAAAGAAGAAGTGACGAGCAGCAGAGCAATTGCTGCAAGGATCCTGAAACCCCAAGTGGAAGCTGGATAAAAAAACTAAGAAATGGCCTACAACTGTGTACAGTTTTGGTTTCCTTATTTAAGGAAGGATATACTTGCATTGGAGGCAGTTCAGAGAAGGTTCACTAGATTGATTCCTGAGATTAAAATGTTGACTTATGTTGAGCAGGTTGGGCCTATACTCATTGGAGTTTAGAAGAATGAGAGGTGATCTTATTGAAACATACAAGATACTGAAGGGGCTTGACAAGGTAGATGCAGAGAGGATGTTTCCACTTGTGGGGGAATCTTGAACTTGGGGGCATAGTTTAAGAATAAGGGATCGTTCATTTAGAACTGAGATGAGGAGAAATTTCTTCTCTCAGAGGGTTGTAAATCTTTGGGATTCTCAGCCCCAGAGAGCTGTGGAGGCTGGGTCATTGAGTAAATTTAAGGTGGAGATAGACAGATTTTTGAGCGATAAGGGAGTGAAGGGTTATGGGGAGCGGGCAGGGAGGTGGGCTCCATGATCTTATTAAATGGCGGAGCAGGCTTGAGGGGCCAAATGGCCTACTACTCCTCCTATTTCTTATTTCCAATGTAAAATTACTGAATAAATCTTACTTGGCCCTTTAACCTTGCTTCTAGGTACACTCAGCACCAAGCAACCCTGAATGCCCATGATATATGGGCGTCATTGTGATCTTGCCACGCCACAGCAAAGGGCTAGTAAATTACTTTTTTGGATGAGCGGTTCTGCTGCCTGCCTGCAAGCCCCAGCAAACACTCGAGCAGCAGGCACAATGGGCGCGGATTAATTGGGCTTGATCTCTGTGCCCATTTTTACAGTCCCATCTGTGCCTCCTTCCAGATTGTAACAAATAAAATTAAAATCAGCGTCCGTTCTGAGGTTGCACTTAAGGCATTCTGTTGGAGGATTGAGTGGGGTGAATTCTGTAACAGGAATGTGAAAGAATAGACACCTGACATTCTGTTTGCCGAAACCGAGGTTAAATTAAAATGGGGATATTTGCAAAGCCAATGTGACCCAAATAGCTCCTGCACATTGGCCTTGTGGAGCCAGTGCGTTCGTTCCATGTAATCTTTATTTTAATAGCTTTGTACCTCGTTGCAGAGCGCTTGATGCAGGGCCGTCAACATCAGGGAGATGTTGGAGGTGACATTTATGAGCCACAAGATTGACAGATTGCAAATCCATTTACAGATGTGTTTCTCAGAGTGACATCAAAGTGGGAATCTAAAATGAGTGCTTGTCAATCCTAATGAGGGAGCGTGGGCAAGTCTGTCTGATGTTGTTGCTGTTATAGTCTTAGAAGTACGAACGCCAAAATATAGCAGCATTCCCAAGTTAATTCTTCATATTTAAAATCATTGAAAGATTGTTACATTATGGGCCTGAACTTCCACAGGGGTTTGCCCAATCCAAATCAGCAGAACCCCCAGAGAAACATCTGAAAATGGCAATTCAGACCACTCCTCTCGGGCTTTGCTGCTCTCCCACTGAAGTTACGGTGGGAGATCGGGAGAACCCTTGCAGAATATCCAGAAATATGTATTTCAACTCTCGCAGACCTGATAACCATTCAAATACTCATTAAAATATACGCCGAGGATTTCCGCGGGGGGTTCTCCCAATTGGCCACCATAACTTCGGCAGAAGATCGGTGCAAACCCCCTTTATGGGTCTATCCAGCTTTTCTGCTGAAGTTATGGCAGCGGATGGGGTGAGCCCCCGAGGAAATTCCCGCTAATGCCATCTATGACTGTTTTGATCACATTGTATTTTCAATATGGAAGTGATTGGAATCATTGAGCCTGGAGGTGACAAAAGACATTGGATGAGGGATCCTGCAACAGATGGGCGGAGTTGGCGGTAGGGGCAGAGGCAGGCGATATTGTTACAGAGCTGCAAGCAGTCGGCAGCCTTTGCGATGGAGAGGGTACGGGGTTGGAAACTCAGCTCAGGATTGAGTAGGGTGCCAAGGTTCAACCTGAGACTATAGCTTGGGGTGGAGGTGGTGAGGCTACAGAGTTTGTGGCGGGGTTGAAGACAGTGCCTTTGGCTTCCCCCAATGTTTAGCTGGAGGAAATTGCGGCTCGTCCAAGACATTGATGTGCGGCAGCAGAGGGGTTGAGAGATTTCACCTTACAAGGGTGATATGTTAGTCACACTTAGCACCCAACTATTGTTGCCTTGTGTAGATTAAGATATATCTTAAATTTGTCCTATACCCTTTATTCAGAGCTTTGCACAACTTCATGTCCCATCACTATTTATTTTCATAATTAAAAGTAGTAAGCCTGTGTTTTACTATTTGCAGGAAGAGCAATACACATTACATAGCAACTGATAAATGAATTCAGTTTTTATTAAGGTTCTGAGAGGATGTTACACCGAGTGCTGTGTGCAAGGCACATCTGCTGCTATTATGTTTGGCTTCATTCGATATAATACAATTCCAACTGCATTGTTTATGTTTCCAGAGAGCCTCCAATACTCATCTTTGCAGACAGCTGTCTGTAAAATTGATGTAAATACGTATGAGGATATACATGTACATCTGCAGAGATATGTAGAATAGGCGCTTTAGAAATGCTCACAATGGGATTACAATTGTGGAGATATTGGGTGGCAGGGGACAATAATTGTAGATATTCTGTGTGTACCAAGGGAAGGAAAAAATATGATAGCAAATTCCCAGGACCACTATCTGCACCTCGCAGTGGTTTGATGAACAATGGCATTGGCTTGCTCTCAAAGCTGAGAGGTGGTGTATGGTGATGAGAAAATAGAACACTAAATCAAAGATTATCAAGCTCAGCAGGCAAGATATAGACCACCCGCCCCGCTCCTCTCTGGACCAGTTCCGATAGGCGTGGTTGTCCTTCCTGCATTTGGAGCGCTGAAATGGCTCGTTACTGCCCCAAGCAGAGTTGGGTCTACCAAGTGTTCACCCCATCGACTATGGAATGAATTTCCCGATGTTTCACTGTAACTTGTGGCTATCCTTTTCACCCTGTGTCTATAATACTATACTGACCATGGCGACCTTAGTCTGCGAAGCTTCGGTTTCTCTGCCAATTTAAAAAAAAAATTGAAATCCTAAATTAAAAGCGTTAACAAAACCTGGCAGAAATATAAATAAAAATATAAGTGCTTAACATTATCAAATTGCTTTACATCCCAAGCTTAAGGCATTTTTTTTTACATTTGCCACTTCTGCAGTTTGCATCGGGCAACTGTGTGCTGGTTTCTTGTGTTTGGGTCTGGAGGTGACAAAGCATATCGATGAGAGTTTCACCGGCAGCTGTAGTGAGACAGAGGTGGATGTAGGTGATTTAATGTGGTTGGAAGTAGGCGGCCATTGTGATGGAGAGCATATGGGGTCAGTTCGGAATCAAATAGAACGTCAAGGTTGTGCACTCTGGTTCAGCCTGAGACAGTAGACAGAGTGGGGGATGGAATTAAATGGCTTTGGTCTTCCCAATGTTTAGCTGGAGGAAATTTGCCTCATCCAAGACTGGAAGAAGTACAGGCAACTCTCGATTATCCGGTAGGCCTTCTGGGATCGGGCTATTCCAGGTAAACGATTTTGCCGCTAGTGCGAGTGCACGTACTTGCCGAGAAAGTTTGGGTCCCAAATTTATGCAGTACTTTGATGCTTTTCTGCTTCTGTGCACTCCAGGATGGGATTGTCCACCTGTTCATTTTAATATAAAGTGAAGAGACCCATGTTATACGTCTACTTTTTCTTAAAATGGCCAGTCTAAAGGCTTCAACCGCTGGAGGTCGAATGAGACTCGGCTTTACTTACCCTCGAGGCGGCACCCTCAGCGATACTCCAGATTGCACAAGAGCACATTCACCAAGATCAGAAAACGGAAAGACGGCAGGGAAGGGAGGAAGAGTTGGATAAATCTTTTGCCCCTCTGAACTTGTTTCCAGCGTGATGATCTGTACAGTGCCCGAAAAGAACGGGTTTGGGAGCAATGCCTTCGATCTGATAACGTGAGGATGGGTCGCAGTATGAGCGGACAGACTGTCCAAGTCCGAGTTTATTTGATTGCTCTACAAGGATTCCTTTAAGGTCAAGCCAGCATTAAACTTTATTATAAAATAAAGCCCTTCCTCTGTGTGTAGTGATAATGCTGTGTGTCAGCGCAGGACTGCGTGTGGGGTGGGTTTAATGGTCGTGTGCAGCTGTACACGGGACAGAATCACAGTTTTTAAAAATGCCGTTGCAGCGGGATAACCGAGAGTTGCCTGTGCAAACAGTCTGAGGAGAGGTTGTGGAGGAGTAGAGCTGGGTGTCGTCAGCGTACTTGTGGACTCCATATCTTCAGGTGATGTCGTCGAGGGGTAGTATACAGATGAGGAAGAGAAGGGGGCCAAGGCTGGATCCTTGGGGAACTCCAGAGGTAACAGTATGAGCAAAAAGAGAAACCATTGCCGGAGATGGTCTAATTATGATCGAAGCGAGTGGATCCAAGCGAGGGCAGTCCCACTGATCTGGGGTATGGTCAACTGTTTCAAAGGCTGAAGAAATGTTGAGGAAGATGATGAGGGTCACAGTCACGGAGGATGTCATGTGCGACTTTGGATGGAGCAATTTTGGTGCTGTGGAAGGGGTGGAAACCTCATTCGAAAGATTCAGATAAGGAGTTGTGGGAGAGATGGGCAGAGGTTCGGAAGGGCAGAGGTTAAGGGAGGGTATTTTCAGAGGGTGGGAGTTTAAAATGGCAGTTGTGAAAGGGAGGAGGACAATAATTGAGGAATGGGATCCACATATAATGTCAGTTAGCATGGATTCCAGGAAGGGAAGTTCCTTGGGCAGCAGTTTAGTGGGAATGTAGTCAAGTGAGCAGGAGGTGAGTCACATGGTTGAGGTGAACTTGGAGAAGGCGTGAGGGTAAATGGGAGAGAAATTAGTGGAGACCTGAGTTGAAGGCCATTGCAGGAAGGAACTGGGGGCAGTTTTGACGAGGTAGGCAATGAAAAGGTAAAAAACGCAACCAAGGCAGCTGAACAGATGGTCTTTATTATAGTAACGAAGTCCATGAGATGCGGAGGAACTTCTTCACCCAGAGAGTGGTGAACCTGTGGAATTCTCTACCACAGAAAGTTGTTGAGGCCAATTCACTAAATATATTCAAAAAGGAGTTAGATGAGGTCCTTACTACTAGGGGATCAACGGCTATGGCGAGAAAGCAGGAATGGGGTACTGAAGTTGAATGTTCAGCCATGAACTCATTGAATGGCGGTGCAGGCTAGAAGGGCCAAATGGCCTACTCCTGCACCTATTTTCTATGTTTCTATGAGCTCCTCACCTTTGCTTAAGGAGATGGTTGGTAGTGGAACAAATAACCTGGGGATTATCTTTGCTCTCCAGGTTAGTCCTGGAATAATGGCTGGTTTTGAGAGAGGAGAGTGAGGCCCGATGGCGTTTGGTGTGGTCCAGCCAGATCTGGTGACGGATGGCTAAACCAGATATGCTGAGGTGTGCATCTCTTAGACTTCAGGGAACAAAGATGGAGGGCCATAGCAGGGGGAATGACCAGACCGGGTGAGAGTCAAGATTTTTCTGGGGACAAGGGCACCAAAGCTGGAGATGGGGGAAATAGGCGAGGGAGTTGGGAGTTTGCAAGTGTATTTGCACTCTTTCCCTGTTGATAATTGTCTGGGTACATCCCTTAATACCACCACAAAGATTGGGGAAACCCACTGTGGGGTTGGAGCATGAGTGCAGAGCTGCATCTCAATTACATTACATAGGATATACGGCACAGAAACAGGCCATTGGGCCCAACCAGTCTAAGCTGGCTTTTATGCTCCACTTGAGCCTCCTCCCGTCTTTCCTGATCTAAATCTAGCAGCATTAGTCTCTCGTCTCTTCTCCCTCATATGCTTGTCTAGCCTCCCCTTAAATGCATCTATACTATTTGCTTCGAACACTTCCTGTGGCAACGAGTTCCACATTCTCACAACTCTTTGGGTAAAGAATTTTCTCCTGAATTCCCTATTGGATTTCTTGCTGAGTATCTTATATTGATGGCCTCTAGTTATGCTCTTCCCCACAAGTGGAAACATTCTCTGTATCCACTCTATCAAAACCTTTCATCATTTTAAAGATGTCTATCAGGTCACCCCTCAGCCTTTTTTTCAAGAGAAAAGAGACCCAGCCTATTCATCCTTTCCTGATATGTATACCCTCGCATTTCTGGTATTATCCTTGTAAATCTTCTCTGCACCCTCTCGAGTGTCTCTATATCCTTTTTATAATATGGCGACCAGAACTGTACACAGTACTCCCAAGTGCGGTCGAATCAAGGTTCGATACAGGTTTAGCATAACTTCCCTACTTTTCAATTCTATCCCTCTGGAAATAAACCCGAAAGCTTGGTTTGCTTTTTTTTAATGGCCTTGTGTCGCAACTGTTAGCAACGCTCTGGCACAGTGCATTGGAGCAGCAAGTTCTGCGGTTCCATTGTTCCTCAAGTCGCAAAAGAGTTAACCTGATCCATTTAAATTTGTAATTAGCCAGTCCCAAACATTAATCTCCGAATGGCTGTTCATTATAATTTATGAGGAAAAGGTTGTACCGTGTATGGAGATATTAGCCAAGAGGCTGAACTGCATTCGCTAAAATCTCATTAGATCTAATTTTTTATGAAGGCAAACCATTACAAATGAACAATTACTGCACTTATGATTAACAGTCACAAGTAGCTTGGTTTTCTCACATTAATTGTAATTCATCTTTTAAAATAATGTTAATGTAATTATTTTGGACTCTAATGAGCATTTCATTTTGCAGTTTCTGCAGTGTTATTTGTTTAACACTGTCCTATTTGCGAGCACCTTCAGTGTGTTATGGCAGGGATTTGTCATGAGCTTGAGGTCGAGAGAATTTTTAAAACCGTTGCTTTAATAATAATATGCGATTTAGATTAATGGGCAAAATACATGGCTGGCAGCAAGAGAAAATGTTTCACATCGAGACCTCTAAAGAGGGAATTTCACCTCCTGAAAGAGGTCCTAAATGGCAGATTGACTGATTATGTGGCTTAAACAACGGTTCTTCAGCTCCAGGGCGCTGCTGCAGCAACCCAAGATACTTGCATTGGAGGCAGTTCAGAGAAGGTTCACTGGGCTGATTCCTGGGCTGAAGGGGTTGTCTTATGAGGAAAGGTTGAGCAGGTTGGGCCTATACTCATTGGAGTTTAGTAAAATGAGAGGTGATCATATTGAAACATACAAGATTCTGAGGGGGCTTGACAGGGTAGATGCAGAGAGGATGTTTCCCCTCAGGGAATCTAGAACTAGGGGGCATAGTTTCAGAATAAGGGGTCGTCCATTTAAGATGGAGATAAGTAGGAATTTCTTCTCTGAGGGTCGTGAATCTGCGGAATTCTCTGCCCCAGAGAGCTGTGGAGGATATTCAAGGTAGAGATAGACAGATATTTGAACAACAGGGGTGTCAAGGGTTTGGGGAGCAGGCAGGAAAGTAGATTCGAGGACAAGATCAGAACAGCCATGATCTTATTGAATGGCGGAGCAGGCTCGAGGGGCCAAATGGCCGATTCTTGCTCCTATTTCTTATGTTGTAATAATCAGAGGAGCAATAAAAAAATGTGAGTTTAAATTTTTTTTTATTTGAGCACTTTTGTTTCTGAGTTATAACAATATTGGAAAGGGGGGGGGGTGAGAAAAGGACAGTCAAGAATCATCCAATTGGGTAACTTTCAATTTCTGATTGGCGCAGGAAGACAGGGCTCCAAGTGGACGGACATGTCAGGCGACCAATGGCGAGAGTGAAGGGGCGGGGCAGTTGGAGGCAGGAGGTCACGTGATGAAACCTCCAGGAATATGTCCAGCCAGATTTGGCGACCCTATGCACAAGGTGTCATGATTGTGTGGGACAGGCTAGATGGAGCAGAGAGTCTTTCCTGTCCGTCATTATTCGTATATTTGTAAATGTTTTTTTTTAGGTGCGTATGTGATTGTTTGGTGACGGGTTTGGGCTCGGATGTGATTTCTCCCCACAATCAAATAGCTTGGCCACTTCAGTGATGTGTTGGAATGAACCACAGAATGAATCATTACCTTCAGGAGATGGAGAATGGGGAGGGAAAAAATACTGATTATACCATCCTTATAAAATCGCTTGGTTATTATAACATTCCTCCATATTGTTTTCCTCCGTATTTATGCTGATTTAAGAAACTGAGGTTGAACAGTCGGAGGTTTGCACTATCTCATGGATAGGGTGAGCATTGGTGGGGCTGATGGTCTTTTCTAGTCCTTTTCACGTGCTCACTTGAAACTGAGTTAATTGTCGATTCTGGCTGGAAGGATTTACTGAGCTGACAGTGTGTGGGAACTAAATTAACAGCAGCAGAAATTTGATCATTAACCCAGTGATGTTTCTGCTTCAGCTGTGCATGTTAATTCCCTATCTTCGCGCTGTCAATCTCGATATTTTCTAATGCTTGTGACTGTGTCAAGTAAATACTGCAGGATGCACAAGCAAATGAAATGTGCGAAATGACATTGATTAAAAGCTTCTCGGCAGCAGAGAGAGGTGAGAATGACCTCACTTTGTTTGGGATTGGGCGTTGGGACGTCTGGAACTCACAAAACCAGATATGAAGCCAGTGATCAGTGCATAATATTTTTTAAATGGTGAGAAACTTTTAAATGTTGGTGTTCAGATTTGGGTGCCCTCGTGCAAGAAACACAGAAAGCTAGCAAGCAATAAAGAATGCAAATGACATGTTGTCCTTTATTGCAAGAGGGTTGGAGTACAAGAGTAAAGAAGTCTTGCTACAATTGTACAGAGCCTTGGTGAGACCACACCTGGAGTACTGTGCACAGTTTTGCTCTCCTTATCTAAGGAAGGATATGCTTGCATTGGAGGCAGTTCAGAGAAGGTTCACTCGGTTGATTCCTGAGATGTAGGGGTTGTCATATGATGAAAGGTTGAGCAGGTTGGGCCTGTACTCATTGGAGTTTAGAAGAATGAGAGGTGATCTTATTGAAACATACAAGATTCTGAGGGGGCTTGACAGGGTAGATGCAGAGAGGATGTTTCCCCTCGTGGGGGAATCTAGAACTAGGGGGCATCGTTTCAGAATAAAGGGTTGCCCATTTAAAACAGAAATGAGGAGGAATTTCTCCTCTCAGAGGGTAGTGAATCTTTGGAATTCTCGACCCCAGAGAGCTGTGGAGGCTGGGTCTTCGAATATATTTAAGGTGGAGATAGGCAAATATTTGAATGATAAGGAAGTCAAGGGTTATGGGGAGCGGGCGGGAAAGTGGAGTTGAGGCCAGGATCAGATCAGCCATGATATTGAATGGCGGAGCAGGCTCAAGGAGCCAAATGGCCAACTCCTGCTCCTATTTCTTATGTTCTTATGTTATGTAGAACACTCATAACATTGAACAGTGATCTTGCAGCCCTACCAGTGGATGTAGCACACAGTTTTTTGTGAATTTGAGGTATAAGCTGGGAGTTGCAATTTCCCTCATGCTAGAGTTTCATAAATCACTTGAGTGCTTTCCATCTGCCATGTTCTGCTTCAGTTTCCTTTAACCAACCTGTACGTCACTGACTTTGATTGACGTAAGATTAATTAATTTATGCTTTTGGTTGCCTTTTCACAATCCAGTAAAAGCAACAAAAAAAAAACAGCAACTTCACAGAAAGCAAAAGTGGGAAGAACAATTCATATTCTGTCGTGTTTGTCTTTGATATTAAATTCTGCACAAACCGACCAAGCCTAGATTCACTGCTAATTGATTTATCCTCTGCTTTTCTTGCTTCCTGTGTTTGCTATTTCTCATTCAAATTGAAAACTTCTCATTTTTTGTAATTGTTGACGAACTCCGATAAAGGGCTTACGGCCCATAGTGCAGGACACAAGCAAAGTTAAACAGCAACTTGACTTTACAGCGCACCTTTAACATCGTAAAATGTCCTGTGGCACTTCACGGGACCGTTGCAGACAAAATTTGACACCGAGCCACGTAAGGAGCCGTTAGGACAGGCGACCAAAAGCTCAGGGAGAGACAGAGAGGTCAGGGAGGGAATTCCAGAGTTTGGGGTCGAGACGGCTGCAGGCACGGCCGCCAATGCGCAATCGGGGATGCTCAAGAAGCCAGAATTGGATGAGAGCAGAGTTCTTGGTGGATTGTAGGGCTGGAATAGAAACATAGAAACATCGAAAATAGATGCAGGAGTAGGCCATTCGGCCCTTCGAGCCTGCATCACCATTTGCTATGATCATGGCTGATCATTCCCTCAGTACTCCTTTCCTGCTTCCCTCAGTACCCCTTTCCTGCTTACTCTCCATACCCCTTCATCCCTTTAGCCATAAGGACCATATCTAACTCCCTCTTGAAAATATCCAATGAACTGGCATCAACAACTCTGTGCGGCAGGGAATTCCACTCTCTGTGAAGAAGTTTCTCGTCATCTCAGTCCTAAATCCCTTATCCTAAGACTGTGTCCCCTGGTTCTGGACTTCCCCAACATCGGGAACAATCTACCTGCATCTAACCTGCCCCGTCCCATCAGAATCTTGTACGTTTCTATGAGATCCCCTCTCATCCTTCTAACTCCAATGTATAAAGGCCCAGTTGATCCAGTCTCTCCTCATATGTCAGTCCGGCCATCCTGGGAATCAGTCTGGTGAACCTTTGCTGCACTCCCTCAATAGCAAGAACGTCTTTCCTCAGATTAGGAGACCAAAATTGAACACAATATTCCAGGTGAGGCCTCACCAAGGCCCTGTACAACTGCAGTAAGACCTCCCTGCTCCTATACTTAAATCCCATAGCTTGAAGGCCAACATACCATTTGCCTTCTTCACCGCCTGCTGTACCTGCATGCCAACTTTCAATGACTGATGAACCATGACACCCAGGTCTTGTTGCACCTCCCCTTTTCCTAATCTGTCACCATTCAGATAATATTCTGTCTTCGCGTTTTTGCCCCCAAAGTGGATAACCTCACATTTATCCACATTATACTGCATCTGCCATGCATTTGCCCACTCACCTAACCTGTCCAAGTCACCCTGCAGCCTCTGAGCATCCTCCTCACAGCTCACACCGTCACCCAGCTTAGTGTCATCTGCAAACTTGGAGATATTACACGCAATTCCTTCATCGAAATCATTGATGTATATTGTAAAGAGCTGGGGTCCCAGCACTGAACCCTGCGGCACTTCACTAGTCACTGCCTGCTATTCTGAAAAGGATAGCAGGCAGTTTATCCCGACTCTCTGCTTCCCATCTGCCAACCAGTTCTCTATCCACGTCAGTATATTACCCCCAATACCATGTGCTTTGATTTTGCACACCAATCTCTTGTGTGGGACCTTGTCAAAAGCTTTTTGAAAGTCCAAATACACCACAGCCACTGGTTCTCCCTTGTCCACTCTACTAGTTACATCCTCAAATAATTCCAGAAGATTTGTCAAGCATGATTTCCCCTTCATAAATCCATGCTGACTTGGACCGATCCTGTCACTGCTTTCCAAATACGCTGCTATTTCATCCTTAATAATTGAATCCAACATTTTCCCCACCACTGATGTCAGGCTAACCGATCTATAATTATCCGCTTTCTCTCACCCTCCCTTTTTAAAAAGTGGTGTTATATTAGCTACCCTCCAGTCCATAGGAACTGATCCAGAGTCGATAGACTGTTGGCAAATGATCACCAATGCATCCACTATTTCTAGGGCCTTAAGTACTCTGGGATGCAGACTATTAGGCCCCGGGGAGTTATCGGTCTTCAATCCCATCAATTTCCCTAACACAATTTCTCGCCTAATAAGGATATCCTTAAGTTCCTCCTTCTCACTAGACCCTCGGTCCCCTAGTATATCCGGAAGGTTATTTGTGTCTTCCTTCGTGAAGACAGAACCAAAGCATTTGTTCAATTGGTCTGCCATTTCTTTGTTCCCCATTATAAATTCGCCCGAATCCGACTGCAAGGGACCTACGTTTGTCTTCACTAATGTTTTTCTCTTCACATATCTATAGAAGCTTTTGCAGTCAGTTTTTATGTTCCCGGCAAGCTTCTTCTCGTACTCTCTTTTCCCCCTCTTAATTAAACCCTTTGTCCTCCTCTGCTGAATTCTAAATTTCTCCCAGTCCTCAGGTTTACTGCTTTTTCTGGCCAATTTATATGCCTCTTCCTTGGATTCAACACTATTCTTAATTTCCCTTGTTAGCCACAGTTGAGCCACCTTTCCCGTTTTATTTTTACTCCAGACAGGGATGTACAATTGCTGAAGTTCATCATGTGATCTTTAAATGTTTGCCATTGCCTATCCACCGTCAACTCTTTAAGTATCATTTGCCAGTCTGCTCTAGCCAATTCACCCCTCAAACTATCGAAGTTACCTTTCCTTAAGTTCAGGATCCTAGTTTCTGAATTAACTGTGTCACTCTCCATCCTAATAAAGAATTCAAACATGTTATGGTCACTCTTCCCCAAGGGGTCTCGCACAACAAGATTGCTAATTAGTCCTTTCTCATTAGACATCACCCAGTCTAGGATGGCCAGCTTCCTGGTTGGTTCCTCGCCATATTGGTCTAGAAAACCATCCCTAATACACTCCAGGAAATCCTCCTCCACCGCATTGCTACCAGTTTGGTTAGCCCAATCAATATGCAGATTAAAGTCACCCATGATAACTGCTGTACCTTTATTGCATGCATCCCTTATTTCCTGTTTGATGCTGTCCCCAACCTTACTACTACTGTTTGGTGGTCTGTACACAACTCCCACTAGCGTTTTCTGCCCCTTGGTATTCCGCAGCTCCACCCATATCGATTCCACATCATCCAAGCTAATGTCCTTTCTTACTATTGCATTAATTTCCTATTTAACCAGCAATGCCACCTCCCTTCTTTTCCTTTCTGTCTATCCTTCCTAAATGTAATACCCCTGGATGTTGAGTTCCCAGCCTTGGTCACCCTGGAGCCATGTCTCCGTGATACCAATTACACCATACCCGTTAACTGCTGTCTGCGCAGTTAATTCGTCCACCTTATTCCGAATACTCCTCGCATTGAGGCACAGAGCCTTCAGGCTTGTCTTTGTAACACACTTTGCCCCTTTAGAATTTTGCTGTAATGTGGCCCTTTTTGCTTTTTGCCTTAGGTTTCTCTGCCCTCCACTTTTACTTTTCTTCTTTCTATCTTTTGCTTCTGCCCCCGTTCTACTTCCCTCTGTCTCCCTGCCATAGGTTCCCATCCCCCTGCCGTATTAGTTTAACTCCTCCCCAACAGCACTAGTAAACACTCCCCCTCGGACATAGGTTACAGAGATAGGGAGGGGGGCGAGACAGTGGTGGGCTTTGAACACAACGATGGAACATTTTAAGTTTGAGGCGTTGCTGGACCAGGAGTCGATGTAGGTCAGTGAGCACAGGGGTGATAACAGAAGAAATAGGAGCAGGAGTAGGCCATACGGTCCCTCGAGCCTGCTTCAATGAGATCATGGCTGATCTTCGACCTCAACTCCACTTTCCTGCCCGATCTTCTTACCCCATAAGCAGCTAAAGGCCTCGTCAAAGAAATCCTCATCTGTGTTTATAAATTCTTCCATGGTCTCGTTCCACCCTACATAACAGTTTACATGCTCTGCTCTTTACAGTCAAGAGTACTGAGCCCTGCTCTCCCACCACTATTGGCACAGCCTTCAACCCTCAACACCCTGAACTCTGCAATCCTTTTCACCTTCTTCACCTTGCTGCAACTCTCACAATCTTCAAAGAGCCTCCTCGTACGCCATCTCTTCAACCACACCTTTGGGCAATTCCCCGAATTTCTCCCAATGTTACTCGACGTACCGTCACGCCCTCTAAGAAGTAATAAAAACAGAAAATGCTGGAAATGCTCAGCGGGTCAGGCAGCATCTGTGGAGAAATTATCAGAGTTAACGTTTCAGGTCAATGACCCTTCATCAGACTGGAAAAAGTTAGAGATGTAACAGGTTTTTAAGCAAGTGCAGGGGTAGGGAAAGTGGGGTGGGGGAGGGAAGGGGAGGAAAGAACAAAAGGGAAGGTCTGTGATAGGGTGGAAGGCAGGAGAGATTAAATGACAAAAGGTGTAATGGTGCGAGGCAAAAGGAGATGGTGACAAGTTATGAAACAAAAGATGAGTCTCGATAGGGTGAAAATGGAGATGGCAGAATCATCATCAGCTGCCGTGGGAAAGAGAGAAAACAGGAAAAAAAAATAGGGGCACAAAAGATGCTTTGGTTTAAAATTGATGAACTCGATGTTGAGTCCAGCAGGCTGTAAAGTGCGTAAACGACAGATGAGGTGCTGTTCCTCGAGCTTACGTTGAGCTTCATTCGAACAGTGCAGGAGGCCGAGGACAGAGAGAGCAGGAGTGGAGCGGAAAATTAAAGTGACAGGCGACCGGAAGCTCGGGGTCACGCTTACAGACTGAACGGAGGTGTTCTGCAAAGCGGTCACTCAATCTGCGTTTGGTCTCCCCAATGTAGAGGAGACCACATCATGAGCTTTGAATGCAGCAGACTAAATTGAAGTAAGAAGTACCTTGGTGCCTTTTGGTGCTTTAAAACAAATTTGATTGATTTAAAAAAAAAAATCTAATCCAAATAAAAGTATATTTTTAAAACTGAGTTTGATTCCCAATATTTCCTCCTTGGAGGCACTTGCCGCAGCAGCAAAACCTGCTGCCTGAAGAGTGTGCTGGATGAGTGGGACACACCAACTCCACACTGTTGCCTATCAGATGTATTTTACTGCAAATCGACAGTTTGTACTCTAGAACAGACAGGCGCTTGGAAAATAAAAAGTAATAAAGCAACATTAAATACCTAGCTGGAGCAATTCTGTTTTGTTTTATTGTACATTTATGCAAAGAAAATTCAGACGACGCCTTTTAAGTTTCCCTAAATTGTGTCCGTTAATTTAGTTTATGAACAGATGGGAGAACGGAGAGACTGAGGGATGATTTGGCAATACTAAGCCTGTGGGTTTTTTTTTAGACTTCGATTATGGAAGCAAGATAATGCTGATGGAGGCAAGGATTGTGCAGTTTTAAAATCCTGTAACAAGAATGAGTTAAAGAAGACTGGGATGAATCTTGACTTCATCACAGTGAGGCAGCAGGAAGTAGGACCTGCACGCAGGACACCCTGTGCATGTGGTGTTGGGAACTGGCAGCATAAGCCCGTGTTGTACCGTTCTGGGGCAGTGCCACATCAGAGAACCAGCATGTTGTTGATATAGTTAAGCATCAGCTGCGCCTCAATATAGAACTCTCGCCTTCGAGTCAGAAAGTCGTGGATTCAAATCCCACTCCAGAGACTTGAGCACAAAATCGAGGCTGACACTCCCAGTGCAGTGCTGAGGAAGTGCTGCATTGTCAGAGGGGCAGTACTGAGGGAGCGCCGCACTTTCGGAGGGGCAGTGCTGAGGGAGCTCCGCACTGTTGGAGGGTCAGTGCTGAGGGAGTGCCGCACTGTCAGAGGGGCAGTACTGAGGGAGCGCTGCACTTTCGGAGGGGCAGTGCTGAGGGAGCTCCGCACTGTTGGAGGGTCAGTGCTGAGGGAGTGCCGCACTGTCAGAGGGGCAGTACTGAGGGAGCGCCGCACTTTCGGAGGGGCATTACTGAGGGAGCTCCGCACTGTTGGAGGGTCAGTGCTGAGGAAGCGCTGAAAAGTCGGAGGGGCAGTACTGAGGGAGTGCCGCACTGACGGAGGTGCCATCTTTCAGGTGAGATGTTAAACCGAGGCCCCGTCTGCCTTTTCAGGTGGAAGTAAAAGATGCCATGGCACTATTTCGAAAAAGAGCATGGGAGTCCTGGCCAAGATTTATCCCTCAACCAACACCACTAAAACAGATAATCTGGTCATTATCATATTGTTGTTTGTGGGAGCTTGCTATGCACAAATTGGCTGCCGTATTTCCCACATTACAACAGTGACCACACTTCAAAAGCGCTTCATTGACTGTAAAGCGTTTTGGGACATTCTGAGGTGGTGAAAGGTGCTATATAAATGCAAGTTCTATCTAGTTTGAAGGTGCAGAAGCTAAAAAGCTAAAATGTTAGTGATCCATAGAACTGTGAAAGTACTCATATACAATATATTGTGCTTTTATTGGTTCCTGGCAATCAACTGCAGTTTGCTAATGCTACCATGGTAGTAACTTCTGAAACATGTACGTCTTCAATTGTACAGAGTACACTGGCAATTGTCTATCCTGACTGCTGTAATTTATTTCGTAAACATGGATAAGGTGCATGAAACCCACTCCAACCAGTAAAATATACGGCATCCATCGGTAGAGTTCATGCAAGCTGCATTCATCTTTTTCTTCAGCAGTTTTTCAATCCTGGTGCTAAGTGTCATAACAGAGTGACAGATGGGAGACTCCAGTAATCAAACCAAGTACTTCAACTGAAATTATATAGATTAAATTGAAGTAATATTGGGTTTTATTTCACTACAGTAGCATACCATTAAAATGTTATATTAGGAATAAATAATAGCTGTGCAGCAAGCTAAATTACAGTAAGTAGAGGTACAGCCATTATCTCAGTGGGACTTCAATGATTTTTGCCATTTCAACTGGTGCATGTGTTAATTCTGTACAGAAACAGTTCAGTAACCCAGTCCTCCGAATGAAGCCATCCAGAAGCATATTTTTCAATCATAGGATTCAACAGAATATACAACAAAGAAACGGGCCATTCGCCCCATGCCAGCGTTTATACTCCACTCGAGCCAATAGAGGTAGACTGCTCTCCTGGTGGCTCATTCAATAAACGCACCAGCCAGTGTGGTGTTGAGCCATGCAAGCGAGTTAGGTTTGATTCGTGGTCCGTGCAGAATCAGCTGTGCGACAGAAATTGAGAAGGATTTTCCCACTGCTGATCACGATCTGGTAGCCCCCTGCTGGCAAGTTTGCCTGGACAGGCATTTGAATGTCACAGCTTGACTTGGATATTGAAACACACAGTGCAGAGTAAAATTTCAAAATTTGCCGTTGACACCAAACTTGGAGGTGTGGCAAACAGTGAGGATGACACCAATCAACTGCAACAGGCCATAGATAGGCTAGCAGAATGGGCAGACAAGTGGCAGATGGAATTTCATGAGATCGATAGAGTTTTGGACACAAAGGCAATCCAGGGATATGAGGATTGGGTGGGAAAGTGGAGTTGATGCAGAAGATCAGCCATGAGCTATTGAATGTCAGAGCAGGCTCGAGGGGCCGTATGGCCGACTCCAATGTTTTTATGTTCTTAAAAGATATTCGCAGAACTACATGAGCACATTTGAACTCAATCTGATTAATGCTTCCTTTACAATTGCCAGTTTGTTGACATTAGAATATTTAAGAGCAACACGAAACAGCATTTCACCAGTGCCATATATCTCTACCTATTGGTTGTACATAACACGTCAAAAACATTGTGACTATTACAGAGAAGTGTGAGGTGATGCATTTTGGCAGAAGGGATAGGGAAAAGCAATATAGACTTAATGGCACAGTTCTAAAGAGTATGCAGGGACAGAAAGACCTGGGGGTTCATTTGCATGGATCTTTGAAGGTGGCAGGACATATTGAGAGAGTAGTTAGCAAAACATATGGGATCTTGGGCTTCATAAATACAGGTATGGAGTACAAAAGCAGGGAAGTTATGCTGAACCTTTATAAAGCTCTGGTTAGGCCACAACTAGAGTACTGTGTCCAGTTCTGGTCAACACACTTTAGGAAGGATGTGAAGGTCCTTGAGAGGGTGCAGAGGAGATTTACCAGAATGATTCCAGGGATGAGGGATTTCAGCTACAAGGTTAGGTTGGAGAAGGTGGGGTTGTTCTCCGAGGAGCAAAGGAGGTCGAGGAGAGATTTGGTAGAGGTGTACAAGATTATGACGGGTTTGGATCAGGTAGACAGAGAAAGGCTGTTCCCATTAGCTGAGGGTACAAGGACTAGGGGACATAGATTTCAGGTTTTGGGCCAGAGATACTGGAGAGATGTGAGGAAGAACTTTTTTATGCAGCGAGTGGTAATGACCTGTAACTTGCTGCCGACGAGGGTGGTGGAAGCGGAGACGATCAATGATTTCAAAAGGAAACTGAATAGGCACTTGAGGGAGGTGAACTTGCAGGGCGATGGGGATAGAGTGGGGGAATAGGACTGACTGCATTGCTCTACAGAGAGCCGGCATGGACTCGATGGACTAAATGGCCTCCTCCTATGCTATGACGCTATGAATTTGTTCTTAGGTTGCAGGCAGTGCGAACAAAAACACATTCACTGCCCATTCCGAGTTTCCCTGACCACGGAGTGGCTTGCTGGACCATCTCAGAGGTCATTAAGAATAACTGCATATGCAGTCTGTGATCAAGTGAAGACCAGAATGGGTCGGGGTGCCAGCTTTTCTTCCCTGAAAGACGTCAGTCAACTAGTTGGGTTTTACAGCAATCCAGCAACTTTTATGGGTCATTTTGTTCTGTTGCTAGCTACAAATTATCATATTTATCGAAATTAATTTCACAACTTGTCATGGCGAGATTTGAACTCCAAGTCTCTCGCTTGCTGGTCCAGTACCACAACCAGTACAGTACTGTACTTGGGTAAAGACCAAGATCGGGCTCCATGGCTGCGTAAGTACCAATAATCACTGTCAGGACTCTTACACAAAGAATGAATGTCTGGATGAGAGACTAGATAGCTTCCTGGAACTACTTGATATCAGTTAGCACCTTCAATAACAACTTGCATTCATATAGCACCCTTAACGTAGTAAAACGTCTCAAGGCACTTCACAGGAGCGTTCTCAAACAACAATTTGACACGCAGCCCCTTAAGGAGATAATAGGACAGGTCACCAAAAGCTTGGTTAAAGAGGTTGGTTTTAAGGAGCGTCTTAAAGGAGGAGAGAGAGGTGGAGATGTTTAGGGAGGGAAGTCCAGAGCTTGGGGCCCAGGCAGCTGAAGGCACGGCCACCAGTGGTGGAGCGATGCACAATGGGATAAGGGGCAACAAAAATAGTCTGATGCTTTGTAATTCTGATTTTTTTAATGGATATTGGTCGGGAGACACCCTTTTTAAAACTGAACTGGTAAAACTAATTTTAATTTTTGAAGTATTTAAAGGATTAAATTCCCCTTCTTGCCATTGCACGCCTGAGTTAAAAGATTGAGCCAGTATGTGATTCCCATATACACTGGAGTGCACACGCAGTCTAACTAAAGCTAGGAACTTTGAGTATTCAACACATAATCAGCCGGAGCTTTGCACAAGTCTGCAAAAGAACTACGAACTTTTCTTTTTCTTTCGTACGTCACGAATGAAGTCGCAACCTTGCACCAAAGAAGTGACATGGCCCCGAGAAATGTATGCAGACTTTGAAGTGAAGTCACAAATAATCCTTCCAGTTCAGCAAATGCTCTCGAAATTACTCTTTTAAAGCTTTTAGAAGGATTTTCAGATTTGTTGTATTGCCCTGGGCATCTCGGGACACATCAGCGGTGTTTAGAATTCAGCAAATAAAAACCTCTATCAGTGGTGAAGCACATTGGATCACCAGCACCACAACAAGCACAGAACATAGACCCCTATTTTCCCCAGCATTAGGCGCCGATTTTTTGGCGGTCAGTGATTTTTCTGGCGTGGATGGGAAGTTCTAAGTTTCCCCAATGCTCTGACGACGCCACCATTCGCACTGACACGTCTTCCTTTTTCCTCAACCGAGGATTCCCCTTCACCGTGATTAACATGGCCCTCGTCCGTGTCCATTCTATTTCCCGCACCTCTGCTCTCACCCCTTCCCCTCCCTCTCAGAACCACGACAGGGCTCCCCTTGTCCTCACCTTTCACCCCACCAGCCTCCATATTCAACGGATCATCCTCGGCCATTTCCGCCACCTCCAGCGTGATCCCGCCACCAAATCACATCTTCCCCATCCCTCCCCTCTCAGCATCCCTCGGCGACACTATGGTCCATTCCGCAGTCACCCCCAGCACTCCTTCCCACGGCACCTTCCCCTGCATGTGCAGGAGATGCAACACCTGCCCCTTTACCTCCTCCCTTCCCACTATCCAGGGCCCCAAATACTCCTTCCAGGTGAAAGAGCGATTTACTTGTTGTACTTTCAATGTAGTACAGGTTGAGCGTCTGAAATCCGGAGTTCAGAAATTTGGAATGTTCCGGACACCGGGCCAATCCATGATGGGGTTGTCTGGAATCCGGAAAATGATCCGGAATCTGGACATTTTTTTTTTAAACCGAATTAACCGCTGAAAAATAATTACAAAGTAAAAACTTTAACGTACCTTTTTGGAAGCTCTTCAAGCCAGGTTTTTTCTGACCCCTTGACCCGGAACCACCGACCATCTCCAACGCTGAACCCCCCCCCAGCTCCGATGCTGACCTGCTCCGATGTTGACCTCTGCCGCAACCCCTCCCCACCCCCCCGCTCTGCTGCCGACCTCCCCCCCACTCTACCGCCGGACTCGCCTTCCCCGCTGGGCCCTGCTGGGCCGCGCTGGGCCGCCGGACTCACCACCCTCCTCCCCCCCACCTCACTTTGGCCTGGGTGTTTCCGGTTTCGGGACAACGGAAAAACGTTCCAAAATCTGGAAATACCCGAACCTCAACCCGGATTAAGGTTCCGGATTCAGGACATTGAATGGCGGAGCAGTCTCGAGGGGCCAAATGGCCTGTTCCTGCTCCTATTTCTCATGTTCTTATGTCACTGGATAGCAATTTGGAGTAGGAACCCCAGCTGATCATTTTGTCATCCCCTTCCTGACCCAGTGGTACTGAATTCAATGGTATTGAATCCAATTGTGACCCTCAACTGCTTCCCTAGGTGAGATCAGTTAACACAGGGTATCGCAAATAGTTCTTTTTTACTTGTCCTCCCTGTTTTCAGGATCAGCGCTAATCAATTATGTCTGGGGTAGAAGTTATGCTGCAGCTGTACAAAGCCATGGTTAGACCACAGCTGGAGTACTGTGAGCAGTTCTGGGCACCATAGAAACATAGAAACATAGAAAATAGGTGCAGGAGTAGGCCATTCGGCCCTTCTAGCCTGCACCGCCATTCAATGAGTTCATGGCTGAACATGCAACTTCAGTACCCCATTCCTGCTTTCTCACCATACCCCTTGATTCCCCTAGTAGTAAGGACTTTATCTAACTCCTTTTTGAATATATTTACTTTCTGTGGGAGGACAAATTAGCCTTGGAGGGAGTACAGCGTAGGTTTACCAGAATGTTACCCGGACTTCTCGGGTTAAGTTACGAGGAGAGATTACACTAATTAGGAAGGGTCGAAGGGTCATCGACCCGAAACGTTAACTTGGTTTCTCGCTCCACAGATGCTGCTTGACCCGCTGAGATTACCAGCATTTTCTGTTTTTATTTAAGATTCCAGCATCTGCAGTATTTTGCTTTTGCACACTAATTAAGGTGGTATTCCCTAGAATTTAGACGGTTAATGGGTGATCTGATCGAAGTTTTTAAGATATTTAGGGGAACAGATAGAGAGAAACTATTCCGCTGGTTGGGGATTTTAGGACTAGTCTAAAAAATAGAGCCAGACCTTTCAGGAGTGAAGTTAAATCACTTCTACACACAAAGGGTGGTAGAAGTTTGGAACTCTCTTCAGCAAACAGCAATTGATGCTAGATTAATTGTTAATTTTAAATCAGAGATTGATAGCTTTTTGTTAACTAAAGCTATTAAGGGATATGGGCCAAAGGCAGGTAAATGGAGTTAGGTCGCAGATCTCACTGAATGGCGGAACAGGCTCAAGGGCTGAATGGCTTACTTATGTTCCTATGTCTGTGTTATGCTTAGCATCAAGCCCGTTAACCTCTGTTCCCTGTTGATTCAGGCATCCACTTTATTTCTTTTTAGTAAAGGCTTTCCCCTCAGCTTTTTCCATTGTAATTACCGTATCATAGTCAAGCCTGATCACACATTCTTTTTCCCTCTCTACATTGTAAAGCTAAAACATAGAAATAAATGAAGGAAAAAAAATTGTGGAAACTCTGCTAACCCATGGGGTCTCCTCCATACAAGAATAGAGTATTCCCAAACAGCAAATGATTATTTTTCAACAAAGAACGCGCTGAGTATCTTATTAGTTGTGCGTCCCTTGTTTGTGTTGTGCGATGCATTTTGAGAAATTAGTTGGGATTGCTGGGTCAGAGCTCAGCCCCGCACAGAGCTCCTTTGTGTAAACATTGATCGTATCAGTGGGCAGGAGAATTTCTATCAGGTGCATACAGGAGGAGATAATGATTTCAGGTGAAGAAAGATGCCTTTATTTCCCCAGATGGCGGAGACTTCTGGATGAGCAAAGCTTTAATTGTCAAGAAGCTGTTTTTGTCATTAAAAGTTGACTGGTCCGCTGTCAACCCTTGGAGTATTAAGTATTTTTTTTAACCACCCCGCTTTCATTACAAAGCTAGGTGGGAATATAGAAACATAGAAAATAGGTGCAGGAGTAGGCCATTCGACCCTTTGAGCCTGCACCGCCATTCAATGAGTTCATGGCTGAACATGCAACTTCAGTACCCCATTCCTGCTTTCTCGCCATACGCCTTGATCCCCCTAGTAGTAAGGACTACATCTAACTCCTTTTTGAATATATTTAGTGAATTGGCCTCAACAACTTTCTGTGGTAGAGAATTCCACAGGTTCACCACTCTCTGGGTGAAGAAGTTTCTCCTCATCTCGGTCCTAAATGGCTTAGCCCTTATCCTTAGACGGTGACCCCTGGTTCTGGACTTCCCCAACATTGGGAACAGTCTTTCTGCATCTAACCTGTCTAAACCCGTCAGAATTTTAAACATTTCTATGAGATCCCCTCTCATTCTTCTGAACTCCTGTGAATACAAGCCCAGTTGATCCAGTCTTTCTTGATATGTCAGTCCCGCCATCCCGGGAATCAGTCTGGTGAACTTTCGCTGCACTCCCTCAATAGCAAGAATGTCCTTCCTCAAGTTAGGAGACCAAAACTGTACACAATACTCCAGGTGTGGCCTCACCAAGGCCCTGTACAACTGTAGCAACACCTCCCTGCCCCTGTACTCAAATCCCCTCGCTATGAAGGCCAACATGCCATTTGCTTTCTTAACCGCCTGCTGTACCTGCATGCCAACCTTCAATGACTGATGTACCATGACACCCAGGTCGCGTTGCACCTCCCCTTTTCCTAATCTGTCACCATTCAGATAATAGTCTGTCTCTCTGTTTTTACCACCAAAGTGGATAACCTCTCATTTATCCACATTATACTTCATCTGCCATGCATTTGCCCACTCACCTTACCTATCCAAGTCACTCTGCAGCCTCATAGCATCCTCCTCGCAGCTCACACTGCCACCCAACTTAGTGTCATCTGCAAATTTGGAGGTACTACATTTAATCCCCTCGTCCAAATCATTCATGTACAATGTAAACAGCTGGGGCCACAGCACAGAACCTTGCGGTACCCCACTAGTCACTGCCTGCCATTCTGAAAAGTACCCATTTACTCCTACTCTTTGCTTCCTGTCTGACAACCAGTTCTCAATCCATGTCAGCACACTACCCCCAATCCCATGTGCTTTAACTTTGCACATTAATCTCTTGTGTGGGACCTTGTCGAAAGCCTTCTGAAAGTCCAAATATACCACATCAACTGGTTCTCCCTTGTCCACTCTACTGGAAACATCCTCAAAAAATTCCAGAAGATGTGTCAAGCATGATTTCCCTTTCACAAATCCATGCTGACTTGTCACCTCTTTCCAAATGCACTGCTATGACATCCTTAATAATTGATTCCATTATTTTACCCACTACTAATGTCAGGCTGACCGGTCTATAATTCCCTGTTTTCTCTCCCTCCTTTTTTAAAAAGTGGGGTTACATTGGCTACCCTCCACTTGATAGGAACTGATCCAGAGTCTATGGAATGTTGGAAAATGACTGTCAATGCATCTGCTATTTCCAAGGCCACCTCCTTAAGTACTCTGGGATGTAGTCCCAGGGGATTTATCGGCCTTCAATCCCATCAATTTCCCCAACATAATTTCCCGACTAATAAAGATTTCCCTCAGTTCCTCCTTCTTACTCGACCCTCTGACCCCTTTTATATCCGGAAGGTTGTTTGTGTCCTCCTTAGTGAATACCGAACCAAAGTACTTGTTCAATTGGTCTGCCATTTCTTTGTTCCCCGTTATGACTTCCCCTGATTCTGACTGCAGGGGGACCTACGTTTGTCTTTACTAACCTTTTTCTTTTTACATATCTATAGAAACTTTTGCAGTCCGTCTTAATGTTCCCTGCAAGCTTCCTCTCGTACTCTATTTTCCCTGCCCGAATCAAACCCTTTGTCCTCCTCTGCTGAGTTCTAAATTTCTCTCAGTCCCCAGGTTCACTGCTATTTCTGGCCAATTTGTATGCCACTTCCTTGGCTTTAAAACTATCCCTGATTTCCCTTGATAGCCATGGTTGAGCCACCTTCCCTTTTTTATTTTTACATTGTAAGTTGTGAGGAGAATGCAGAGAGTTCAAGGAGATATAGACAGGCTAAGTGAGTGGGAAAGAAGATGGCAAATGAAATATAATGTGGAGAAATGTGAAATTATCCACTTTGGTAGGAAAAGCAGAGAGTATTTTATAAATGGTGAGAGATTGAGAAATGTTGGTGTTCAGAGGGACCTGGCTGTCCTTGTGCACCAATCACTGAAAGTTAACATGCGGGTGCAGCAAGCAATTCAGAAAGCAAATAATATGTTGGCCTTGATTACAAAAGGATTTGAGTATAAGAGTAAAGATGTTTTACTGCAATTATATAGGGCCTTGGTGAAACCGCACCTGGAATATTGTGCACAGTTTTGGTCTCCTTACCAAAGGAAGGATATACTTGCCAGAGATGGAATGCAACGAAGGTTCACCAGACTGATTCCTGGGTTGGGGGGATTGAGCAGACTATGGAGAGATTGAGCAGACTGGGCCGATATTCTCTAGAGTTTAGAAGAATGAGAGGTGATCTCATTGAAACATACAAAATACTTACAGGGCTTGACAGGGTGGGTGCAGGGAGGGTGTTTACCCCGGGCTGGGGAGTCTCGAACCAGGGGTCACAGTCTCAGGATAAGGGGCTGGCCATTTAGGACTGAGATGAGGAGAAATTTCTTCACTCAGAGGGTGGTGAACCTTTGGAATTGTCTGTCCCAGAGAGCTGTGGAGGCTCAGTCTTTGTATATTCAAGACAGAGGTAGACATAATTCTTATGTTCTTATTTCTTCTTCCTAGCTGCTCACAGAAGCATTCAAAAAAGGGCATTTAAACCATGTAGCCTGTTGTTTAAATCCATATACAGTGCTCCTGTTCATCCCCTGTGATTAGTTGTGGCAAGAGATTGGTGGGGAGAGCCGTTGACAATTGGAAATATTGCCTTGCACTGACGTAGCCAGTATGAAAGAAAGAAAAACTTGCATTTATATTGCATCTTTCACGACCACCGGAGGTCTCAAAGCGCTTTACAGCCAATAAAGTACTCTGGAGTGTAGTCACTGTTGTAACGTGGGAAACGCGGCAGCCAATTTACGCACAGCAAGCTCCCACAAACAGCAATGTGATAATGACCAGATAAACTGTTTTAGTGATGGGGGAGGGTGTTATTATTTTGTGAACTCAAGTTACGGGGGTGCTGCAGACGATTAATCATCTGGGGGAGAAGGGGTTGTGGCAGCTTCTAAGTCATAGAGGTCTGGTGGCTTGTTTTAGCGACTACGATGTCATCGCCAATGATTGTCCTTTACAGTGGTTTTTGCACAATTGCTCTCCTGCTTCCAAGCTAGAGATTTACAGCAGCTCCTTTCCTGTTGGAGAACAACGGTTGTGAGGAAAATGGGACCCAACAGGAAGCTTCCAAAGTTCGCGAATCTAAGACGCCAGTTAAAACCATATATCGGCTCTCAGTGGCTCAGCGTTGTGATCCCTGGCCTATTTGGAGTTGGGCATCCCAGCGAGAGCAACAGTAGGGCTCCTATATGTTATCATAGAACATAAGAAATAGGAGCCTGCACCACCATTCAATACGATCATGGCTGATCAGCGACCTCCACTCCACTTTCCTGCACTCTCCCCATATCCCTTGATTCCCTTAATGTTCCAAAAATCCATCGATCTCTGTCTTGAATATACTCAACGACTGAGCCTCCACAGCCCTCTGGGGCAGAGAATTCCAAAGATTCACCATCCTCTGAGTGAAGAAGTTTCTCCTCATCTCAGTCCTAAATGGCTGACCCCTCATTCTGAGACTGTAACCCCTGGTTCTAGACATCCCAGCCCGGGGGAAACATCTTCCCTGGGGCCAGGGTCTAAGGATAGAAAAATTCCTTTGTGGTTCCAATTCCTGATTGCTGATCATCGCGAGGACCGACAGGGCCACGGACCTAGTGCTGGAAGGTAGGATCAGGCCGACTAGCTCTTTTTTGGCCGGCATGGACACGATCGGCCAAATGGCCTCCTTCTGTGTCATAATTGTTCTAGAATTTTATATTAATGCACAGGTGTAGGTGATCAGCCTTAACTGCAGAGAAAGAGTGACTTTAATGGATTCTGTATCTTCCGAGTACTCTCTGACAAACTGCTGAAAACCATGATCCTTTATACACCATATTTTGACTACATCAAATGAAAATGTCAAAATTACATATGTATTTCCCGAGTCCTCTGGAAACACAGACTATCTTTGTAAACAGTTTGCAGTTGTTTACCTCAGCACCATTTCCCTTAAACGAGACTTCCTGACGTGACATTTTCTAGCATCTTTGACCAATTGTTATCTGTATCTAATGGATACCTACTTCCCATGTTTATTACCATAAAACTAAACAGTAACCATTCATGGGTGACATCATCACTAACACTCATCCCCTTACTCAAGCACTTTACATTTCAGAAAACAAGCAAATGTCTTCTCAGATACTTCAATGTCATCCTGTTTATATCGGAAAGTCGGTCAATGCATTCCTTTTGCGACACTTCCAGGAAAACCTATTGCTTTAAGATATGAAGTAATTCGACTGTTAACTTTCCCAATGTGCAACAATGGTCACTGTCTAGGTTGACACATGAAGAATGGGCAGGGTAGCAGAGGGTAGCCATAGCAAGAGTCACTGGGCTCAGCAGAAAAAGAAAGAAAGGCTTGGATTTATATAGCACCTTTCACGACCACCGGATGTCTCAAAGTGTTTTACATCCAACTAAGTACTGTTGAAGTGTAGTCACTGTTGTAATGTAGGAAACGCGGCAGCCAATTTGAAAACAAGCAAGCTCCCACAAACAGCAATGTGATAATGACCAGATCATCTGTTTTTTTGTAAGGTTGATCGAGGGATAAATATTGGCCAGGATACCAGGGATTACTCCCCTGCTGCTCTTCGAAATAGTGCTGTGGGATCTTTTATGTCCACTTGAGAGAGCAGACGAGACCTCGGTTTAACGCCTCATCCGAAAGACGGCCCCTCCGACAGTGTGGCGCTCCCTCAGCACTGCACTGGAGTGTCAGCTGAGATTTTTTTATACTCAAGTCCCTGGAGTGGGACTTAAACCCACAACCTTCTGACTCAGGCGAGTGTGCTGCCCACTGAGCCACAGCTGACACAAGGGGACCTTTTGTGTCAACAAATCCTCGTCCGAGAAGGACGATCATTTAAAAATAATTGGCCATGAGTAGGACTGTCAATATGTTGCAGCACGGAGTGGTTGGCTAGCTCAGCCCTTTGATACAGGCCAGCCAAGTGTTTTTCTCCTTGGCTGGTCTGAATGTAAATTCCTCAGCCAATGAAGGTCGCCATATTGCCAAAAAGGAAAAGCAGGAAATTTAAACCAACTGTTTCCTGTTATTCCAGCGCCTTGGAATCCACACTGCAATATAAGTGGGATGGATCGTACAGCAGCAGGAGCCTCTGACAATGTACAGAACAGACCATTAACTGAAAGCCAGATCCATCTCATAAGTACAGGACATCTTTACTTGACTGCGTGAGAGGCTTTTAATTAGACGCAGACTATTGGCGCAAAGGAAAAGAATGTGATCAATTAATTTTATTTCATAATCTCGGTGATGTGTAGAATGTTGTCTCAAATTTACAGAAAGTTTTTTTTAAATATCCTTATCAGAGGTTTTAAAGGCTGACTGCATCTGCCAAAATGGCCTCATTGATTTTTTTCCTGATTGAGTGAATGCAACTTGCGAAAAACAGCTTTCAGCACCGCGCGAAGTGCTATGGAAGCCTCCCGATGCTTTTATTGCCATTGTGTAAACCCTGTTGTTATACTTGCAGAAATCATAACAAATGCCTGAATATTTGTTCTGAAATGGAAAAAGGTAAATCTGGTCACTCTTGTGGCTTTCTACTCTTTGGTGTTGCACGTATCAACAACAACAACTTGTATTTATATAGCACCTTTAATGTAGTGTCAGCTGTGGCTCATAGGGTAGCACTCTCGCTTCTGAGTCCGAAGGTTGACACTGTGGGAGCGCTGCACTGTTGGAGGTGCCGTTTTTCGGATGCGATGTTAAACTGAGGCCCTGTCTGCTCTCAGGTGGATGTAAAAGATCCTGTGGCACTATTTGGAAGAAGAGCAGGGGAGTTCTCCCCGATGTCCCGGTGATTTATCCCTCAATCAACATGGCAAAAAAAACTGATTATCTGGTCATTATCACATTGCTGTTTGTGGGAGCTTGCTGTGCGCAAATTGACTGCCGCGTTTCCTACATTACAACAGTGACTACACTCCAAAAGTACTTTATTGGCTGTAAAGCGCTTTGAGACGTCTGGTAGTTGTGAAAGGCGCTGTATAAATCCAAGTCTTTCTTTATCTATTGAATATATCGCCTTCGTCCCTCCCACAGGAACATAGCTGTCTTGTGGACTGCCTCAGCAGAGCCCCGTTTGTGCTGCTGTGGCAGCTCCGTTGATTTAATACCGAGCCGAGTGTGAAATGGAGCCATACCCGTGAGGTTTAACGCCCACTCTGCACTCAGTTCGTCGGTCTCAGCACACAGGGCAACAGGGACAGAGCATTTGGCCTCAATGCCCTGGGCCAGGGAGGGAAGAAATCAGCCAGGATCATGGTCCCGGTAAGCGCTCAAGTGCAGATGTCAGGAAATGAGCGGAATCGTCACTGTCTGGAGTTTCACTGTCTCGGTTGGCACGAGAAGAAGAATGACCTCTTGGGCAAGGTATCAGATGGCACCTTGTACTCTGGCCGACTGGGACCTTGGTGCGGGGGTGGGGTGGAAGGAATTGCCAGTAACCTGGCTTACACCCAACCCCTTGGCTATAAGATACCAAGGTTACCCTGCACTGCGAGTGTCGGAGAGAAAACTCCAGACAAAGGGGTTGCAGAACTTACCCACAAACTAAAAGAAGATTAAAGGAGCCACTTGGTCCTTCCCTCGGCGTAAGAAAATCCAGCTGAGACATTTGAAGGAGCTCTTGAAACCGAGCAAGATAAAACCCCTCCGCATTCTTCCGCCCCATAGCCCCATTCTGCACAAAATAACATCATTATATGGATGTGAAACAATGGATCCCTTGCTCCAATATTTTCAGGAGTTTCTGTTGTGCCCTTTGAAGATGCAACTCTAGTGGCTTCTTGCAGAATTAGCAACTCAGGGCTGGTGTGTGTGTCTGTGGAAGGGGGAAGCCTCTTAAAACTTGTGCTGACAAAGATTTTATTCATTCAGCTTATCAGGGATAAGTTGCTGGTAGCTGGTGAATTGTGTTTTTATTTCGGCATGTCTAAAAGCAAATACTTTCCCCAAGAGTAATTTCATGCGTCTGTGTAAATAGGAAAATTAGCCCTGCTAAGACTTGGCATTTGGTAGATTGACAACAAAGCAGGCGTTCCTGAAAGACCTGATGTCCCATGTTAATAGCAGCAGTTGGTTCTGAAGTCACATCATTAGCGCTGTGTTCAGATTCAGATTGTAAATCAGGGAATAGTACAATGTGTTTTTTCTGTTGTGATCGCACAATAATTAAAAGAACAAACATCCAATTGCTGTTGTGATAATGAAAAACACTATCAATGCTGGCCCAAAGGTCATTTGATCAGGAATTGCCTTCAGCCTGTTCCATTGTCCAAATTCTAACCATCTGGCATTGGTAATTGGTTTGATTGAGAAGCAGTCTGCCCGTTGTGTTTGGTCTAGGGTAGGTCCGAACACGAGTCTCACACCTTAGGATTGATCCAAAACTTAAGAAACAGGAGCAGGAGGAGGCCATTCGGCCCCTCAATCCTGCTCCGCCATTCTATAAAATCATATCTGACCTTGGGCTCAGCTCCACTTCCCTGCCCGTTCTCCATAACCCTTCAGTCCCTTATCTTTCAAAAATCTGTGTGTCTCCACCTTAAATATATTCAATGACCCAGCCTCCACAGCTCTCTGGGGCAGAGAATTCCACAGATTTACTACCCGTTGAGAGAAGAAATTCCTCCTCCTCATAGTTCTAAACGGGTGACCCCTTATTCTTAAACTATGCCCCCTAATTCTAGGTTCCCCCATGAGTGGAAACATCCTCTCTGAATTTACCTTGTCGAGCCCCTTCAGTATCTTGCATGTTTCAATAAGATCACCTCTCATTCTTCTAAACTCCAATGAGTATAGGCCCAACCTGCTCAACCTTTCTTCATGTCAAACTCAGCTGCCCGTGTCCTAACTCGCACCAAGTCCCGCTCACCATCACCCCTGTGCTCGCTGACCTACATTGGCTTCTGGTTAAGCAACGCCTCGATTTCAAAATTCTCAAACATTTTCAAATCCCTCCAAAGCCTCGCTCCTCCCCATCTCTGTAATCTCCTCCAGCCCCACAACCCACCGAGATGTCTGCGCTCCTCTAATTCTGCCCTCCTGAGCATCCCTGATTATAATCGCTCAACAATTGTTACAGGATTCTTTCCATCGACCTGTCGCATCATAGGGTCCTGCCCGACCCGGCCGAACAGCTGCACTTCTGTTGCCTGGGCCACAAGCTCTGGAACTTCTTCCCAAAACCTCTCCACCTCTCTACCTCTTTTTCCTCCTTCAAAATGCTCCTTAAAACCTGCCTCTTTGACCAAACTATTTTTCACCTGCCATTGGGCTAGAATTTCCACATTTAAGAATAGTAGCGTTTTTTAGTGTTATTTGCAAATAACGGCTGTTTTTTAAAAAAATGCTGAAATAATGCTTAAAAAAAGACTTAATTTTCACCAAAAGTTTTTTAATTTTGGCGTAGCGCTAAAATACCACCGTTTTTAAGGATGGAGATAAATTTTTTGGTGTTAAAAATAACGCCCGTTCTGCGCATGCGCAAAAAAGATCTGAAAGAGATGAACGCTTCTCATATTGTCATTAACATCTGGATTGGTTCAATTCTTCCTCTGCAGTTGAACGGTTAAAAAGGCAGTGCTATCCGAAAGGGTTTATCTGTACATTGCAACCATTAAATAATATTCAACTCTTTAATTTTAAAAAACTTTAAATGTTTCCATTTTGCATCGGTTGATTGATTTGCATTTTCAACTCAGTCATTTGCAGAAGTCCTCGCTATTTTATGGTTTGGGGTGGGAGGTGAATCGAATTGCAAGTGGTTTTGCAGAGTTTAGTCTTTGAAGATGTATATTTATTCAGAGTGACCCACGGAAAGGTCTCCCAAGGCCGGTGCGTCTTCCCTTTATCTTCCCTCGCGGCATTTCTCAGTCTTTTCGCTGCCACCGCGCGGCCCACAGAGAACTTTGCTTTGAACAACTTTTCACACACAACCCGTATCAACACCCAACCTGCAAAGCGCCGTTTATTGGTCTCCGGTGCCAATCTAGAAATTCGCCACCCGAACCCAAACCTAGCAAAATGTCCTTAAATTTATTTAGCACCCAAAAAAAACTTTTAACGCCCAAAAATGGATCCAAATCGATCGTTAGGGTTGCAAATTTCTAGCCCCTAATTTCTACTTATGCGGCTCAATGTCAGATTTTTATTGCATAATACTCCTGTGAAGCGCCTTGGGACATTTCACTACGTTAAAGGCGCTATATAAATACAAGTTGTTGTTGTGACCTCTACCACTGAGAAAGACAAGAGCAGCAATGTCTCGGAAACACCTGTACCTCGACGTTCCCGTCCAAGTCACAAACCATCCTGACAGTACGGGAACGTCGCTGGGACAGAATCCTGGAATTCCTGACTTGAAATCAACAGCATTGTGGCAGCACCATTGGCACGAGGACTGACTGTAGCGGTTCAAGGAGAAGGCCCAACACCACTTTCTCAGGACACTTGTGCATGGGCAAAGAATGCAGCTCTGCCATGTCGCTTACATCCCGAGAAAAAATAAGAGGATCTCTGGTGTAAGTACCTGTGAATCTACATTAGGCGAGCTCAAGGCTGGGCTGTGATTGCCACCGATCAAATAGCCTGCTGGACTCATTGACTTGGCTCACAGATGAAGTATGAATTAGAAACATAGAAAATAGGTGCAGGAGTAGGCCACTCGGCCCTTCGAGCCTGCACCACCATTCAATATGATCATGGCTGATCATGCAACTTCAGTACCCCATTCCTGCTTTCTCCCCATACCCCCCCTGATCCCTTTAGCCATAAGGGCCACATCTAACTCTCTTTTGAATATATCTAACGAACTGGCCTCAACAACTTTCTGTGGTAGAGAATTCCACAGGTTCACCACTCTCTGAGTGAAGAAGTTTCTCCTCATCTCGGTCCTAAATGGCTTACCCCTTATCCTTAGACTGTGACCCCTGGTTCTGGACTTCCCCAACATCGGGAACATTCTTCCTGCATCTAACCAGTCCAATCCCGTCAGAATTTTATATGCTTCTATGAGATCCCCTCTCATTCTTCTAAATTCCAGTGTATATAATCCTAGTCGATCCAGTCTTTCTTCATATGTCAGTCCTGCCATCCCAGGAATCAGTCTGGTGAACCTTCGCTGCACTCCCTCAACGGCAAGAATGTCCTTCCTCAGATTAGGAGACCAAAACTGTACACAATATTCAAGGTGTGGCCTCACCAAGGGCCTGTACAACTGTAGTAAGACCTCCCTGCTCCTATAATTGCATGGAACCGTACACTGGCAAAGAGTCAGCAAAATGAAGAGGGCAGAGAATTGGGAAGAGTATTCCCCCTCCGCAACTCCCTTCCTACCCCACGCAGAACATTCAGTTCATGAACGCCCTGCCATCTAAGATTTGCTTCATTCTATATGATCAAACTCCTGCACCAAAACTATCCTGGGTCAGAATTGCCATCTGCTCAACTATGCTGCATTAAGAAAGCTTCAGCAGACCCTAATCACACTTCACAAACTAATTAGCTTATTACTAACCTACGTAGAAAAAAAAACTCTTCATTTTTGGGGCTGCAAAGGACCAAAACAAAACTTGTGCTTCTTCCAACTCATTCAATGAATGCAAAATGCTGCTTGCAAACACTGAATAATCCAACAACATTTGCATATACATGATGCGTTTGGCACAGTTCCTATTGTTTCCGTCTTTGCCTTTCGCTGATAATAGCTACTGAATCGTTAAAGGTACTGAACTGCGATCTTTCCTTGCTACGACTTGCTACACTGTCCTGCTCCAGCCACTTGGCAAAAAAAATGAGTTACATGTATAACCAACACATCCTCTGACTCATTGTGGACTGCGCCTGGGGACATGCACCAGTATAATTTAAAGCCTTCCAGGCTGTAATCTCATTCTAGATTTCAGATGACTCCCCCTATTGGATTACTGCCTTGTTCACACCTCCTTGTGCCTATTCTGTACATGTAAGATATTGGCCCTGAAATTCCATTTTGGCCTTCCCGCGGGCATTTTAGAGAAAAAATACGCACCTATCTTAAGCTGATGCCCACGTTCGACTTTCCGATGCTGAGGCCTCTCCTGACTGCCAGTCGCAGCGTGTGCACGTCGATGCATGCGCAGGCCGACAGCTGGAGTCACATGGCTCTGGGCAGCCAATCAGGTAAAGTATCATAGTAATAGGAGTTCCGTAGGGTCCTAAACTCCTATTACTATGATTGTGATAGAGCCCGAAACACCCAAAACACAGCCCCAAACACCCAAAACACTATTAAAAAATAGAAAATAATTATACTACATTCATTTAAATTAAAGTTATTAATGTCTTAAAAAAAATAATTTCCTGATTTTTTTTAACGTTTTTAAAAATAAACTTACCGTTGTGAGGAGGGTTTTAATGATAAAATATGTTTTAATAATTTTATTTTTATATGTTTTTGTGTTTTTTTTAAAACACTTGCGCCTGTAAAAGTAGGCTATGCACCTGCTTTTTCAGGTGCAAGATTTTTGAGGACACTTGTAAGCGTAAATATTGGAAATTTCCACTTATTTTTCGCTCCCGAGATGCGGCCATCTGTCAAGCCAGAAACTTGACAGATCGGAAATGCCGGTTTCCAGCGCATGCGCATTGCGTGCTGGAAAACGGCATTTCCGATGCCTTCCCAGGTCCGTAGGAACTCCGTACGGACCCAGGGAGGCCGGAATTTTTGACCTAATGTTTCTGTCTTTGCCTTTAGTTGATGTATGTTGCTTTATAATTGGTTGCAGTAATACTGGAAAGTCTTAACTCCCTCAGTCCTCCCCCAGCCTTCAGGCTTCTAACGCCCAGCTTGATGCCAGTTAATTATTCCTTCCTCACTTACCTTGCATCCTCTGCCTACCATTTTGAACGTCAGCCAGTGGCTCAGTGGGTAGCACCGTTGTCTCCAAGTCAGAAAGTTGTGGGTTCAAGCCCCACTCCAGGGACTCGAGCAGAAAAATCTAGGCCGACACTCCTAGGGAGCGCCCACACTGTCGGAAGTGCCGTCTTTCGGATGAGACATTAGACCGAGGCCCCGTCTGCCCTCTTAGGTGGTCGTAAAAGATCCCACGGCCACTATTTCGAAGAAAAGCAGGGGAGTTATCCCTGGTATCCTTGGGCCAATATTTATCCCTCAATCAGCATAACAAAAACAGATGATCTGGGTCATTAGTGGTAGCTAATGTTTGTGGGAGCTAGCTGTGCGCAAAATGGCTGCCGCGTTCCCCACATTACAACAGTGACTACACTCCAAAAATTACTTAATTGACTAAAGCATCCGGTGGTCGTGAAAGGCGCGATATAAATACAAATCTTTCTTTTCTTTTTTTCTTGGTGGTGTCCTTCACAATGATATTTACCTCTTCACTGGCTGCTCAGTTTTTTTTAAAGAATATTTTCCTCTATACTGCTAGAAATACAAAAGTTAGTGTTGATGAAGGAGCAGTTACAAGATGTCATTTATGCTTCAGTTCCCGCGTCACAGTTATCTTTTTATTTTGCCTTTTCACCTATATCATGCTGGCTCCACCGTGCCTGCTGTACGACAGCGCAGGAAGAAGCATGTTCCTGTCTTGAACGCTCCTAGAGATTAGTGACTGGAACTGGAGCAGCTCTGCACCTTGGACGGCTTTTAATAGAAAAACGCCAGCGTCTTTCATGTAAATATTATTCATCCCCTGCCAAAGTTTCTGCTGTAGCCCCTGAGGTGATCGACTGAGAAGGTAGAAACTGAGCATAAATCTTGAGAGCGGAGCCCCAGGTGCAGTGCAGCGCTGTGTTATGCTGTCTTTACAGTGCCTGACAATGGTCTATAACGCCAAGCTCTGAAGAGCTCTCCCACCGCCCCCCGTTCCCCCCGCTCGCCAATGTGTTTTTCTGATAACGGCCATTGTCCCGCATTCCTGCAGAATTTGCAAAAGAAAGACTTGTATTTATATACAATTCACAACCTCAAGACATCCCAAAGCGCGTTGCAGCCAATTAAGTACTTTTTGAAGTGCAGTCACTTTTGGTATGTAGGAAATGCGGCAGCCAATTTGCACACAGCAAGATCCCACAAACAGCAATGTGATGAGGACCAGATCATCTGTTTGTATCGGGATAAATATTGGTCAAGATACTGGGGAAAGCTCCCTCTGCTCTTTTCCCAATAGTGCCCATGGGATTGTTGACATCCACCTGAGAGGGCAGGTGGGGCCTCAGTTCTCAGTTTAACGTCTCATCTGAAAGACGGCACCTCCGACAGTGCGGGGCTCCCTCAGTACTACCCTTCTGACAGTGCATCCTCCATCAGTACTGCCCCTCCGACAGTACATCCTCCCTCACTGCAGCCCCTCCGACAATGCACCCTCTCTCAGTACTGTCCCTCCAACAGTGCGGCGCTTCCTCAGTACTGCCCCTCTGACAATGCGGTGCTCCCTCCGTACCGCCCCTCCGACAGTGCGGTGCTCCCTCAGTACTGCCCCTCCAACAGTGCGGCGCTCCCTCAGTACTGCCCCTCCAACAGTGCGGCGCTCCCTCAGTACCGCCCCTCCGACAGTATGGCGCTCCCTCAGTACCGCCCCTCCGACAGTGTGGCGCTCCCTCAGTACCGCCCCTCCGACAGTGCGGTGCTCCCTCAGTACTGCACTGGGAGTCCCAGCTTAGATTTTGTGCTCAAGTCTCTGGAGTGGGACTTCAACTCACAACCTGCTGACTCCGAAGTGAGAATGTGACCCACTGAGTCACAGCTGACACTTGTTCACTAGTGTATGCAAGTGCAGGCTTATGTATCTGTTTACAAAAGCATTGAGACTTCATTGCAACTAAAAAAAAACACTAATTGACTGTAAAGCACTTTGAGATGTAACTAAAAAGCAACACACCCCTCTCCAGAAAAGGATGACCAGTTTCTGCTGCACAATCTAATGACCCTTAGGGAAGGAAATCTGCCTTTTATGTGGGAACATAAAAACTGACTGCAAAAACTTCTATAGATATATGAAGAGAAAACGATTAGTGAAGACAAACGTCGGTCCTTTGCAGTCAGATTCAGGTGAATTTATAATGGGGAACAAAGAAATGGCAGACCAGTTGAATAAATCCTTTGGTTCTGTCTTCACGAAGGAAGACACAAATAACCTTCTGGAAATATTACGGGACCGAGAGTCTAGTGAGAAGGAGGAACTGAAGGAAATCCTTATTAGGCGTGAAACTGTGTTACGGAAATTGGTGGGATTGAAGGCCGATAAATCCCCAGGGCCTGATAGTCCGCATTCCAGAGTACTTAAGGAAGTGGCCCTCGAAATAGTGGATGCATTGTTGATCATTTTCCAACAGTCTATCGAATCTGGATCAGTTCCTATGGACTGGAGGGTAGATAATGTAACACCACTTTTTAAAAAAGGAGGGAGAGAGAAAATGGGTAATTATAGACCGGTTAGCCTGACATCAGTAGTAGGGAAAATGTTGGAATCAATTATTAAAGATGGAATAGCAGCGCATTTGGAAAGCAGTGACAGGATCGGTTCAAGTCAGCATGGATTTATGAAAGGGAAATCATGCTTGACGAATCTTCTAGAATGTTTTAAGGATGTAACTAGTAGAGTGGACAAGGGCGAACCAGTGGATGTGGTGTATTTGGACTTTCAAAAGGCTTTTGACAAGATCCCACACAAGAGATTGGTGTGCAAAATCAAAGCACATGGTATTGGGGGTAATATACTGACGTGGATCGAGAACTGGTTGGCAGACAGGAAGCAGAGAGTCGGGATAAACGGATCCTTTTCAGAATGGCAGGCAGTGACTAGTGGGGTGCCGCAGGGCTCAGTGCTGGGATACCAGCTATTTACAATATACATTAATGATTTAGATGAAGGAATTGAGTGTAATATCTCCAAGTTTGTGGATGACACTAAGCTGGGTAGCGGTGTGAGCTGTGAGGAGGACGCTAAGAGGCTGCAGGGTGACTTGGACAGGTTAGGTGAGTGGGCAAATGTATGGCAGATGCAGTATAATGTGGATAAATGTGAGGTTATCCACTTTGGTGGCAAAAACACACAGGCAGAATATTATCTGCATGGCAGCAGATTAGGAAAAGGGGAGGTGCAGCGAGACCTGGGTGTCATGGTACATCAGTCATTGAAAGTTGGCATGCAGGTACAGCAGGCAGTGAAGAAGGCAAATTGTATGTTGGCCTTCATAGCTAGAGGATTTGAGTATAGGAGCAGAGAGGTCTTACTGCAGTTGGACAGGGCCTTGGTGAGGCCTCACCTGGGAATATTGTGTTCAGTTTTGGTCTCCTAATCTGAGGAAGGACGTTCTTGCTATTGAGGGAGTGCAGCGAAGGTTCACCAGACTGATTCCCGGGATGACAGGACTGACATATGAGGAGAGACTGGATCGACTGGGCCTGTATTCACTGGAATTTAGAAGAATGAGAGGGGATCTCATCGAAACATATAAAATTCTGACTGGACTGGACAGGTTAGATGCAGGAAGAATGTTCCTGATGTTGGGGAAGTCCAGAACCAGGGGTCAGAGTCTCAGGATAAAGGGTAAGCCATATAGGACCGAGATGAGGAGAAACTTCTTCACTCAGAGAGTTGTGAACCTGTGGAATTCCCTATCGCAGAGTTGTTGATGCCAGTTCATTGGATATATTCAAGAGGGAGTTAGATGTGGCCCTTACGGCTAAAGGGATCAAGGGATATGGAGAGAAAGCAGGAAAGGGGTACTGAGGTGAATGATCAGCCATGATCTTATTGAATGGTGGTGCAGGCTCGAAGGACCGAATGGCCTACTTCTGCACCTATTTTCTATGTTTCTATGCCGTCCTGACCCGGTCTGGCCTATATGTAACTCTAGACCCGCAGCAATGTGGTTGACTCTTTAACTACCTAGCGAACCGCCCAGTTGTACCAAACCGCGACAACAAAGTCAGCACTGTGGGAGTACCTTCACCACAGGCCCTGCAGCGGTTCAAGATGTGGTTCATAGCGAGAGGATTTGAGTATAGGAGCAGGGATGTCTTACTGCAGTTGTACAGGGCCTTGGTGAGGCCACACTTTGAATATTGTGTACAGTTTTGGTCTCCTTTTGGAGGAAGGACATTCTTGCTATTGAGGGGGTGCAGCGAAGGTTCACCAGACTGATTCCCAGGATGGCAGGACTGACCTATGAAGAAAGACATATGGATCGACTCGGCTTATATTCACTGGAATTTAGAAGAATGAGAGGGGATCTCATAAAAACATATAAAATTCTGACGGGACTGGACAGGTTAGATGTTGAGGAAGTCCAGAACCAGAGGTCACAGTCTAAGGATAAGGGGTAAGCCATATAGGACCGAGATGAGGAGAAACTTCTTCACTCAGAGAATTGTTAACCTGTGGCATTCTCTACCACCGAAAGTTGTTGAGGCCAGTTCGTTAGATATATTCAAAAGGGAGTTAGATGTGGCCCTTACAGCTAAAGGGATCAAGGAGTATGGAGAGAAAGCATGAATGGGGTACTGAAGTTACATGATCAGCCATGATCATATTGAATGGTGGTGCGGCTCGAAGGGCCAAATGGCCCACTCCTGAACCTATTTTCTTTGTTTCTATGTTTCACGACCACCTCCTTCACAAGGGCAATTCGGAATGGGCAATAAATGCTGGCCTTGCCAGCGACGCCCACATCCCGTGAATGAATATTTTTTTTTAAAAGAACAACAGCTTTATCTGGTTCCAAGTAGAACCCAGGCCATAAAGTGAAAGGTCTAAGTTCTAATAAAATGAAAATGATAATGTTCAGAGGTTATAATCGCTCTTTTTTAATGTACTTTAACAACAACTTGTATTCATACAGTGCTTTTAACATAGTAAAACATCCCAAGGCGCTTCACTGGAGCGTTATCAGTTAGAAATTGACACCGAGCCACATACGGAGATATGAGGGCAGATGAGCAAAGGCTTGTTCAAAGAGGTAGGTTTTAAGGAGCGTCTTAAAGGAGGAGAGAGAAGCGGAGAGGTTTAGGGAGTGAATTCCAGGGCTTAGGGCCCAGGCAAGACACGGCCGTCAATGGTGGGGCGATGGAGATTGGGGATGCTCAAGTACCAGAATTAGAGGAGCACAGAGATCTCGGAGGGTTGTTGGGGTGGAGGAGACGAGGGATTTGAACATGAAGATGAGAATTTTAAAAACGAGGCTGTAATGTCTTTGAGCTTGTAATGTTTGTAGCGCCACACTGTGGATGTGGACATATTGTGTACTGCAACTACAGAGTTAATAATAAACACAACCAGGAGTTCCGGAGACTTCTGAGAGAGCTGCCTGCCATGTTAGAAAGCTGTGTGTGCTTGTGCTCTGTGAATATATCACATTTGGCGGCGAGATGGGATTTTTCGGATGATTTAAAGCTGAAATTTTGTTGATGAAGGATTCAGCCAGCCGACAGAGATTTTGAAAGCTTCTCTGCCTTTGGAAATAGCTACAAAATCCAAGGTAAAAATGGCAGCACCTGTAGCAGTAATGGGACATTTGGGTGAATATAGACATGACTGGGAACATTTTAAAGCGTATGTGGATCGGCTAGAAATGTATTTCACTGCAAATAACATAATTGAAGTTCCAGAGAATGCAGTCCAGAATCAGGCAATATTGGAACGTAAGAGAGCGATTTTCTTATCGGAAGCTGGATCGGAATTGTTTGAAACTCTGGTAAATCTGCTTGTGCCTGACAAGCCAAAGGACACAATGCTTAAAGAGATTTTAACTAAGCTGGAGCAGCACTACAAACCCAAGCCGTTAGAAATTGCTGAAAGCTATCGTTTCGGTATACGAAATCAAAAGACTGATGAAAATATCAGTGATTACATTGTAGCATTAAAAAAGCTTATCTATTCACTGTAATTTTGGAAACTTTCAAAACCGAGCATTGTGGGATCGTTTTGTTTGTGGGGTGAAAAATGATGCGATCAGAAGGAAGTTATTGACAACGGATGACTTGACTTTTGAGATTGCTTGTCAGATAGCGAGGTCGATGGGCATGGCGGATCAATATTCCCGAGAATTCCATAATAATTATGGTCGTCAGTCAACTGAGGTGAATCGCCTGCAGGTTCAAAGTAAAAGGCAATGAGGGCCCAAAGTCTCAGAAACTGGAAATTCGAACAGAGCATCGAAGTCTTGCTGTAGGTGCCTGAGATAATACATTGCTCAAAGTTGTCCATTGGTGAAGGCAGAGTGTTTCTTCTGCAGAAAGACTGGGCATCTTGCGAAGGCATGCCGACTGAAGGGTAAATCAGCTTTCAAAGCTATGAGCCCAGTGTTAAAAGTTATGAGTAGAAATCCCCAGAGACTACATAGCATGGAAGAACAACAACAGGACGTGGAGATGTGAGAGTTACACATCATCAGGAGCACGAGGTTAACGGACAGCGATTCGGGAAGTATCAAAATCCACATAGATGTTGCGGCATTCAAGATACCAATGTACCAATGGAGATCGACACTGGTGCATCCGTGAGTGTAGTACCGGAGTCGCTATACCTCGACAATTTGCGTGATTTCCCATTGGAGAAAGCCAAGATGGAGCTGCAAGGCTACTCGGGAGAGAAAATTCCTGTGGTAGGTTGTATCACCGTACCGGTGAAATACAAGGATCAATTTCAGAACTTGCCTCAAATAGTAGTGAAAGGAGACAAGCCTGCCTTACTCGGAAGAAATTGGTTGGGATCACTGAAGCTGGATTGGAATGAGATTTTTCATGTTGAAACGAGATTTGCATCAACGGATGATGTTATCAAGAGTTATCCGAATGCTGTGTCGCATTCTTTTGACCACTTCAATACCTTGTTTTTTCATTCAGTGGATGTAATACTGTAGCCAAATTTGGTAGGAACTTCCCATAATAGTTCAAAAGACCCAAGAATGAACAAAGTTCAGTGACATTCCTGGGAGTGGGTGCATTTCTGATTGCATTCAGCTTTCCCATCTTTGTCGATTCTGTACCCTAAGTACTCCACTGAGTTTTTAAATAACTCACACTTGCAAGCAAACACTCGTACTCTGTACTTCTCTAGCCATTTGAGGACTTCATTCAATATGTTATTATGAATTTGCCTATTTGGTGCTGAAATTAATATGTCATCCAAATAACATACTACCCCTTCAATACCTTGCAAAATCTGGTTCATCACTCCTTGGAATATGGCAGGGGTGAAACGGGCAGTGCGATCCAACACTTCAAGATGAGTGTCAGGGTACAGAAGGACGCTAGATCGGTCCACTCACTTAGCCTGTCTTTTTCCCCTTGAAGTCTCTTTGCAGTCCCCTCACATCTTACATTCCCACCTAGCTTTGTTTCATCAGCAAACTTGGATATACCCTGTATTACATTTGGTCCCCTCATCCAAATTATTGATATAGATTATGAATAGCTGGGCCCCCCCCACTGGTTACAGCCTGCCAAGAGATATATGGAGAGATCGCAATATGATCTCTTTTTTATATGGTTGCACCTATGCAATTCAGAATAAAGCCGCTTGTTGTTGTGACGGCTTAATATCATAGTCCGTTAATCAGCGCACTGCTGAAACACCAGCTCATGTCTCAGTCTGCTGGAATTCTGTAAGGATACTAGCTGTCTCAGTGGAAGAAAGTCTTGAGGATTTTTACTGGCTAAATTAGAAATTGCTGCGGCACTCCTTACCTCAGACTTACTGTTTCCTGACCCGAGGAGTCAGAAAGGTGCCAGGCATGTGCACTTGCAACCAAGGAGTCTTTGTTTCCATGGGAACTTGTTTTCCAGCACTTGGGGGGAAAAAATGTGCATTTGAAAAATAAAAGAACCCATCAATTCTGCTTTTTAATCTTTTGCTTGTAATATAATTAGGCTGAGGTGATTTGTGCTTGCATTAGATTGTGTTATTTCCTATTAATCAATTATTAAATAGCACCTGATTAGAGTTGCATGACGAGTCACTGGGGTTAATCCTTTATCGTAGATCTCTTAGCAACTATGTACATTGTCCATGCTATTTGAAAGCTGCCATGTCGCAATCCGTTGGCAAAACAAAATACAAAGCCTGTGTGCGAAACTGGGTGGTTCCTTCACCCGTTATGCTATTGAACGTTATGATTGTTCACGCAACACATTGGTGCACGAGTGTCTTTGCCAGGGAGTGTTTGGGTGTGAGTTTGATTTTCACACTCTGCTGAGTTTCAATCTGTGTCAGAAATCTCCCAACAGAGAAGTGGCAGGTCGGGGCAGCGGGGGGACGAGGAATTCAGAGGCTGCGTCACCATCAGACTCCTCTGGTGCAGCTTCTTGTGACTAGCTCCAGCAGCAATAGTAGAGACCTGGGAGTTAGTGTGCCGTGGGAGGGGTAGTTAGCAGGCAACACGTCCAACTCCTTCCACTGCCGATCTGCAGAATGCAGAGCGACACTGACAGCTAGTGCGTTTTGGGAAATTACGGACTGAGCGCCTTAGAATTCCTGAGATGCTCTCCCACCTAATGATTATTGTGCTATCTCTGTACTCTCCGATCTCTGTAATCTCCTCCAGCCCCACAACCCCCGCCCCCCACCCCGAGATGTCTGCGCTTCGCTAATTCTGCCATTTTGAGCATCCCTGTTTATAATTGCTCAACCATTGGTGGCCGTGCCTTCTGTTGCCTGGGCCCCAAACTCTGGAATTCCCTGCCTAAACCTCTCTACCTCTCCTTCCTTCTTCAAGACGCTCCTCAAAGCCTACCTCTTTGGCCAAGCTTTTGTTCACCTGCGCTAATTTCTACTTATGCGGCTCGGTGTGAAATTTTTTATCTCATAACACTCCTGTGAAGGGTCATGGGACATTTCACTACATTAAAGGCGCTATATAAATACAAGTTGTTGTTGTTGCTGGACTAGCAACCCAGAAGTCGCAAGCTCAAATCCCGTCATGCCAAGTTGTGAAATTTATTTCAATAAATCTGGTCGGCTGGCACCAGAAACAAAAATGCTGTAAAAGCTTGCTGGATTGTTGTGTTAAAAAAAAACCTCAACTGGTTCACTCGGGTCCTTCAGGGAAGAGAAGCTGTCACCTCCACCTGGTCCGTCCTACTCGCGAGTCTAGTCCCATCCAATGTTCCCTCTAAATTGTCTTTGTAGTGCATGGCCTGTTTATTTTCATGCGCGGCACCTTTAAATTTCTGCACCTGCGCGATGTTTCAGGTGGAGCAGCTCGTGAGTGGCCTGCGCAGAACCTTGCAGATTACTGCGCGGCCGCGCACACAGCTTAGAAAGAACATTGGTCCCCATCGTACATGGTTGATCCTTAACACCTTCTGAAGTGCCCTACTCAGTGGTGAAAACAGTCTCTGTAACAGTCCCACCACTACTTTCGAAGGACAACAGGGACTAGGCCATGGTGTCAGCTGTGGCTCAGAGGGCAGCACACTCGCCTCTTGAGTCAGAAGGTTGTCGGTTCAAGCCCCACTCCAGGAACATGAGCACAAAAATTTAAGCTGACACTCCAGTGCAGTGCTGAGGGAGCGCTGCACTGTCAGAGGTGCTGTCTTTTGATATGAAACTATTTGCCCCCTCAGGTGGATGTAAAAGATTCCATGGCTTTATTTTGAAGAAGAGCAGGGGGAATTATCCTCGGTGTCCCGGCCAGTATTTGTCTCTCAAAGTACTTCATTGGCTGTAAAGCGCTTTGAGACATCCGGTGGTTGTGAAAGGCGCGATATAAGTTTTTCTTTCTTGTTATAAATGCAGCGTTGCCAGTGTCGCTCACATTCTGAGAACAAATAGAAAAAAATGTCTTTCTACTTCTACATGACGGAGCGAACTCTCTATCGATAATTGCATTGATTGTGGTGTTTCTCCATATCTGCGGTTCTTGGTTAAATGTAATCAAGGAGCCTCTTTACTGTAGCAACCTTCGAGCAATCTTATGTGAAAGTCATATTTCGTGCAACCATAATATTTCAGGCCCTGTTCACTGCTCTGAATCTGAGACCCCTTTGTGAAACGCCGCTTGGTGAAAAGCCTTCTGAGTGTGGCACTTGTTTGGACAGTCAAGTTGCACTCCGAGTCAGCAGTGTTTCATTGAAAACCAGCAAGCATCTCTCGTTACCTTAAATAATCCAAAGGGGAAAAAAACATTACCTGAGTGCTCGCAGACTGCATAAGAACATAAGAAATAGGAGCAGGTGTAGGCCATTTGGCCCCTCGAGCCTGCTCCGCAATTTAATAAGACCATGGCTGATCTGATCATGGACTCAACTCCACTTCCCTGCCCACTCCCCATAAACCTTTACTCTCATCGCTCAAAAATATGTCTATCTCCGCCTTAAATATATTCAGTGACCCAGCCTCTACAACTCTCTGGGGCAGGGAATTCCAGAGATTTACAGCCCTCTGAGAGAAGAAATTGCTCCTCATCTCAGTTTTAAATGGACTAATATCCACTTCGATGTCATATTCTGTGCATAATGTCTGTCTGAACGTTTTTTTGTTAGGTTCAATTATTTTTAAGTGTTAGTTTTTCGGGTAACACTTTTCACTCCCACTTACGACTAATGTGCGTTGCATTTATTTCACTAATTTGTGTAGGTAAACTGGGCTTGCCAATTCGAGCAGGGTGCCTGCAGTTCTTCGACTTTTATACTGTTGTGTCAATGTAAACCGGCCATAGAATTTCTGTGGAATCGCTTGCAGATTGTTTTGTAGTTTGAAAACTTGTAATTGTGTCACGGTTGTTCATCCTTCGATGCCAATGTGCATCAGTGACGTGGGACATCAGCACTGGCGCTGACAACTTTTTTTTGTTTATTATTCGTAGCCAATCTTTCCAATTCTTTGTCAGATCACAAACGCCAGAGGTCACCTTGCACACATCAAGGATCATCCTGCGCTAATGCTCTTAGCCAAAAGGCCTAGAGCCCAAGCACCGTTCCTGGAAGTACTGCAATACCAGGTTCGTGCCATGGAGGTGGATGGGTCAGCAACCCCACACACCTCCGTGGAGGTGGATGGGTCAAGCCACCCCACCCACCTCCTATTTCCAAAAAGCATAGGAGAACCACCTTCCTGATCCAGGGAGAACCACGTTGGGGTCATGGTTACTCCCCTGTCAGGTCAGTTACGCATGATCTTAACCAAAAGGCAGAAGCACTGGCGCTGACAACTTTTTTTTTTTTTGAAATTCGTAGCCAATCGTTCCAATTCTTTGTCAAATCACAAACGCCAGAGGTCACCTTGCACACGCCAAGGATCACTCTGCGTCAATGCTCTTAGCCAAAAGGCCTAGAGCCACTGCACCGTTCCTGGAAGTACTGCAATACCAGGTTCGTGCCATGGAGGTGGATGGGTCAGGTCCCCCACACACCTCCGTGGAGGTGGATGGGTCAAGCCACCCCACCCACTGGCGCTGACAACTGCTGTAGGCACAAAAACCATAAAGTTCATAGTGCTTAGTGTCACAGTGTCAGCTGTGGCTCTGTGGGTAGCGCACTCGCCTTTGAGTCAGAAGGTTAGGGTTAGGTTCAAGTTCTGCTCCAGGGACTTGAGCATGAAAAATCGAGTCTGACACTCCAATGCAGTATTGAGGGAGTGCTGCACTGTCGGAGGTGCCGTTAAACTGAGGCCCCATCTGCTCTCTCAGGTGCACGTAAAAGATCCCATGGCGCTATTTCGAAGAAGAGCAAGGGAGTTATCCCCAGTGCCAAGGGCAATATTTATCCCTCAATCAATATAACAAAAACAAATTATGGTCATTATCACATTGCTGTTTGTGGGAGCTTGCTGTGCGCAAATTGGTTGCTGTGTTTCCCACATTACCACAGTGACTACACTCCAAAAGTACTTCATTGGCTGTAAAGTGCTTTGGGACATCCAGTGGTTGTGAAAGGCGCTATATAAATGCAAGTCTGTCTTTTCAGTCTGGGAGCAGCCTTTTCTAATCCTCCAGGCCTGGGAACCATATACAGCCTGAAGGGGTGAGGACAGCAGAAGGAAAGCAGCAGGAGCTTTGCAGACCAGATCAAAGAAGTTCGCGGGCCATGTCTTAGAGATCACCGACTTAGTGGTTTAATATGCCGCTTGGAATGGAATTGAGTCATGTAGACCAGGTCGTTCCTTGATCTGTGCTCAGTTCATGGGTTTCAGTTGAGACAGCAGTAGGGTTTGCTGCAATTTATGTCAGTACACTGAGCCACAGAGACACAAAATTAACTACGGTTCCGGCTCCTAATCACTATCCAGCGAGTCCTACTGGAAAATGCAAGCATGAGGACATTGGGTAAGGACAGGGCTTGGCTCGACTGCAATGCAGTTGATAATACCGACTGTCCTGAGCTCCCACGTGAGGCACGGCCTTTTGACAAGGACACCAGAGAGCATTCAGTGATCCAGGAATCGTCCACCAACAAGAGTCAGCCCTTTTAAGAAAGGAGAGGGGCCAATTGCGGGTAAGCTGCACTGGGGCTATTGCTCCCTAAGCAAATGTTTTATGCGGAGCTCCTTCACGGCAACCGAGCCAAAGGTGGGCAGCGGAAGCGTTGCAAGGACACCCTCAAAGCCTCCCTGGTAAAGTGCGACATCACCACTGACACCTGGGAGACCCTGGCCGAAGACCGCCCGAGGTGGAGAAAGTGCATCCGGGAGGGCGCTGAGCACCTCGAGTCTCAACGCAAAGAGCGTGAAGAGGTCAGGCGCAGACAGCGGAAGGAGCGCGCGGCAAATCAGCCCCACCCACCCCTTCCCTCGACGAATATCTGTCCCACTTGTGACAGAGTCTGTGGCTCTTGTATCGGACTGTTCAGCCACCAGAGAACTCACTTTGGGAGTGGAAGCAAGTCTTCCTCGATTCCGAGGGACTGCCTATGATGATGATGCACTGGGGCTATTGGTGATGAGTTCCAGGGACACGATAGCAGTAAGACGTTCCGGTCTGTTGCTGTTGGGGTTGTCCATGAGGGTCCTGACATTCCAGGTCCTGAACTTCATCGGAAAGGGTGGAAGATGCCTGTGCGTGTATTCTTTTAACGTGGGGTGGCCGTTGCACACCAGCCACCACACGGGCTTGACAGGGCAAGGTCTTGGTCCAGTGGCAAGCGGATCCAAGACGACTGGAGACCAGGCTCTGCTGCATGGGCCTAGTTCATACACACACACGCACACATACTCCTACTGTCCTCCTTCCTCCTTTCCACAGGTCCTCTTGCCCTGGGATTCATAGGATGCAGTGTCTTCCTCACGACCTTGCTGTTGGCCCGTGCTGCTCTTTCCCTGGGCCAGTCCCAGGCCTCGGCCTCGCCCTAATCACTGCCGCTTTTCCAGGCCTCCGGTCCCGACTTCCGCTCTTCTCCGCTCCGACCTCCAAGGAACGCACGACAACTCAAGCACCCCACCTACCTGTCCTTTCAATCACCGTCTGCCCCAACTGTGACAGAGACTGTAGGTCCCACATCGGACTCATCAGTCACCTGAGAACTCATTTTTGGTCTGGAAGCAAGTTATCCTCGACCCCAAGGGACTACCTAAGAATCTATTGATAATTGAGCTTCCTCATAATGGCCTCAATTTTCCCCAGGGACCTACGCCGGTTTTTTGGACTAAATTTAAAAATCCAAGTTTCCCCAATCTTTGTGCGCCAGCGTAACTCAGTTAGTTACAATTTTTTTAGGTTCGTTTTTTTTTGCGTCATGGAGGGTATAACTTGATATCTGCACTAGTTTTTCACAATTATGCAAGTTTGGCCAACTTAAATTTCCGCTCGTGTATCAGCTACCTGCGACATTCCCTCCCTCCGAGGAATCACGCCAAAAACGTTCTTTTTTCTCTCCCGCACATGCGCAGAAGGGGGGGTGGGAGGGGGCATTGTTTTTTTCAGTGCAGACATTAGGCTCCACCCCCCCGAAGCTACAGGACAGCCAATTTCAAAAAATAGAACGGGGAAACTTGCTACTTTTTTCGGGAGTAGTCGGGGCCAAGGAAAACGGGCGTAACTGTAGCAATACGGCAAAAAACGGCATTGGGGAAATTTGAGCCCAAAGTCTGGCTCTGTACGCTTGCACGTCAGTCTGGGTGTTACACTCCCCCCTCCCACGTTGCTGATGAGACCTCACTGTTGAAACAAAACGAGTCAAAGGAATTATAGTGACGTTAGAAAGGAAATTAAAACAAACTAACTATTTTGCAGCCACTTGATTTTTAGAAGCAACCTTGAACCTCATACGTGGGTGAGTAGCAGGGTTAGGTAAAATGCGCTTGTTGATGTACCCTCGCTGCAGTGTGTATTTATTAAATTCTGGAGCACGTCAAGCAAAGGGATGTTATAATTGGTACTTGTGGCTGAGAATTAAAGGAGAGAGTGAGAGGTAAATTGTGTTTTATTCTGTGGGACCAATCTGTTGGATAAATGTCATATTAATAGTTAGTTCATGTGGGAAGTGTTTCATGGGAAACTGAAGTGCTCATTTTTTTTTAAATGAATAGATAATTAAATAATTTTAAAAGCATACAAAACTTACCACCATTGGTAAATCAAGGGCTGATGTGACAATAAAAGCAATGGAAGAAAACTCCATTCTCCAGCATTGTCAGGCTCGACAGTTCAGCCACTGATATAATTACTTAGAACTCCCAGCAATCGCTCCGACACATAAGAAATAGGAGCAGGAGTAGACCATTCGGCTCCTCGAGTCTGCTCCGCCATTCAGTAAGATCACAGCTGATCTTCTACCTCAACTCCACGTGCCTGCACTATCCCCATATCCCTCGATTCCCTTAATATCCAAAAATCTATCGCTCTCCGTCTTGAATATACTCAACGACTGAGCCTCCACAGCCCTCTGGGGTAGAGGATTCCAGAGATTCACCACCCTCTGAGTGAAGAAGTTTCTCCTCATTTCCTAAATGGCTGACCCCTTATCCTGAGACTGTGTGACCCCCGGTTCTAGACTCTCCATCCCGGGGGAAACATCCTCCCTGCATCTACCCTGTCAAGCCCTGTAAGAATTGTGTGTGTTTCAATGAGATCATCTCTCATTCTTCTAAACTCTAGTGAATATAGGCCTAGTCTACTCAATCTCTCCTCATAGGACAATCCCCCCATCCCAGGAATCAGTCTGGAGGACCTTCATTGCACTCTCTCTAAGGCAAGTATATCCTTCCTTAGGTAAGGAGACCAAAACTGTACACAATACTCCAGGTGTGTTTTCACTAGGGCCCTATATAACTGCAGTAAGAAGTCTTTACTCTTATACTCAAATCCTCTTGTAATAAAGGCCAATGTACCATTTGCTTTCTTAATTGCTTGCTGTACCTGTACATTAATTTTCAGTGATGTGTCATCTTTTTTTGAGGGAAATCTCAATTCAGCTCCTGCTCTTTTAAAAGAAAATACTGTTATTTGCTTCACTCGACAAAAAAAAAGTTTCACTTCCTGCCACTCCCAGTTTCTGACATTGGCTCTCAGTAGAGGAATCATGGGAGCTGAGCCAAGTTGGTGTTTAAATGTATAACACGTCTTCAATTAATATATCCAGGAGATTACCAAACATCACTTCAGGTGGGTGCAGATATTTTGATACAAAGCGGTAATTGCTTCTGCAACCTGCTAAAGACATTTTGCACTCCATGGGTTACGCAGAATGTTCTCAAATGCACATTAACTTTTTAAGAACTATAGAGCGTGTAATTGAGAACAAAGTGACTTCATAATTCTTTAATGCTGAGTGCTTGCTTGGGTAATGAAATGTAACGTATAGTCACAGAAAGCCAGTGTTCCCAGTTAGCAACATCTATAAATGAATTTGCCAGTAATGTTTATTAGCAGTGTGACAATTCATCAGATTATAGAATACCTCGCGAAAGTTCTGTTTCTAGAAACAAGCATTTAAAAACATCATAATGAGCGAATTGTCTTCTCACTGAGTGCGGTGTGCGCACAAATTCCACACACTCGAATTGCCATTTACCTGGCAGTGAGCTGATTGCAATCTAATCAAGTGGTTTGGATGGCTTGTATGTGGAATGATAATTGACGTGAAAGCAAGTTACAGGGTAGACTCTATGGGCCCAAGTTTCGGGCCATGCCTAGAACGGCGCAGTCCCGACCTGAACACCCGTTTTTCGCGCCCGCAAGTGCGTCAAAAAAATACCTTCAGATTCTCCGGCTCCCTGCAGGTCCTTTGGAGCTTGATGCGGTGCAGCACGAGCTGTGGGGGGGCGGAGCCAGGTCCCTGCGCTGAAATCAGTGCCGGGACCTCTGCACAGGCGCGCTACAGTGGGCGCGCCTGTGCAATAGCTCCAGGCGCCCGAAACTGTGTGGGAGGAGCCCGAAGCACGCCGCCCCGAGCCCTGGCTGAATGGGCTCACTGGGGCGGCGAAGCTCAGGCTGCACCTCCCTCGTCCAGCTCCTGCTCTGGCTCCAGCTTCCTCCCCTGTTCAGCTGACGCTCCCTCTGGTTCTCTCAGCGCCCCATGGCCCCCCCCAGATCCCTCTCCGCCCCCGCCACCTCCAGCTCCTGCTCCGCGGCCCGCTCCCCCACCCCCAGCGCCCGCTCCCCCCTCCCCCCAAGCTCTCGCTTTCTCCGCCCCCCCCCCCAGCTCCCGTGCCCCTCCCCACCCCCCAGCTCCCGCTATTCCCCCCCGCCCCCCCAGCTCCCACTCCGACCCCTCCCCTAGCTCCCGCTCCGCTCCCCCAGCTCCCGCTCCGACCCCTCCCCTCTCCCCCAGCTCCCACTCCGCTCTCCGCCCCCCCAGCTCCGGCTTCCCCCGGCCACCTACCTTTAACTCCAGTCCGATCCCTCTTCGGCGGGGCCCGCCCGCCCGGCATCTTGCAGGGGGCGGGCCCCGACAGAAGTCTTGGGCCCGGCTTCTTCATGTCGGCCGGGCCCGTTCAGCCTCCTCCCTCTCCCCCTCCCTCCCTCCCTCTCCCCTCCCCCTCCCTCCCTCCCTCCCCTCCTCTCCCCCTCTCTCCCTCCCTCTCCTCTCGTCCTCCCTCCATCTCTCTCCTCTCCCCCTCCCTCCATCTCTCTCCTCTCCCCCTCCCTCCCTCTCCTCTCCCCCTCCCTCCCTCCCTCCCTCTCCCCCTCCCTCCCTCTCCCCCTCCCTCCCTCCCTCCCTCTCCTCTCCCCTCCCCCCTCCCTCCCCCTCCCTCCCTCCCTCTCCTCTCCCCCTCCCTCCCTCCCTCTCCTCTCCCCCCTCCCTCCCTCTCCTCTCCCCTCCCCCCTCCCTCCCTCTCCTCTCCCCCTCCCTCCCTCTCCTCTCCCCCTCCCTCCCTCTCCTCTCCCCCTCCCTCCCTCCCTCTCCCCCCTCCCTCCCTCTCCGCCCCTCTCCCTCTCCTCTCCACCCCTCTCCCTCTCCTCTCCCCACCCCTCCCTCTCCCCACACCTCCCTCCCTCCCTCTCACCACCCCTCCCTCCCTGCCTCCCTCCCCCTTCCCTCTCCTCCTTCTCCCTCCGCTCCTCCTTCCCTCCCTCCCTCCCCCCCCCCCTCGCTGTCAGAAACACATAGACATTGACAGACAGAGAGAGAGACACTGACACTGACAGACAGAGAGTGAGAGAGAGACACACTGTGGGGGTGGTGGGGGCATCCCAGCACGCTGTTGGAGGGCTCCCGGTGCTGCAGTTGGTGAGTAGAAACGTAATTTTTTATTTATTGATTTTTATTAATTTTTTTTATTTATTGGTTGATTTATTGATGTATTTATCATTTATTATTGATGATGGCTCTTTATTTGTAAAACTGAAGTGTTTAATGTTTGTAAACTTCCCTTCTCCCCCCGCCGTTCCCTACGCCTGATTTGTAACCCACGCCTGATTTTCTAAGTATAGGCAAGGTTTTTCTGAGCGTACAAAAATCTACACTTACTCCATTCTAAGTTAGTTTGGAGTAAGTTTTCAATGCCTAAACTTTCAAAACGTGGCCGGACACGCCCCCTTTTGGAAAAAAAAACTGTTCCAAATTGAAACTGTTGTAACTGACTAGAACTGGAGCAAACTAAATGCTGAGAATTGCAATTTCTAAGATACTCCATTCGAAACCAGTTGCTCCAAAAAATCAGGAGCAACTCAGGCCGAAACTTGGCCCCTAATTGAGGGATTTGAATGTATATATATATTTGAGTTATGGATTGCCAGAAGTAATCTTCATCATCATAGGCAGTCTCTCTTAAAATGAGTCCTTAGGTGACTGAACAGTCCAATACGAGAGCCACAGTCCCTGTCACAGGCGGGACAGATAGCCGTTGAGGAAAAGGGTGGGTGGGTGGGACAGGTTTGTCGCACGCTCCTTCCGCTGCCTGCGCTTGATTTCTGCATGCTCTCGGCGATGAGACTCAAGGTGCTCAGCGCCCTCCCGGATGCACTTCCTCCACTTAGGGGCGGACTGGTCTTTGGCCAGGGACTCCCAGGTGTTGGTGGGGATGTTGCACTTTTTTAGGGAGGCTTTGAGGGTGTCCTTGTAACGTTTCCTCTGCCCACCTTTGGCCCGTTTGCCGTGATGGAGTTCCGAGTAGAGCGCTTGCTTTGGGAGTCTCGTGTCTGGGGCATGCGAACGATGTGGCCCGCCCAGCAGAGCTGGTCGAGTGTGGTCAGTGCTTCGATGCTGGGGATGTTGGCCTGGTCGAGGACGCTAACGTTGGTGAGTCTGTCCTCCCAGGGGATTTGTAGGATCTTGCAGAGGCATCGTTGATGGTATTTCTCCAGCGACTGCTGGAAGTAAGTGACACACTGGAATCTAATCCAGGTGTTTGGATGGATATATGGAATAATGGCTGCGTATGAGTGAGTTAGACGCTTTGGGCCCAAAATTGCCTCTATGTGCAGTGGCAGTTAGCGGCGCCGGCCAGCGATAACGGTGCACTAATGGGTTAGCGTGCCACCTTTGGCTCGACACAAGCGGATTTGCCCCCGGGGCTCCGCCAGCGGAATGTGGTTTGCGCCGCGCTCCACGATTAGCACGCCGATGACGTCATCCTTATCACCCCACGCTGACCCCTTTGCGCCCCTCAGGGGGAAATTGCCCCGCTGGACGCGAGGTCGGCATGGTGTGATGCCAACGACAGCTTCTTGGTGCGAGAAGCTGTGGCGCCCCGGCCGCCCTTAAAGGGGAGGTGTTAGTGCAGCCGCCGCCATCTTTTTTCTGTCAGCTGACTTTTTAGTCTGCTCAACAGTGACGACCACTGGTGTGGCCGGGCTGCCAACGTGCAACCAGCACCTCATCGCCACGCCCCTTAGGTGCCAGGCCGCTGACTCGACCGACACCCTCCCTGGTGGTCCAGTCGGCGCCACTAAAGAAGCTGCAGAGTTCGCAGCGGCCCTCCCTTTTAAAAGATGGGGAGGGACGTTGTGAGGCGCCAGCGTGACACGGCATGTCCACATTGCGTTGACATAATCAGCGCCGCACTGTTGTGCTGAGCATGGCGCTGAGCGCTCTGTGAACGCAATAGCAACTCCCAAATCTGTGCCGGCGCTGATGACGTCATTCGAATTATGTGCTGCAAACTCAGCGCAGGGCAAATTCGGCCTCTTAGTATCTGATTGAGTGGTTCAAATGGATCATTGGGTGTGGGTTAAAGGCTGGAATCCAATCGAACGAATATCTGGGAGTCGATTATAAAGCAGTATTTTTAATGAACAGTTCTCACGATGCAAGCTACAATAGTGAAGAAATACCAGGTGTCTCTTTTGATGGGGGCGGTGGAGATGCTGGATGCTCTCCAATGGGAGCGATTGCAACCTAATCTATTGGTTCAGAAGGAGTGCCAAGCCACAGGTTTGAATGGTTTACAGCTATAATCTGAACTCCATGATTAGATTAAAGCCCTAAAATTATTCATTGTTGTCTATTACTTATTTCACGATGTTGTGGTTCAGTTTTGTATGTGTGTGTTAGTCTGTATTTGTTGTTTTTCTTTGCTCTGGCATCATCAACAACTTGTATTGAAATAGCACCTTTTAATGAGTGAAACGTCCCAAGGCGCTTCACAGGAGTATTATGAGAGAAAAAATGTGACACAGAAACATAGAAAAATAGGTGTTGGAGTAGGCCATTCGGCCCTTCGAGCCTGCACCGCCATTCAATAAGATCATGCTGATCATTCCTTCAGTACCCCTTTCCTGCTTTCTCTCCATACCCCTTGATCCCCTTAACTGTAAGAGCCATATCTAACTCCCTCTTGAATATATCCAGTGAACTGGCATCAACAACTCTCTGTAGCAGGGAATTCCACAGGTCAACAACTCTGAGTGAAGAAGTTTCTCCTCATCTCAGTCCTAAATGGTTTACCCCTTATCCTTAGACTATGTCCTCTGGTTCTGGACTTCCCCAACATCAGGAACATTCTTCCCGCATCTAACCTGTCCAGTCCCGTCAGAATTTTATATGTTTCTATGAGATCCCCTCTCATCCTTCTAAACTCCAGTGAATAAAGGCCCAGTTGATCCAATCTCTCCTCATATGACAGCCCAGTCATCCCTGGAATCAGTCTGGTGAACCTTCGCTGCACTCCCTCAATAGCAAGAACGTCCTTCCTCAGACTAGGAGACCAAAACTGAACACAATATTCCAGGTGAGGCCTCACCAAGGCCCTGTACAATTGCAGTAAGACCTCCCTGCTCCTATACTCAAATCCCCTAGCTGTGAAGGCCAACATACCATTTGCCTTCTTCACCACATGCTGTACCTGCATGCCCACTTTCAGTGACTGATGAACCATGACACCCAGGTCTCGTTGCACCTCCCCTTTTCCTAATCTGCCGCCATTCAGATAATATTCTGCCTTCGTGTTTTTGCCCCCAAAATGGATAACCTCATATTTATCCACATTATACTGCATCTGCCATACATTTGCCCACTCACCTAATCTGTCCAAGTCACCATGCAGCCTCTTAGCATCCTCCTCACAGCTCACACTGCCACCCAGTTTAGTGTTATCTGCAAACTTGGAGATATTACACTCAATTCCTTCATCCAAATCGTTAATGTAGAGCCGCATAAGGAGAAATTAGGGCAGGTGACAAAAAGCTTGGTCAAAGAAGAGGTAGGTTTTAAGGAACATGTTAAAGGAGGAGAGAGAGGTAGCGAGACGGAGAGGTTTAGGGAGGGAGTTCCAGAGTTTGGGGCCCAGGCATCGGAAGGCACGGCCACCGATGACTGAGCGATTATAATCAGTGATACTCAAGAGGCCAGAATTAAAAGAGTGCAGATAATCCGGGGGAGTTGTTGGGCTGGAGGAGATTACCGAGATAGGGAGGGGGCGAGGGCCCTCTTGAAATCGAGATGTTGCTTAACCGGGAGCCAGTGTAGGTCAGTGAGCACAGGGGGTGATGGGTGAGTGGGACTTGGTGCGAGTTAGGACACGGGGCAGCCGAGTTTTGGATCACCTCTAATATACATAGGGTAGAACGTACATAGGGAGGCCAACCAGGAGTGCGTTGGAATAGTCAAGTAATCAGCTGATAATATTCTGTATGTCAGAATGTATGATAACATTCATATAAAAGAATTCAGATTGTTGTACTTGATGAGGAGAGACAGCCTCATGCCAGAGATTCCTCCCCTCCCAAATTTCTCCCCTGAAGGCACTGAAGGCTGGGGTACAGGACTGTGGGCACCACGATTTCATCGAAGTGGCCTCCAAGTATCGAGGCTGGTGGATTCTTCGCCCAGCGGCAGTGTTGCAGCGGAGTGTGCATGACAGGATTTTGTCAGCAAAGTCCCCGGAGCCTGCCATCATCCAGCTGCAAAATGGCAATGGTCCGACAGTAGGAGCATCACCGCATGACCAGAAGAGGCGGCCGGACAGTTCAAAAGGCAGTAGCGCCCAGAGGATCGCACCTCGGCTGCTCTATGGGCCTCAGCAGAGACAGAGGGCCACAAAGCGAGAACAGATTGGAGGGAGAGAACTCCGCTTTCAGGGCCATCACTGTCGCATCCCGGGCCAACCACCACTGCCACCTTGGCAGCCCCTGAGGTTGGTGGTACCACAGGTGAGTGCAAGGGAAATCTGCCGCACACCTGGCCCCAGCCACCACTGTCATTAGTATGTGGTGAGCAGGCAAGCAACAGTCAACAGTGCTCAGGTTGAGAGGTGAGATGGGAAATGTAGGTCAGGCGGTGAGTTAGCAATATGATACACGGCATGAATTTGTCACTATTCTCTTCCGTAATAATAACTAAGATCGCCTATTTCCACCTCCGTAATATCGCCCATCTCCACCCTTGCCTCAGCTCATCCGCTGCTGAAGCCCTCATCCGTGCCTTTGTTACCTCTAGACTTGACTATTCCAACGTACTCCTGGCTGGCCTCCCCATTCTATCTTAGGTAAACTAGAGTTGATCCAAAACTCGCCCCTCCCTATCGCTGTTATCTCCTCCAGCCCCACAACCCTCCGAAATGACTGCGCTCCTCTAATTCTGTCAGTCTCAGGATTAGGGGTCGGCCATTTAAGACCGAGATGAGGAGGAATTTCTTCACTGAGGGTTGTCACTCTTTGGAATTCTTTGCTCCAGAGGGCTGTGGATGCTTAGTCTCCGAATATATTCAAGGCTGAGATCGATAGATTTTTGGAATTGAGGGGAATCAAGGATTTGTAGTGGGGCAGGAAAGTGTAGTTGAGATCTCATTGAATGGCAGAGCAGGCTCGAGGGGCCGTATGGCCGACTCCTACTCCTGTGTCTTATGGTGGAATGCAGCTAGTGCCCACAGTTGCCACGTAGTGCATTTCTGATCTTTTCTGTGAGGGGCAGATGGTGAAGCAGTCCTGGTGAGGGGAGGGAAGAGAAAGCACCCTATAGCTTGCTATTGTAATGGTGTGAGAACAGATTTGGACTGAGGACTGAATATTGCACCATTGTGGTAGGTGTGTAAAAGATTGAATTATGGCTTCTGACACATCACCACTTCTGAGGCACCTCTTCACTAAGCACACCCTGTGGAGGAGAAGCCAACACAACAACCATTACAGGTGACCTTTACTGCTGCGAAAGATTGAGAATTGTTTTTGGAGTGCTTTACTTTTATTGATGTTCAGAGACGATACACTATGATCAACCAAAAACTTGTCAGGATCAAATACGGGCCAGTTTACTGCAGTTTGGCTGCTGTGTCAGTCAAATAATGATGTGAGGCCTGAAAGAAGAGAGCAAAGTTATTTTGTTATCCATTTTGCTTAAAGTAAACACATGCAGGCTTTTCTTAGCACACTTTCTTCACAGGTATATCAATACGTGTGTAGGTGCAATCTTATTATTCCAGATTTCTGCAGAGGACAGTTAAACTGTGTTCTAGATTTAACTTTTCAGTACTGTTTCCTATCATGCAGCATTTTTTTTATTCATTCGTGGGATGTGGGCGTCGTTTATTGCCCATCCCTAATTTCCCTGGAGAAGGTGGTGATGAGCCGCCGCCTTGAACCGCTGCAGTCCGTGTGGTGAAGGTGCTCTCACAGTGCTGTTAGGGAGGGAGTTCCAGAATTGTGACCCAGCGACGATGAAGGAACAGCCGATATATTTCCAAGTCAGGATGGTGTGTGACTTGGAGGGGAACGTGGAGGTGGTGGTGTTCCCATATGCCTGCTGCCCTTGTCCCTCTAGGCGGTAGAGGTCGCGGGTTTGGGGATGCTGTCGAAGAAGCCTTGACGAGTTGCTGCAGTGCATCTTGTAGATGGTGCATACTGCAGCCACGGTGCGCCGGTGGTGGAGGGAGGGAATGTTTAAGGTGGTGGACAAGGTGCCAATCAAGCGGGTTGCTTTGTCCTGGATGGTGTCAAGCTTCTTGAGTGTTGTTGAGCTGCACTCATTCAGGCAAGTGGAGAGTATTCAAGAGTATTTTATGGTATTCTCTCTTGTAAGAATCTGCTTTCATGCCAAACTCCATGCTCAGCCAAAAGGACAGGCAGGCAGCTATACCTTAAGCATCTACCAAATGGCACTCATTGGCAGTCTGTTGAGAAGTGCCTCAGCGGCTTGCACTCTGATTGGAGCTTTCCTGCTCTCTGGGGAGGGTGAGCACCAGTCATTGACGCCTGTCAAAGTATAGGAGTTTATCGTGTGGGAATCACAGGAATGAAAATGTACCTTACCACTCCTGGCATTGACTGCACTTCAATATCTCAGTATGCTGTGCCAACAGCTGAGATATCCTCATTTTAATAAAAAAACTTCAGATTCAGTCATCTGAAAATATCAGTTTTTGATTCGTACAACCTGAATTGTCTCCGATTCCAACTGGCACTCATCCCTGTTCTCATTTAATTGAAGGTAATGTCGGGTTTGGTGCCTTGGGAGCTTTGTGCTTGGATCAGACTGAGTGAATTCAGACTAGCCAGCGTAACTTTCCTTCATTTCAAATTTTTTTCGTTCCACTTTCCATTTTCACATCAATACTTGCAGGTTAGTGCAGCACTACCTCTGAGTGCCTTGGCATACAGAATCAGACCATTGTTCCCCGAAACCCTCACGAGATTCTCAGCCTGAGCCATCTAACCAAAAAGACCTAACGAAGAGATGAAATGTGATATAGCTGCACCATCAGTGAAACCCTTCCCCACAGGACACTATTCTCCTGCTGGTATCTATTTAAAATGCCATCTGGGGCCTCATTCAAATACTAAGCTGCTCAGCATATGACAGTATTGAGAAGGTCTTAGCAGCCACCTCCTCCTTTGGGAGGCTTTTCACTTTATAATAACACCATCCACTCTCGCATAGTGCTTAGATTAACTGAAGATTGAAATTCAGATGAACAGGGTCATTATCTCAGTCTCTCAGATTTGATGAGCAGATTTTCAAAATGTAACCCTTGCCTCCATGCTTATGAAGCTCACACATTTTTCTGCAACTGATAAGGAAAGTGCACTGTGATCGTAAGAAAAAACTGAAAATGCTAAAATGTTTAAATAACAAGCAGAAACTGCCAGAAAGACGCAACACGTTGATCAGTGTCTGAAAGAGAAAAGAGAGTGTGATGTTTTTTGGGCAGAGATTCTTTGTTCGAAATGGTATAGCAAGGTCGGACTGAAAAGGAAGGGGAGAATAGCTGGTGAAGGTCAAGGATTAATATTGTAAAGAGGCAACTTTGTGTGTTTAATATACTCAGACCAGACTTTAAGAGCTGGAAATTCAATTGGAGTGTTTTTAAGCCACTAATGTCAGGCGATTGCAAAATTTAGCACCCGAAAATGGTTAGCGACGAGAGCCACAAAATTCAGTTGTTGTGCCCTGACACAGTGGAGTGGAGCACTAAGGGAAGCGTTCCACAGTTCTCTTGGGGAGCTCGGCCGGGTGAGCAACTGAATATCCCGTTGCTGAAGAGCTGGCTTCATAGCGCCCTGAGAGAGGCCTCCCTGCAAAAAAAATCAGAACAAAAAACATTACTCACCCCAAATAAAGTTAAATCGCAAGAAAAATATATCAAACACGCTTACCTCATGCAGTCATTCCTTCCCTTAGCGCACTGGGACAGCGTTCTCTGGTGGGGTCACTCGGGGGCGCTACTGGTGCAGCGCAAAACAAATTTTACATCTGTGTCGACACCGGGGGCACTGCACACTGCGCGACACTCCCGGCCGATATTGCTCAGTGTCGCCGATACTGGCACACTGAGCGGCACCACTGCCGGCGGTTGCAAACCCTTTAGCGTCCCTCGCGAATATCCGACCGAATTTCTCCCCTTAAGTGTGGAAGGAGGTGAAAAGACCTCGATAATCCTCTCATTCAGCTTGTGAAAGGGAGTAAGAAAGGAGCACACGGATCACAGTACAATTTGCGCCCGGCCGTGTTAAATGTGAACGGAGCTGATTTTTTAAAATGCAGGCCAAGTTTCAGCAAGCACTGTGTTTATCGTACGCTCTACAGCAGGCTGGCAGTCTGAGCCAGGGGTGCGTGGCTGCCATTGACAGCTGCGTTAGCGTTGGTTAACTGGCTATCGGCTTTGAGGCGATTAACTGTGGCAAACTGTGAGGATGGATTGCCGCGCTGATGTGCTTACTGTCTTTTTGAGTTTGCAGAAAGAAAATCCAAATTAGTGAAGTGACACTTTGTGGAGGCTTGGGATGGATGGTGAGCTTTATTCACACGGAGATGAAGATTGATTGTATTCGGAATCAAAAGCAATGTTCAGAATAGGATTTAAAATCATTACTTGAAACTTCAATTTATTTTCCCCTCCTCCACCCCACACAAATATTTATTTTTATTCCCCTTCCCCCATCCCTCAGATCTCCTTGCCTCACTTTCCCTTCCCTGAGCAGAGAGACTTGCTGTCAGCGTTGTTCTTGATCCAACTACAAAGAGGTGAGTGAGCAGCTTGTTGATTCTTTCTCCCCCGCCCCCCCCCCCCCCACTCCCTGGGGGAAGTGTTTGAAGATTTCTCCTTAGGCCTCAGTTACGATTGAGAATTTGAAATGCAGAAGTCATTGTTACAGACCCGAACAAAACCCCTTCAGTCTTCCCTTCCTCTTTCTATTTACACGCTTTGAAAACCTAGGTTTGGCATCAATGAGCCACTGCCTCCTGATTCACCTTGTGTTCTTTTTCATTCCGCACCATGAGTCTTTTATTATTAGTGTCAGCCGGGGCTCAGTGGGTAGCACACTCGCCTTGAGTTAGAAGGCTGTGGGTTCAAGTCCCACTCCAGGGACTTGACCATATAAATTTAAGCTGATGCTCCAGTGCAGTGCTGAGAGAGTGCTGCACTGTCGGAGGTGCCGTCTTTCAGATGAGACATTAAACTGAGTTAAATAATATTTATCCCCCAATCAGCTTAACCGATTATCCGGTCATTATCACATTGCTGTTTATGGGAGCTTGCTGTGCGCAAATTGGCTGCCGCGTTTCCCACATTACAACAGTGACTACACTTCAGTAAGTACTTAATTGGCTGGTAGTTGTGAAAGACGCTATATAAATGCAAGTCTTTCTTTTATACTCTTAACTTTGCATGCACATTAAGGTGAGATATTTTCGTGCTGGGGACTGGAAATATTCCTAATACAGACACCAGTGTCGTCATCAAGTACTCCCAGGTCAGACGCAACATAGCTATATGCAGGGTAATACTCCCTCTGCTCTGTTCCGACAACGTGCCTCAGTCCCAATGTCATCACCTTTTGCATCAGTCGGACATGTTTTCCATTTCTCACACCAGCCATACTGTGGCATTGTTGAGTAAGATTGCCAATTAGTGATGAATCGGGGCTGCTTTTGTGCTGCAGCCCACTAGGAACTGGATTGAGACTGCTCGTAGTCATTTCATACAGGGCCTTTACATGCAAGTAAACAAATGGTATTTTCCTCCAATCTGTCTGGGGTGTATTTGAAATCGGGTCCCAGAAGTGGAAGGCCACCAAGTTCCGCTCGCACAAACCTTTTATGAAGATTTCTCAAAAAAAACCTATCTGACGCAGTTCAATGGATCATTAACGCTTCAATTACCTTCTCCATAACTTGAAAGAAAGAAAGACTTGGATTTATATCGCGCCTATCACGACCACCGGACGTCTCAAAGCGCTTTACAAACAATGAAGTACTGTTGTAATGTGGGAAACGCGGCAGCCAATTTGCGCACAGCAAGCTCCCACAAACAGCAATGTGATAATGACCAGATAATCTGTTTTTTTGTTACGTTGATTGAGGGATAAATATTGGCCAGGACCCCGGGGATAACTCCCCTGCTCTTCTTCAGAATAGTGCCATGGGATCTTTTGAGAGAGCAGATGGGGCCTCGATTTAACGTCTCATCCGAAAGACAGCACCTCCAACAGTGCAGGGCTCCCTCAGTACCGCCCCTCTGACAATGCGGGGCTCCCTCAGTACCGCCCCTCCGACAATGCGGCGCTCCCTCAGTACCGCCCCTCCGACAGTGCGGCGCTCCCTCGGTACCGCCCCTCCGACAGTGCGGCGCTCCCTCAGTACCGCTCCTCCGACCGTGCGGCACTCCCTCAGCACTGCACTGGAGCGTCGGGCTAGATTTTTTTGTGCTCCAGTCTCTGGATTGTGACTTGAACCCACAACCTTTTGACTCAGGCAAGAGTGTGCTGCCCACTGAGCCACAGATGAAGAGATGAATCCTAAAGAGGGTTAAAATGGACTTTCATTTTTGATATGGCAATACATTGAATAGTGTCCACCCAGTGATGGAGGCAAGGGTGGTGAAGTCATGATTCTCCCAGTCATTTTGTGGTCGGCCATTGCAGCTTTGGAGGACCTCCTCCCAGGAACCTCTGTCACCGTCTTCCAGGTTTAGACTGGGCCTTCGGACTGGGTACGTCGGCATTGTCTCGTTCCCAGCTCAATTCCTTTCCTGCCATGTTGGTCACATATCGATTCCAACCTGCCTGCCCTCCGCATAGTCAGCCAAACCTAGCTCCCGCCACCCAGGCAGTTTTGAACAAGGGGGATACAATCTTGAGGATTGTCTCTTGGTAATTTCAATAATTTGAAAACCAGACAGGAATGTCTGATTTGAACTGAAAACAAAATCTAGGCGCATATGCGAATAGACATGTTCTGCAAGGAGCACACAGGTTTTTGTTAAAGTGCCGTCTCTCTGTGGTCCGCAACCAGGTAAAAGCTGATGGCTGTAAATGAGAAAGATAGGGTTCAAGCCACAAAGATAAGTAAGGCAGCAGGTCAGAAAAAGAAACACTCAAGTTTGAAGCTCGCAAGTTGCTTTGATTATTAGCTTCTTAAAACTGGAAGTAAATTGCCCTCGGCTACTTGGCAAATCTTTCCAGCCCTAAATTGGATGGTTTCCTTTCCTTCACTATGACAGACATCGAGCACTCCCAGGTGTACGCAATGTCTTCCTGCTTTTCCCCAACCTCAGAGGAAGCAAAAGGCCTGAATGCTTACAATAGTGCTAATGAGTATTCCCCCTCAGCAGCGAGCCGCATTAAAACAGTTTGGAGTAAAACTGGCGTCGTTGAAATAAAGAATGAGTGTGTGGAGAAGAATAAAATGAAGACTGGATGGGGCACCGTTCATCTTACCGTAGTCGCTGGTCACGGGTGTTAATGGTAGACTGTGTGGATAGTGTATAATATATAACATTACTAACTGTGATAGCGTGGCATGAAGCTCGGCTAAACGATTACTTCAAATAGATTGTTAATCCTCGTGTGTGTATTTCTACTCCGGGTAAGTTATGAAAAAGGCACAGCTTTCAGACTGCAAGGGATAACGTCTACTTACAGAGCCGCTGTTAGACTTTACTGAGGATGACAGTTCTCTGAAAGCCCAAAATTGTATGTTAGAATCACAGGGATGAGCTTCAATGGCTCTTCATTACCCTTGAGTTTTTTTACATGTGTAATTCAGCAGTTATTTTTCAATGTCCACCTATTCTCCTCATCACTCCTGAAAGCATAATTTCATGGACGCTCTCCAACTCTCTGTTGCCGCAAATAAAGATCCCTTAGAAGGGGAATGACACCAAAGCAAATGCACATTGCTGAAACGATCTTATTGAGCAATCTACAAACTGCGGGTATAAATCAAATGCAATGCAGCGTTGTGTTCACAGTGCATGTTGCAGTGATTGCTAGTCACAGGAGATTGTGGCCCGGACTTTCTGAAAGGACCTGCCTGGCTATTGGCCATAAATTGGTCCATCCCAATCATCATTGAATCATAGAAATTTACAGCACAGAAGGTGGCCATTCAGCCCATTGTGTCCGTACCGGCCAACAACGAGCTATCCAGCCTAATCCCACTTTCCAACTCTCGATCCATAGCCCTGTAGGTTACGGCACTTCAAGTGCACATCCAAGTACTTTTTAAATGTGGTGAGGGGTTCTGCCTCTACCACTCTTTCAGGCAGTGAGTTCCGCCCCAGACCCCCACCACCCTCTTGGTGAAAACATTTCTCCTTAAATCCCCTCTAAACCTCCTACCAATTATTTTAAATCTATGCCCCTCTGCTAAGGGAAATAGGTCCTTCCTATCCACTCTATCTGGAGCCCTCATAATTTTATATACCTCAATTAGGTCTCCCCTCAGCCTTCTCTGTTCCAAAGAAAACAACCTCAGCCCACCAATCTTTCCTCTTGGCTAAAATTCTCCAGTCCAGGCTACATCCTCGTAAATCTCCTCTGTACCCTCTAGAGCAATCACATATTTCCAGTAATGTGGTGACCAGAACTGCACGCACTACTCTAACCGTGGCCTAACTAGTGTTTTATACAGTTCAAGCATAACGTCACTGCTCTTTTATTCTGTGCCTCAGCTAATAAATGCAAGTATCCCGTATGCCTTCTTAACCACTTTATCTATCCATCCTGCTACCTTCAGGGATCTGAGGACATGCACTCCAAGGTCCTTCTGTTCCTCTACACTTCTCAGTGTCCTCCCATTTACTGTGTATACCCTTTCCTTGTTAGCCCTCCCCAAATGCTTTACCTCGCACCTCTCCGGATTGAATTCCATTTGCCACTGTTGTGCCCACCTGACAAGTCCATTGATAGCTTCCTGCAGTCTACAGCTTTCTTCTTCATTATCAACCACACGGCCAATTTTTCGTATCATCTAAATACTGTATCGTCCCGTATTTTCCTCATTATTTCCAGTGGCCACAAGGAAGCGTCGGTCCATTTCTGGGGTAGTTCCATATAAATGTGATGGAAATGACACTATGACCTAGTAGGTCCGGCTTTCTGTTAGTTCCACCTGATTTGCACTGTTTCATCAAAACAGGGGCTCAGCATTGCTAGGCGCTACGGAGAGATGTAAAAAACATTAAAGAGCCTTGCAGGAATGTTGATAACAAAACTTAGAATCATATTTCTGACTCCATTTTGGAAGGTTTTTTTTTGTTGTTACCAAATATGCCTTTGCACCATTTGCTGCGGACCTGAACAATTTCAAGCAGTTTCCCATTGCAAATTCCCTTGTGCATTTTGCTTTCTGATGGTCGAGGAGATACGGTCGAGGAAAGCCAGGCTGGTCAGACTTCATCGGTGGTGCACAACACCCACCTGTTTCAAAATTCTCATTCCTCTTTTCAAATCCCTCTATGGCCCTCGCCCCTCCCCAATCTCTGTAATCTCCTCCAGCCCCTCCCCCCCTCCCCCGAGATGTCTGCGCTCCTCTAATTCTGCCCTCTTGAGCATCCCTGATTATAATTGCTCAACCATTGGTGGCCGTGCCTTCGGTTGCCTGGGCCCTGACCTCTCTACTTCTCTCTCCTCCTTCAAGACGCTCCTTAAAACCTACCTCTTTGACCCAGCTTTTGGTCATCTGTGCTAATTTCACCTTGTGCAGCTCGGTGGCAAATTTTTTATCTCATAATACTCCTGTGAAGCGCCATGGGATGTTTCATTATGTTAAAGGCGCTATATAAATACAAGTTGTTGTTGCTGGAATCCTAAAACCCCAATATATATGAGTAGAGATACATTTGTCAGAGAACGGAGGCTGCACTTTACGAAGCTGACACTGAGTTATGCCACCTATGTAGAAATACATGCGCAGAAGGTAGAGCAGAGAAACAAGCTGTTTGGTCCAAATAGTCCACGTCGGTATTTGGCCTCTCCCACAAGCTTTCCGCTCCAATCACATTTACCCGCCCTGTTACCGCATCGCATCAACCCCCTTTCCAATCTAATCTTGAATGTTGATGCAGTTTCTACCTCAACCACTAACCCTTGGAAGTGAGCTCCACAGCCTCACAACTCTCTGAAGAGATTTACCCGTCTCTGCGCAAAGTCTGTTACCTATGTTATGGCATCTGCTGCCTCTGATGGTGGGAGTGCTGCTTTCTGCACATTCGCAACACAGCGAACATGAAGGGTTTGAGCGACAGAGATTCGGTGTGTCAGAGCAGCCCATTTACAGGTTGCAGGTGCATCTCGCAGTCCCACTAATAGCCAATTAACAGATTGCCGCTTCCCTTAAAGATGTTGCAGGTGCTCCCATTAATGGGCAATTAACAGTTTGCAGGTGTTCTGAGATGTCACATTAGCAGAAAAAATAAAATGTCGACAAGACACCCTGTCTGTGTGGGATGTGATTTTAAACGTGGGATGGTACATGTTCTATATGTACTTTCTCCCTGTGGATACAACCAAGTGGAGCAGTTTACAGCACAAGAGAAAGAGGCATTTGTAGTTAATGCACCACATGATGAGGCATTAAAACACACAATAATATCCTGGATTCTCTGTTCCTTCCAGTTTCCTTCCCATTTTTCTCTTTCTCCAGGAGGAATTCTTTCTCTTCTTCAAATGGGATCTTTAATATCCACTGCAACCGCCAGACAGTATCTTGGTTTAATGGCACATCCTGATGATGGTACCTCCGACAAAACAGTACTACCTGTCAACTTTTGTCTTGATTACGCTCCTGTGAAGCGCCTTGGGACATTTTACTGCGTTAAAAGGCATTCATGTCAGCCCTGCCTCAGTGGATAGCACACTTGCCTCTGAGTCAGAAGGCTGAGAGTTCCAGTCCCACTTCAGGGACTTGAGCACATGAATCTAGGCTGACACTCCCAGTGCCAGTACTGAGGGAGCGCTACACTATAATAAGTCATCCTCAACTCCAGGGGACTGCCGAAGAAGAGGACTGAGGGAACAATGCATTGTCAGAGGTGCAGTACTAAGGGAGTACTGCACTTTCGGATGAGACATTAAACCGAGGCCCCGTCTGCTCTGTCAGGTGGATGTAAAAGATCCCATGTCACTATTTGAAAGAAGAGCAGGGGAGTTATCACTGGTGTCCTGGGGCCAATATTTATTCCTCAATCAATATCATTAAAACAATTTATCTGGTCATTATCACATTGCTGTTTGTGGGACCAAATTGGCTGTAGCGTTTCCCCACATTACAACAGTGACTATACTCCAAAAAGTACTTCATTGGCTGTAAAGCGCTTTGAGACGTCCGGTGGTCGTGAAAGGCGCTATAGAAATGTTAGTCTTTCTTTATATAAATGCAAGTAGTCATTATCTCAGCACGGCACTGGTGTGTTATATTCAAGTTCTCAAATGGGCTCAAACGCAAAAACTTATCAGGCAGAGGAAGCGTGCTAGGGATTGAACGAAGCTTTCATTATCTGGTTATATAGCAAAATAACATTTTTGGTGAGCAGTGCAACATGAAATAAAATTTCCGAGAGATGCGAGACCATTACAGCGCTATTGTGTGAGAGCCAATCGAGTGAACTTTCCCATTGACTTGAACAGATACTCGGGCAGTACAAGCACACAAAGGAGAAGTAATGTAAATCAGTGACCTCTGACTAGGCAGCATTCACACCACTTAATAAGCTTTTAATACAACCGAGAGAAAACAAAATTGACAGCTCCTAATAGCGAATTGTTCAAACCTTCAATACCTGACAGTTTTTTTTTTACTTCTTCATCCATTCCTCAAAAGATGTTAGATTACTGACCATTCATTATTATCTTGTATTTCATTCTTTATTGCACAAAGGCTTGAGTCAGATTTAGAAAACCACAATTAGGTCGATGTATTCTGTTATTTTACAAATGAAATGGATCAGATTCTTTTCCTGCAGAAACTGCATCACAATATCTTTAGCAAAAAGATACCTTTATGCCAAGCCGTGAGCTCGATGATTTTGTGATGCTGCTCAGGGACAGAAGTAAATGACTTGTCTTCCGAAAGCTGCCTCCCAGTCTGTAAGCTTTCTATCTTCCTCTACTTTACTGGTTAGCTTTCAGTCGTCGTCTCTCTCTCTCGCTCTCATCTAATAGAAGAGCAGGGAGGTTATGTGTGAACTGGATAAGACACTAGTTAGGCCTCACCTAGAGTACTGCGTGCAGTTCTGGTCACCATATTACAGGAAAGATGTGATTGCACTCGAGATGGTGCAGAGGAGATTTACGAGGATGTTGCCGGTACTGGAGAATTTTAGCCACGAGGAAAGATTGGATAGGCAGGCGTTTGTTTTCTTTGGAACAGAGGAGTCTGAGGGGAGATTGAATTGAAGTGTATAAAATTATGAGGCTCCTAAATAGAGTGGATAGGAAGGACCTAGTTTCCTTAGCAGAGGGGTCAATACCCAGGGGGCGTAGATTTAAAGTAATTGGGGGAGGTTTAAAGGGGATTTGAGGGGAAATTTTTTCACCCAGAGGGTGGTGGGGGTCTGCAACTCACTGCCTGAAAGGGTGGTAGAGGCAGAAACCATCACCACATTTAAACAGTACTTGAATGTGCACTTGAAGTGCTGTAACCTACAGGGCTACGGACCCAGAGTGGGAAAGTGGGATTAGGCTGGATAGCTCTTCGTCGGCCGGCACAGACACTGTGGGCCAAATGGCCACCATCTGTGCCGTAAACGTCTATGATTCTATGTGCTTTCTCACTCTGTCTCCGACTCCTTTTCTCACTGTTTCTGTAAATCCCTTATTCCTTTTATCTTCCGCTTGCCTTCCACAAGTGTTTCTTTCTTGATTTACTCAATTGGTGCTTTTTAAAAACTTTTTCAAGGCCAGAGCACGCAGTGGCTCGGCAGATCGGGGCTGCCCGAGAGCTATTTCAATAGATGAGAGGACCTAGCTCTACGAGCCGGAATGGGGAAGTGAGCGGGCACCGGGGTCTAGAAGCGAGTGGGAGTTAGGCCCTGGGCTGGGATTCATTTCTCCCTGGATCCAGTAGTCTTCCTGTCACTCCCGTGCTGTCTTGATTTGGATATGGAGCTATGGCTGCAACCTGTACGCAACAGACACCCATATTTGACCCAGAAATCTGTTATGTCGATATTGGATGACTTTGGGTCATGCCGCGCCTGACGTTTGAGGTAAATGCAGCAATCTCACCACCGCTGGGGCGGAGCTATGCAAATGAGTGGCGGAGGGTTTCGGCGGACCCACTTGGAAGGAAATCTGACGTCCTTACCCGGACTGGCCTAAATGTGACTCCAGACCCCGGCAATGTGGTTGACTCTTAACTGCCCGTCTGAAATGGCCCAACAAGCCAATCATTTGTTTCAAGCCCACGTCCCAGGAACGAATTTTTAAAAAAGTCAAGGACATTTGCGTGTAAATCACATGCCTGAATTTTCTGGCCAAAAAATGGTGCCATGCCTATTTGTCATAGTTATGCTGAAAATCTGCTCCAAACTGTACTCTTGCTAGGTTATGGTACTGCTGTATATTTATTCCTTGTTTATGTAGGATTGCTGTGTTATTAGATAATACAAAGGATTATTGAGTGCAGCCTGCAAGATTTTTCACAATTTGCAAGTGAAGCTTGTCTTTTTGACTTGTCATTCATGGGTGATCGCATCATTCTCACTTTCCCAGCCCATTGAGCCCTGATTGTCGGGCCTCTGCTTTGAGCTTCCATGGATTTTGACGAAATCGTTAATTATATCTCATTCAATAAAATCTCTAGATAAAGGAAAAAGCAATCATTGGGACAGGTAATTGGATTTGGGGAGTAGAAAAAAAGAAAGACTTGGATTTATATAGTGCCTTTCGTGACCACCGGACGTCTCAAAGCGCTTCACTGGCAAATGAAGTACTTTTGGAGTGTAGTCACTGTTGTAATGTAGAAAACGCGGCAGCCACTTTGTGCACAGCAAGCTCCCACAAACAGCAGTGATAATGACTGGATCATCAGTTTTTTGTTATGTTGATTGAGGAATAAATATTAGCCCCAGGACACCGGGCATAACTCCCCTGCTCTTCTTCGAAATAGTGGCCGTGGGATCTTTTACATCCACCTGAGAGCACAGACGGGGCCTCGGTTTAACGTTACATCCGAAAGACATCAGCTCCGACAGTGCGGCGCTCCCTCAGTACTGCCCCTCGGACAGTGCGGCGCTCCCTCAGTACCGCCCCTCGGACAGTGCGGCGCTCCCTCAGTACCGCCCCTCGGACAGTGCAGCGCTCCCTCAGTACCGCCCCTCGGACAGTGCGGCACTCCCTCAGTACTGCCCCTCCGACAGTGCGGCGCTCCCTCAGTACCGCCCCTCCGACAGTGCGGCGCTCCATCAGTACCACCCCTCCGAAAGTGCGGCGCTCCCTCAGTACCGCCCTCCGACAGCGCAGTGCAGCGCTCCCTGAGTACCACCCCTCCGACAGTGCGGCGCTCCCTCAGCACTGGAGTGTCAGCCTAGATAAAATAGCAGAAAGGAGTATGGTGATCATCTTAACCAGGGTGATTATGGTATTGGCGACTGTGGGAACTAAAGGAACCTTCTTGAGTTTGATAGTATTGGGCATTAGAAGGCTGAGTCAACGTAATGCATGTCAGTGGATGAAGTATAAACTTGGGTTCAAAGCAAGAGTGAAACCAGTCTGCAAGAAATCAACCTATTGGGTGGCTGACGAGGCTTGAAGAGTTGAGGAAAAAAAAAAGAGTTGGCTTATCCCAAGACCCACTCAAGTGCCACTGGAGCACTGACGTAAGAACATGAGAACAAGGAGCATGAGTAGGCCATTCGGCCTCTCGAGCCTGCTCTGCCACTCAATAAGATCATGGTTGATCTTCTACCTCAACTCCACTATCCCCATATTTCTTGATTCCCTTAATATCCAAAAATCTATCAATCTCTGTCTTGAATATACTCGACGACTGAGCATCCACTGACCTCTGGGGTAGAGAATTCCAAAGATTCACCACCCTCCGAGTGAAGAAATTCTCCTCATCTCAGTCCTAAATGGCTGACCCCTTATTCTGAGACTGTGTGACCCCTGGTTCTAGACTTCCCAGCCCGGGGGAAACATCCTCCCTGCATCTACCCTGTCAAGCCCTGCAAGAATTTTGTATGTTTCAATGAGATCACCTCTCATTCATCTAAACTCTAAAGAATATCAGCCTAGTCTACTCAATTTCTCCTCATTGGACAATCCCCCCCCATCCCAGGAATCAGTCTGGAGGACCTTCATTGCACTCTCTCTCTAAGGCAAGTATATCCTTCCTTAGGTAAGGAGACCAAAACTGTACACAATACTCCAGGCGTGGTCTCACCAGGGCCCTATATAATTGCAGTAAGACGTCTTTACACTTGTACTCAAATCCTTTTGTAATAAAGGCCAACGTACCATTAATTGCTTGCTGTACCTGCATGTTAACTTCCAGTGATTCGTGTACAAGGAAACCCAGGTCCCTCTGACAACACAATTGCTCATTTCTAACCAAGCAGCCACCACATTGTGGCTCGGTCAGAAACCCACACTGTAGTCCAACCCACCACGAGGCTGAAACCTGAACTAGCAGTGTGTGGATAGTTCTGCTGAGAATTTGTTGCTGTGGTAACCACCCTGAGACCACAATGTGTCAAATCCAATTGAATTCGGCTGTAGTGGAATATTTCCATACTGGTGTTTTTCCCTGTGATCTTACTTTAACCTCTCGAGGGTTGAGTGGCCTTTGCTACTTTTGCAGCCCGCTAACCCTCTTTAAAAGGCTTGTCTTTGACAGAAGCAGTGTTGTGACAACTGTACAGGGTATTGGTGAGGCCACACCTAGAATACTGTGTACAGTTTTGGTCTCCTTATTTAAGGAAGAATATACTTGCATTGGAGGCTGTTCAGAGAAGGTTCACTAGGTTGATTCTGGGGATGAGGGGGTTGACTTATGAGGAAAGGTTGAGTAGGTTGGGCCTCTACTCATTGGAGTTCAGAAGAATGAGAGGTAATCTTAGCGAAACATATAAGATAATGAGGGGGCTCGACAAGGTGGATGCAGAGAGGATATTTCCACTCATTGAGGAATACTAAAACCAGGGGACATAGTCTCAGAATAAGGGGTCGCCCATTTAAAACTGAGATGAGGAGGAATTTCTTCTCTGAGGGTCATAAATCTGTGGAATTCTCTGCCCCAGAGGGCTGTAGAGACTGGGTCATTGAATATATTTAAGGTGGACATCGTCAGATTTTTCAGCAATAAGGGAATAAAGGGTTTATGATGAATGGGTAGGGAAGTGGAGCTGAGTTCATGATCAGATCAGTCATGATATTAAATGGCGGAGCAGGCTCGAGGAGCCATATGGCCTACTCCTGCTCCTATTTCTTATGTTCTTATGACTTTATTTATTAGTCTTGGAACTAGAAATGACAGGGGGTACTTGTCAGACCAGGTGCCAGTTTTCTGATGCATACAAGCAGACATGCTAAGTGCCATTCATTAGGAGTGACAGCCACCTATCTCTGTTTAAATGTGCAACTTATTACGTTGTGCCATTCGTAAATACAGTTATGCACATTTTAAATATGTCATTCTTCGTGATCATAAAAGTCACTCTGACATTTCTCTCATGTTGACATCCCTGTACAATTGAGCTCTGCGTTTGATCCATAAAGAGTAATTGCTTTTGGTTTTTTGATATAACTTCCACCAGTCGAGGTGAAAAGAAAATTCAAGCATTTAGAAGTAGCGCAGAGAGAGCCAGAAAGATGATCGCCAGTTTTAGAGGCCTGCTATCAGGAATGACTGGAGAAATTGGCTTTCTCAGCATGGAGGATAAACAATATCACAGGCTGGCCCGTTTCCCTATTGTGATTTCTATGTAACTGTCCATAGACAGGCCAGCTGAAGAGGCAATCCGCATACGAGAATGCCTGTCTCAGCTCTGTACAAAGAAACTGATCTGTCAGATATTAGATAAGGAGTTTTACTGGAGCTTTTGTGTAAAATTGATTTATGAAGATTGTAAAATGACTCAAGTTCAGCACAAAGCCTGTGTAATATCTGTGCTGATCTTGGGATCACAAAGAAAGTAGATGAGAGTAGATTGAACACTTGAAGGAAGATGCTTCAGATATGCAGCAGTAATCAGGAAGAAACTGTAGCCCAAGGAGATTTGTGAGAATATTGTTCGGTAGTTTGCCGTCAGATTTTTCTTTCCTTCCCTACGGCAAGGCGCCGACTTCAAAAATACTTCATTGGCTGTAAGGCGCTTTGGCGCATCCTGAGGTCGTGCACGCGCTATATAAATGTAAGTCTTTTATTTGGAATTCTGTATCGAGGTATGATGCATAACTGAGAGTGCTTTGGACTGCTAGAACTCTATTTACTGGGAAGTAGTTAGGCCGAATGAAACTATGCATTGGAATTTAATGATGAGATCCAATAGGCTGGGTTTTCGGTTTTGCTGAAAACGGCAAAATTACCGTTTTCGCTGAGCTACCGTTTTCAGGCCTAATGTTCGGCCTTATGTCTGCGCCCATCGGTAAAGTCGGCATTGCACGAGGATTCGCGGCGCAAGCCACAAGTTTCGGCAACTTTAGCCCCAGGCCGGTAGCGTTGCAAGAGAGGGATGGGGGGGGGGATCAAAAAAAAAAAAAAAAATTGCAAAAAACATTCACAAAGCTCTTACCTGCTAAATTGCTGAAAAATAATTACAGAATAAAAACTTTAACTTACCTTTTTTGCAGGTGTTCATACTTACCGCTGCTGGCAGGGCTGCACCGACAGGTTTGACCCTGTTGGTATTCTGGGCATGGCGGAGAGTTTCGAAAGCACGCCGGTAACACAATCCATGGTGTTGCATGTCGTTTCACGGCGCACCGCTCCGCGGCGGTACATGGAAGCGCCACTGCAAAGAAGTGCCCGAGGATCCCGCTGACCGGGTTTTGGCCGCGGAGGGTGGCGACGAAAACCCGGTCGCAAAGTCAGCAAAAATCCAGCCTAACATGTTTGTCATAATTTGAATCCGGGCTTCAGCCTGAGCTTATGGATATTGTGTGTTGAAGTGTGTTATGGCGAAGATGAGTGTGCGGTATGTTAACTCTCTTGTTTTCCTCTTGTTTGCAGCAAATTCTTCACTGCTGGGCGGGGGTGGAGGTGAGTACTTTGGATTTGATCTTTGAACTGCCTACTTTAGTGGAATAATTTTTCTCTCACATAGCCCGAGGTACAAATTGGGGCAACTTCAACTGTAAAGGAACAGTCATGTAATGGAACCAACCAGTCATACAAAAGGGGGATAAGTGTTTGTGTGTTGTCTTCTTCTTAGGCGGTCCCTCGTATCGAGGATGACTTACTTCCACACCAAAAAGGGATGGCCTGTGTGCTATTGAAGCCCAAATGTTTAAGTCTCTGGACTGTATTAAATACTCATCAACATCATCATCATCATCATTCATTGGAATTTAGAAGGACGAGAGGGAATCTCATAGAAACATAAACTTCTGACGGGATTGGACAGGTTAGATGCAGGAAGAATGTTCCCGGTGTTGGGGAAGTCCAGAACCAGGGGTCACAGTCTAAGGATAAGGGGTAAGCCATTTAGGACCGAGATGAGGAGAAACTTCTTCACTCAGAGAGTGGTGAACCTGTGGAATTCTCCACCTCAGAAAGTTGTGGAGTCCAGTTCGTTGGATCTATTCAAAAGGGGGTTAGATGTGGCCCTTACGGCTAAAGGGATCAAGGGGTATGGAGAGAAAGCACGGGTGGGGTATTGAAGTTGCATGATCAGCCATGATCATATTGAATGTGGGGCAGGCTCGAAGGGCCGAATGGCCTGTTCCTGCACCTATTTTCTATGTTTCTATGAGTCGGTGGGAATGTTGTACTTTATCATGGAGGCTGTTTTTATAATGAAAGGAGCATTGCAGAAAGTGATGCTACAAAGTTCAGTTTCCATAATAGGCACTTTAAGTTAATTCGGGGCCAATTGCTCTTCGTGAGGAAGTTGGCAGATTGGCGGATGCTTTTAAATTCGCAGCTCCGGGTCAGAACAAGCCATCATGAAATGACTGCCTTTCTTTCTCTCTCCTACATTTTTGACATTTTGAAAGTGTGATGGATGTGTGGTCGACACAAGACATTTCTATACGTACTACTGGATCTCCAACGGTGCCACTCAAAATAAATCGGGTCATTTATTGTTTTATAAAGTTTGGAGTGTTTCGTCATTTATAGTCCAATGTATTACTCTGCTGCTAAGGCACAGCTGTGTCCGTTTAAGGTCACACTTCCTCATTGTTCAGTAAACACAGGCTCTGGTCAGTCACAGTTTAAGTTTTGTTCAGTCAGGGAGCTTTGAGGATTGGGAATTGCAATTGGGAAATGTAAGTTTGGGGTTGCAAGTCAGAAGCACCCAGCATTAAAAGACTGCATTTCTTTCCTTTTTAAAAAGTGCGATTCTTGAAGTCACCAGGGCACAGATAATCTGGCTCCTTTGTCATTTCTGTTGCTCTGGGAATGGGTTTCTTTTCAATGCTTTTGTTTTAGCGTGATATCTTCTTCTACTCCTTCTCTTCTTAGGCAGTGCCCCGGAGTCGAGGATGGCTTTCTTCCACATTAAAAATGAGTTCTCAGGTGACTGATGAGTCCAATGCGGGACCTACAGTCTCTGTCACAGGTGGGGCAGACAGTGGTTGAAGGAACGGGTGGGTGGGGGGCTTGGGTTGCCTTGTCCTCCTTCCGCTGTTTGCGCTTGGCTTTAGCTTGCTCCCGGCGAAGAGACTCGAGGTGTTTGGCGCCCTCCTGGATGCTTTTCCTCCACTTTGAGCGGTCTTGGACCAGGGGTTCCCAGGTGTTGGTGGGGATGTTGCACTTTTTCAAGGAGGCTTTGAGGGTGTCCTTGAAGTGTTTTCTCTGCCCACCTGGGGCTCGCTTGCCGTGTCGAAGCTCTGAGCAGAGTGCTTGTTTTGGGAGTCTTGTATCGGGCATGCGGACGATGTGGCCCATCTAACGGAGCTGATCGAACGTGATCAATGCTTCGATGCTGGGGATGTTGGTCTGAGCGAGAACACTGACGTTGGTGCGCCTATCCTGCCAATGGATTTGCACGATCCTGCGGAGGCAGCTTTGGTGGTACTTCTCCAGTGCTTTGAGGTGTCTGCTGTACATAGTTCATGTCTCTGAAACATATAGGAGGGTGGGTATCACGACTGCTCTGTAGACCATGATATAGAAGAGGGGCCTAGATAGACTGGATAGGAAGGACCTGTTTCCCTTGGCAGAGGGTTTAATAATCGGGCATAGATTTAAAGTAATTGGTAGGAGGTTGAGACGGGATTTGAGGAGAACTTTTTTCACTCAGAGTGGTGGGGGTCTGGAACTCACTGCCTGAAAGGGTGGTAGAGGCAGAAACCTTCACCACATTTAAAAAGTGCTTGCATATGCACTTGAAGTGCCAGGGCTACGAACCAAGAGCTGGAAATTGGGATTAGGCTGGGTAGCTCTTTGTTGGCCGGCACAGACAATATGGGCCGAATGGCGGCCTCCTGTGCTGTAAATTTCAAACAGAACTTTGCATGCAGACAAGTGTAATAGACCAAGCCTGCGCTAGATAGCAGACACAGGAAAGACTGGTGCTTTTTGGGAAGTAAACCTCGCATCGCTGCCAACATATCGCACTTGAGCCTTTGTTGCTGAGTTACAGGCGTCACTATTCCCTATGATTTTTTTTCTCCTCTTTTGCACCAGTTGATGACAAGTGTGAAAACTGCACCTTGAGATTCACGGTTTTCACAATCCAGATGTTCTGTTCTGGTCTTTACTGCGCTCGCACATGCTATCTTCGGAGAG